>NW_021703779.1:30360215-30360617 GCF_005190385.1 Monodon monoceros
CTAACACATATATATGGAATCTAAAAAAAAAAAAAAGAAAAAAAAGGTCATGAAGAACCTAAGGGCAAGATGGGAATAAAGACAGAGACCTACATGAGAATGGACTTGAGGACACGGGGAGGGGGAAGGGTAAGCTGGGACAAAGTGAGAGAGTGGCATGGACATATATACACTACAAAATGTAAAATAGATAGCTAGTGGGAAGAAGCTGCATCGCACAGGGATATCAGCTCGGTGCTTTGTGACCACCTAGAGGGGTGGGATAGGAAGCACGGGAGGGAGATGCAAGGGGGAGGAGATATGGGTATATATGTATATGTATAGCTGATTCACTTTGTTATATAGCAGAAACTAACACACCATTGTAAAGCAATTATACTCCAATAAAGATGTTTAAAAAAA
>NW_021703779.1:30370617-30370964 GCF_005190385.1 Monodon monoceros
GTGGGGTTTATTCCAGGAATGCAAGGATTCTTCAGTATACGCAAATCTATCAATGTGATAAACCATATTAACAAATTGAAGGAGAAAAACCATATGATTATCTCAATAGATGCAGAGAAAGCTTTTGACAAAATTCAACACCCATTTAGGATAAAAATCCTGCAGAAAGTAGGCATAGAGGGAACTTTCCTCAACATAATAAAGGCCATATATGACAAGCCCACAGCAAACATCATCCTCAATGGTGAAAAACTGAAAGCATTTCCACTAAGATCAGGAACAAGACAAGGTTGCCCACTCTCACCACTGTTATTCAACATAGTTTTGGAAGTTTTAGTCACAGCAAT
>NW_021703779.1:30371064-30435228 GCF_005190385.1 Monodon monoceros
GGCATAGAGGGAACTTTCCTCAACATAATAAAGGCCATATATGACAAGCCCACAGCAAACATCATCCTCAATGGTGAAAAACTGAAAGCATTTCCACTAAGATCAGGAACAAGACAAGGTTGCCCACTCTCACCACTGTTATTCAACATAGTTTTGGAAGTTTTAGCCACAGCAATCAGAGAAGAAAAGGAAATAAAAGGAATCCAAATTGGAAAAGAAGAAGTAAAGCTGTCACTGTTTGCAGATGACATGATACTATACATAGAGAATCCTAAAGATGCTACCAGAAAACTACTGGAGCTAATCAATGAATTTGGTAAAGTAGCAGGATACAAAATTAATGCACAGAAATCTCTGGCATTCCTATATACTAATGATGAAAAATCTGAAAGTGAAATCAAGAAAACACTCCCATTTACCATTGCAACAAAAAGAATAAAATATCTAGGAATAAACCTACCTAAGGAGACAAAAGACCTGTATGCAGAAAATTATGACACTGATGAGAGAAATTAAAGATGATATCAATAGATGGAGAGATATACCATGTTCTTGGATTGGAAGAATCAACGTTGTGAAAATGACTCTACTACCCAAAGCAATCTATAGATTCAATGCAATCCCTATCAAGCTACCACTGGCATTTTTCACAGAACTGGAACAAAAAATTTCACAATTTGTATGGAAACACAAAAGACCCCGAATAGCCAAAGCAATCTTGAGAACGAAAAAAGGAGCCGGAGGAATCAGGCTCCCTGACTTCAGACTATACTACAAAGCTACCGTAATCAAGACAGTATGGTACTGGCACAAAAACAGAAAGCTACATCAATGGAACAGGATAGAAAGCCCAGAGATAAACCCACGCACATATGGACACCTTATCTTTGATAAAGGTGGCAGGAATGTACAGTGGAGAAAGGACAGCCTCTTCAATAAGTGGTGCTGGGAAAACTGGACAGGTACATGTAAAAGTATGAGATTAGATCACTCCCTAACACCATACACAAAAATAAGCTCAAAATGGATAAAAGACCTAAATGTAAGACCAGAAACTATCAAACTCTTAGAGGAAAACATAGGCAGAACACTCTACGACATAAATCACAGCAAGATCCTTTTTGATCTGCCTCCTAGAGAAATGGAAATAAAAACAAAAATAAACAAATGGGACCTAATGAAACTTCAAAGCTTTTGCGCAGCAAAGGAAACCATAAACAAGACGAAAAGACAACCTTCAGAATGGGAGAAAATATTTGCAAATGAAGCAACTGACAAAGGATTAATTTCCGAAATTTACAAGCAGCTCATGCAGCTCAATAATAAAAAAACAAACAACCCAATCCAAAAATGGGCAGAAGACCTAAATAGACATTTCTCTAAAGAAGATATACAGACTGCCAACAAACACATGAAAGAATGCTCAACATCATTAATCATTATAGAAATGCAAATCAAAACTACAATGAGATATCATCTCACACCAGTCAGAATGGCCATCATCAAAAAATCTAGAAACAATAAATGCTGGAGAGGGTGTGGAGAAACGGGAACACTCCTGCACTGCTGGTGGGAATGTGAATTGGTTCAGCCACTATGGAGAACAGTACGGAGGTTCCTTAAAAAACTACAAATAGAACTACCATATGACCCAGCAATCCCACTACTGGGCATATACCCTGAGAAAACCAAAATTCAAAAAGAGTCATGTACCAAAATGTTCATTGCAGCTCTATTTACAATAGCCCGGAGATGGAAACAACCTAAGTGCCCATCATCGGATGAATGGATAAAGAAGATGTGGCACATATATACAATGGAATACTACTCAGCCATAAAAAGAAAAGAAATTGAGCTATTTGTAATGAGGTGGATAGGCCTAGAGTCTGTCATACACAGTGAAGTAAGTCAGAAAGAAAAAGACAAATACCGTATGCTAACACATATATATGGAATTTAAGAGAAAAAAATGTCATGAAGAACCTAGGGGTAAGACAGGAATAAAGACGCAGACCTATTGGAGAACGGACTTGAGGATATGGGGAGGGGGAAGGGTGAGCTGTGACAGGGCGAGAGAGAGTCATGGACATATACACACTAACAAACGTAGTAAGGTAGATAGCTAGTGGGAAGCAGCCGCATGGCACAGGGATATTGGCTCGGTGCTTTGTGACAGCCTGGAGGGGTGGGATAGGGAGGGTGGGAGGGAGGGAGACGCAAGAGGGAAGACATATGGGAATATATGTATATGTATAACTGATTCACTTTGTTATAAAGCAGAAACTAACACACCATTGTAAAGCAATTATACCCCAATAAAGAGGTTAAAAAAAAAAAAAAAGGCATGGCCGAGACTTCTCTGTTGGCCCAATGGTTAAGAATCCACCGTCTAATCCAGGGGACTCAGGTTCGATCCCTGGTCGGGGAATTAAGATCCCACATGCCACGGGGCAACGAAACCCACGCACCGCAACTAGAGAGAAGTCCGTGTGCCACAATGAAGATCCCGCAACTAAGACCCGGTGTGGCCAAAAATAAAATAAAATAAATAAATAAATAAATACATTTTTTAAAAAAATGGCATGACCTCCCTCCCCCTACTTATGACAACTCTGAAGGCCCATCCAGCTCCAGAGCTCTTTATAATATCAACTGCGTCTTCAGCTGCAATGGCATTGTGGGTCACTTTGTCCCTCTCTCCAGTCCTTCCTTCCTTACTTCCTTGTGGGAGCATCTTCCTAAAAGGAGTATCTCCTTAAAGCATGCCCTAACAAATCTTCTGCCCATAATTATCATTACCATAGTCTGTTTCCTGGGAACTATCTCTAAAACAATTAGTACCAAGTATGGTCCGAGGAAGCAAACTCTAAACAGGGATTGTAGGGGTATGTTACTCGCTGGCCAGCAGGCAAACAGATCCAAACACTACTAGTAGGTCAAATATACTTATTATGGTTAACCCTTGACATGTTTTAGAGGTACTATTGTTAAAAAATTTCACCAATGGTGGATGTAAATGTACTGGTAGGAAAGAGCACCCTGGCAGGTGTAATATCTCTGCTGCTTAAGAGGTACGAGGAAAAAATTCCATAAATATTACAGAATTGAGTGGGTGCTGCTGTGCACTAGTGGTTCCTAGAAGAGAGGTAATAACAGGCTTAGAGAGACTAATCACCAATTTAAGGAAAACTGTGAAAACCAGAGGATATCTTTCACAGAATTTAAGACAACCTTAATTTATTATAGCCAAAGAACAGATAGAGCACATGACCAGGCTCTGGACTTAATTCTATGAGTGGTGGAGCTTCAGAGGTTGACTTCTCAGCCTCAGAAGATTTCCTATGCCAACATCAGGGCCCTAATAGGTTCCACTCCTCCTTGTTAGAAATGAGTGCACCCCCGTCTATTAAGGCAATGCAAAGACCTTAAATATTTGCCTCCCTAAGGCACTTCCCTTGCTATCTCCTTTCCTGGAAACCACAATATAACAAGAGTCAAATGCCAACATAACTTATCCATAAATGTGCTGGGCTTGTAAAGAGAAAAGAAGAACTATATGTTGAAGGAGCTGGCTAACATATGCTGGAAAGAGCAAGAGAATGGGTAAGGACTAGATGCTGAGGGTTAGAGATCAAAGGAACAGAACATAAGGTCAGTTAGTGTACAAGTTGTACACTCTCATGATATAGGAATTTAACACCCTAGCAAGGACTCCACTGAAGGCATTAACATGCTGCAAAGATGGCTCTTGGAATCTTGGAAAAAGTGAAGGGCCACACTACTCAAAGTAAAAATGGCTTGAGTGCTGTGACAGATAGTGGGGCAAGGGATCAAAAGGCTCAGAGAAATAGGCAAGCTAGACGAATATCCTAATGCTGGGAAACTCACCAGATGATTAAGTTCCAAGGGAAAGCCTCCATTTACCAAAGTGATAAATAAGAAACCTATAGGAGAGGCAAGATCATCACTGAGAAGTCTAGTATTGGCTGTCCTTTGTAGGGCAGGGATGATGGTAGAAACTTTTGTTATAGAACTGGGCTACCTTATAGCAACGAGGAAGACAGGAATCCAAGCTATCAGACGCCAGGTTGAGGTCCTTAGCTATCACAAGTGGGCACAGTTATCACAATGAATAGCAATGTTAAAGTGGCTGCCAAGAGAGCTACGAAAATGTTTAATAGAATATGACATTCCTAGGGTGAAGATATACAGATACACAATCAAATGAAATCCAAGATGGATTACCAGGAGGCTGAGGGTAGCTGTCCTTCCAGAGTCATAGTCCTTTGCGGTTTCTGGAACTGAACTAATTCTCAGATTTGGTACTCACTGCTCAGGGAGAGATTGTGTCCTGATACACTATCCTAATACGTGTATTCATTTGCAATTTCCGCCGTCTTTCCTTAATGTTACCTATGACCATGTAGTAAGGTAATTGTGCATTAGGGAAAGGAAGATACCAAGATCTTCAAGGGTGGCTGGATACCCAGGGACCCAAAGTTTTACCACTGGACAACTCTGTATTAGTTATCTATTGCTGCCTATGGAGTCACCCCAAAACTCAATGGACTAAAATAATAATAATCATTTACTGTCTCAAGCTTTCTCTGGATTATGAATTTGCATGCAGCTTAGGTAAATCGTTTAGCTCAACGTTTCCCATGAAGTTTCAGTGAAGAACGTAGTTGGCGATGCAATCATAACTAGACTGGAGGATCCACTTCTTTTTTTTTTTCTTCCTTGGGTAAATGACTATTCTTTTTTCAATTTTAATTTTATTACTGATTGAAAGATTCTTTAACTTCTATAGGGCTTTACAATTTTCTTTTTTTAATTTATTTTTTTATACAGCAGGTTCTTATTAGTTATCCATTTTATACATATTAGTGTATATATGTCAATCCCAATCTCCCAATTCATCCCACCACCACCACCACCCCTGCCACTTTCCCCCCTTGGTGTCCATACGTTTGTTCTCTACATCTGTGTCTCTATTTCTGCCCTGCAAACCGGTTCATCTGTACCATTTTTCTAAGTTCCTCATATATGCGTTAATATATGATATTTGTTTTTCTCTTTCTGACTTACTTCACTCTGTATGATAGTCTCTAGATCCATCCATGTCTCTACAAATGACCCAATTTTGTTCGTTTTTATGGCTGAGTAATATTCCATTGTATATATGTACCACATCTTCTTTATCCATTCGCCTGTCAATGAGCATTTAGGTTGCTTCCATGACCTGGCTATTGTAAATAGCGCTGCAATGAACGTTGGGGTGCATGTGTCTTTTTGAATTATGGTTTTCTCTGGGTATATGCCCAGTAGTGGGATTGCTGGGTCATATGGTAGTTCTATTTCTACTTTTTTAAGGATCTGCCATACTGTTCTCCATAGTGGCTGTATCAATTTTCATTCCCACCAACAGTGCAGGAGGGTTCCCTTTTCTCCACACCCTCTCCTGCATTTGTTGTTTGTAGATTTTCTGATGATGCCCATTCTGAGTGGTGTGAGGTGATACCTCATTGTAGTTTTGATTTGCATTTCTCTAATAATTAGTGATGCTGAGCAGCTTTTCATGTGCTTCTTGACCATATGTATGTCTTCTTTGGAGAAATGTCTATTTAGGTCTTCTGCCCATTTTTGGATTGGGTTGTTTGTTTTTTTTAATATTGAGATGCATGAGCTGTTTATATATTTTGGAGATTAATCCTTTGTCCATTGATTCATTTGCAAATATTTTCTCCCATTCTGATAGTTGTCTTTTTGTCTTGTATAGTGCTTTACAATTTTCAAAAATTTCACACACATGATTTCATATAATTCTATGATAACCCTTTTCCCCCCCCACTCCTATATTGCCCTTCCTCCTTCCCCCCTCCCCACTGGTAACCACTAATTTGTTCTCTGTATCTGTGAGTCTGCTTCCCTTTTGTTTCATTCACTAATTTGTTGTATTTTTTCAGATTCCACATATAAGTGATATCATACAGTATTTGTCTTTCTCTGTCTGACTTATTTCACATAACATAATGCCTTCAAAGTCCATCTACGTTGCTGCAAATGGCAAAATTTCATTCTTCTTTATGCCTGAGTAGTATTCCACTGTGTATGTATGTATATATATATATATATATCACACTTTCTTATTCATTCATCTGTTGATGGACACTTAACGTTGCTTCCATACCTTGGCAATTGTAAGTAAGGCTGCTATGAACATTGAGGTATGTGTATCTTTTCAGATAAGTGTTTTCATTTTTTTCAGATATGCACCCAGGTGTGGAATCCCTGGGTCATATGGTATTTCTATTTTTAGTTTTTTGAGAAACCTCCATACTGGTGAATCCTAGATTTTAGGTGAGACTGCATCCTCAATGAGCTGTTTCCTTTTCATTATCCTGCCTCTGTAACTCCTGTTACAAGTTTTTCCTCAAGAGCACATCCTCAGTAAAACACATGTACCTGAAGCCCTGCCACAGTCTGTTTCTGAGGAATATGAACTAAGACCCATGATATCTGGTAGGCATTCAATACTTTTGTTTCTTGGATTGTTTGATTTGGCAAAACACATGAATGAATGAATGGATGAATGAGTGAATTCATTTAACATACCACTAAAAATATGTAAAAGGAAGCACAATGAATGCAAATGTGGAGAAGAAACTGTTTTCTTTTTAGCTCTACAAAAATGTAAGTTGGAACAAGTTCATTAGGTAATATCCTCAGGAAAAGTGTAAAGATTTTTTAATCTTATTTAAAGAGTCAGGGCAAGAAGTGGAATGACAAAATTGTGAGAGACTAAGAAAATAAGTTCTATTTAATTAGTGTAGAGTAAGGGGATAGCATGCTTTATTCTTCAGTAGTGGATTGGGGGCACTATGACTGCTTTATAAATATTAATCATTAAGAAAGCCAAAGCTATTTTAAATAATTTATAATAAAGCTATAAATTTGTATTTGATCACATTATTAGGTTCAAAGCACCATATGTAAAATATTTACATTTTCTTATTAATTTGGATTTTTTCCTTTATTTTTATTAAGTTTTTTCTAGAATCATTGAATTTTGGGGTTTGAAGGGACCTAAATGGTCATCAAACTCTAGCCTCTCATTTTATAGATGAGAAGGAAAAACCTAGAAAGATAATTCAATATTTAATTTTCTAAATTCACCTAAGTGTCTTGTAATTCATGATACTTCTATCCACATTATATTTGAATATTACATTTTATTTTATTTGAATTCCTATAACAAGTATATTGGCTTTTTTAGATCACTGAATTATGTAACAATGTAATTTTGGCCCATTGTTTCTCACTGAAAATCAGGCCAAAGGTAATAATAGATGTGGCTCTTCTTCAAAGAAAGCAGACGCCTAGAATGTGGCAGTATTTCGTTATAGAATGGTAAGAATAATTGCTTATTAAATGTTTCATCAAATTATCTTCAAGGCATAAAATCAAGAACAAACAACTTTTAGAAATTTAAACTTGTAAATATGAGAAAATATTTACCTTCAGTCCTGTTGCAGCTTTAGGTCTGAGTGCTGGGATTATGCTAATTAACCAATTTATGTTGTTTTCCAAATACATGCTCTGAATTATCACATAATAAATCATCTGTAGGCCTTGATTCCTATGCTTAACAGTTGATCTATAGAGATATTTAAACAAATTGACGTGTTTATTTGGAAGACAATAAATTGTTTTTTCTTCCCTTTTTAAATTCATTTTTGTTTCTTACATATATCAGGTATTCAGAAAATGATGCAAAAAATATTGTGTTATAATTTAAAAACGTAACATATTTTACCATAACACCTGGTACAAAAGATATGAGCATATTAGAAGTAGTGAAGAGGGTAAGGAAACTCCCCTATAATAAAAACAGAGAACAACAAAAAAGAAGAAAACAGACTATGTGTATATCATGACGAATAATAGTGTAATGCTAGGTGAACCTAGTTCATAGGTAAATTAGTAATCTCTGCTGCACAACAAACTCCCAAAATTTAGCAGCTTAAAATAGTTGAAAATTCTTGAGGGCAGCCATTATGGTTGAGTTAACTTGTGTGTTGCACAATTCTATGTGTTGCCATACCCTTGAGCCCATGTGAATGATATCTGGATTTTCATAGGACCCAACTTGCATTATATGTAGTAGCCTTGTAAGCCAAGACAGAGTTTTGCATTTTTCAGAAAGAGCAACTAACATTAAAAATGGAATGGAGGGGTTTTCCTAAAGAGAAAAGGCAAAAAAACAATTCTAGAAAGCTGAAGTCTGAGAAGGGTTTGAATTAGAAAATCATTAGAGTCATGGTTACAATAACAAAATTGACATTAGCCACCAAATTTCAGAACATTTAGAAATAGAGTTGGAACCATGAAGATAAATAGACATTCATTTAAGACAAATACAGGGTTCGTAATACCAAACAAAACTGATATACATGTCCAACAGAATTAGTATGAAAGATTGTCCTGTTTTCTTTTTCACTGTAGCACTTACTATATAACACATTATATATTTTATTTAAATACTTTTACTGTCTACATGTCTGTACTGCAAGCTTCTCATGGATTTGGTTTGTTCATTGCTGTAACCCTATACCTTAATTGCTCCTGACGTATATGTGTTGACAAATAAATATTTCTTGATGAAGTCAATGAATTAATTCAATCTTGAGCAATATTTTTCTGTTACCACCATCATGATTGCTGTGAAAGTCTTAGAAAAGGGTCCAGTGGAATTTACTGAACATGGGAGATTGCCAAGTCATGTTTTGCTTCTTTTCTTTTATATTTGCTGTTGGGTGAGTCTAGGATTTGTATGCCATTGATGCTTTATTAACTAGAAACATAATTCCTGCTACTGATTTCTTTTGGAAAACTTATGAAGGTGCATTATCAATTTCCTTTCCTGTTTAAAAATGTCTTTATCTTATTACACAAAATTGTCCAAATTGAGACTCTTAAGAATTTGATAGAGCTGTCTAGGCTAGTTTGAAGCAGCAGTTTTGCCTCATCACTCCCTGACTCTTGTTCCGCCATTTAACTCACATGGCAAATTGAACAAAAGAGCAGATGGAGTTACAACCTGTAGATGTTTCATTAGTGTTGTCATTATTCAGAAGCACTTATTTATAATACTCCAGACAGAGTCCTTGCTATGATGCATAGAAAATGGTTGGCTAAATCTGATAAGTTAATATACTCGGATCTTGTCATTTTCCCCTGAATTTCTTTTTGTCCTTAGAATAGGATGGTATTTTGTATATTTTAGTTCTTAATATAAAGACAAGATAGCAGTGCGGAGGATATAATTGCTTGCCTCGTATACAACAATTCAAAAAATTTTCAAGATTTCAGTATTACAGAAATATTAAGCATATTAACCCATAATATCATTATGGCATCAAGCCATTGATTGTGGAAATTTTTGTCTGTTCATGCCTAAAAATTACTGTTGCATAGACAATCCTACTCCCCTACCGGACCATTTTCAATTATTTTCCACATTTCTGTGTTTACATATTCATTTTGATGTTTCATTCTTTTAGATGTCTATACACATTAACATTTAGACTATTCACCTGACTTTCATAAAACAGAAATAGCTTTTAAAAGAACAACACCACAGATGTTATTTCATTTCTTTACTGACATTTCCATGAAGCTTTGAATATTGCTTTTTGGTCTGAATTTTTCTTCACCATTTCTTAGAAGTATGAAAATACCTGTTTCCCATGATTAGATATTATTTTGTAGGAAACAAAAATCAATAAACTAATTTATGAAGTCTTATATCCTACAAAGTCAAGAGATTTTTATGTATTATAATGTTTTCTGGGCTTCTACTACAACTTTTGTGTTTTTTATAAATGGGAATAAAAGTGCTTTATTTCTGTTATAGCACTTAACCTCAACTGTGTATTTATTTATATGTCTATTTCTCATATCTCTTGTGTTTAGGACTATGCCTGATCTTAGAACCTACTCTTTAGGGTTCTTAAAAATTATACTGTAGTTACTATATTATTATTCTATTTTGTGATAAATAGTTTTCTTTATAAATCTTATGTTAGGTTTTACCATGTATAGGTAATTTTTTCTGAGGGATATACACTTATTTGTTTTATATTGTCCCCTTGGTTTCTAGATTCAAACTTTAATTTTTTACCTGAAACACAGCATAGAATTATTAAACAATCTATTGTACTGGATTGATCCATACTGGATGTTTTGACTTATGTAATAAAATACATTTTTAAGTTGTAATAAAAAAATTCAAGGTGTCAGCCTTCTAGCAGGGAAAAACAGTTAAACTTGTGCATTTTTAGATCTTTACTTGGTGATGAGTTATTACCATTTTTCCTTTAGTTTAAGGGCCTAAAAGAGAGACAAATTATGCCAAATACTTTTTCTGAGATGTCATTTTTTTTAACCTGAACGATAAGAGACCTGAAGTTTCTCACATAGGGTGAAACACAATTTGATTTATGTGCATTATAATCTCTCATAACTCTGACTGGGAAGAAAATACACTGTAAGTGCCTAGAGGTTTAGTGCAACAATATCTTTAAAGTCAACATGAGTGGATGGAAAGAAAATATTATGTGCTTTGTTAAGATTCCGGTCACTGATGCCAAAGTAAGTATATTCAGTGGGCTAAATGTGCCTAAAATCTGATTTTGGAAGAGAAGAGGAATAGAAAATTTAACGACATAGAGTCTAAAAGTGGTTCAAAAAGATATCCTTGATTGCTTTTTATCAAATAAAGATCATGGTAAATTAGTGATATTACTACATATCATTACTCACTCAGCCATTCCTCCTCCAACATTCCCCAGAGAGGCAAAGGAAATGGCAAGGGAAAACAATGTGCCATTCTTCGACGGCTTATCTTGAAACCTAAGCCCAAAGGGTCTTGGTCAGGGTGAGTTAAAATCTTAAGAGCCTACTTTCTGTAGATGTGTACATTCTCCCAATTCTTTTCCTTTCTTCTGTTAATTTGATTCACTTAACAATAAACCTCACAATTGACCAGGCATGTGGCTTACATCAGGGTGCCAATGATGCAGGATTGGATGATGATTCTACTTCCTGCCTAAACATCCTTGAATCTATGAATAATGACTTCTAGAAGGGATTTCTAGATGTACTAGATGGAAAATCCAGTTGCTTCTTGTTCAAGACCTGGGCATGCAAACAACCTTTCCCCTCTCTGCTTTTTCAGCTAACTTGTTGCTTATTCTAACATCCCTCTACACTTTACATTGTGGGGTTTCTCATACTGTGAAATATGGAAACATGCTAAGAGAACTCACAGATCATTTGCCTGACTACTGTCAAGTGGCAGAGTAGAATAATAACACCTACAATGTTTCATGCCATTCCCACTCCATACTACAACCATATCAGAAGTTGCTTAATTATGGTATTGCCCATTTACCCTTTAATAAACCTTATCGTCTCTCTAGTCACAACCCAACTACTTCTGTAGCATTTTCCTCAGAGCATAAGCCAGTATCATGTAAAATTGCTCCAACACTTTTAAACTCACCAACTAATGCCTGAAATGTCTTCTACTGAAGTTGCTCATCTTACTTTAAAATCTGCCCATATTTTCTTCAGTCCTGTTACACAGTCATCAAGGAAAATGGGAGTGTTCATTTTATATTTTTATTTGCTCCATATTAGTAAATTCCAATTATTGCTCTCATTTCTAAATCCAGAGCATCCCTCCTTCTTTGGTTAAATGTACTAGATCCTCACTAAACTTCACAAACATAATAAAACTTCTTTTTCTCTTGTGCCAGGAATATAAACATTTTCCTTTTCATATACAGTAATTCCCCCCTTAACTGTGGGGAATATGTTCCAGGAACCCCAGTGGATGCCTGAAACTGTAGACAGTACTGAACCCTATATATACTATGCTTTTTCCTATACATACATACATATACATGATAAAGTTTAATTTATAAATTATGCACAGTAGGAGGATACCTAAATGGTCCACATCACTACACTTGCACTTTGGGGCCATTTATCAAGTAAAAACTTGAACACAAACACTGCAATACTGCGATAGTCTTATAACAGATGTGGTTACTAAGTGACTAATGAGCAGGTAGCATATACAACATGGATATGCTGAAGAGAAGGACAATTCACATCCTGGGCAGGACAGAGTGGGATGCCATGAGATTTCATCATGCTACTCAGAATGGCACACAATTTGAAACTTATGAATTATTTATTTCTGGAATTTTCCATTTAATATTTTCAGACTGCAGTTGACTTTGGGTAACTGAAACTGCAGAAAGTGAAACTGAGCACAAGGGGTAATTACTGTATGCTGAGGCTGACTTCTAAGACTACAATCCTCTACAAAAAAATATTTCTTCAGCTTAAGCTACTTAGCAGATTTCCTTCACATCTGAATGTAAATTGTCCTTTGAGCAACATATTTCTCTTTATTTAAAAAATTCCACAGTCTCTCTAGAGAAAAGGACAACAAATTCCTTTCATGATAACTTTATTCACACCACACCCAAAGCAATATATTCCAGGTATATGCTACGTTTTTTTATTTTTCTGGAGAATTTTAAATTATTTTAGTTTTTAAATATTATCTCTATTTAAAATTTTTAATTTCCCACTCCCAGTATTTTCCCTCCATTCATAGGAAATCATTATAATGTGCTTCATGTGTTTTGGTTTGCTTTCTTGCACTGTATTTTATGTGTAAGTATTTTTAATATACAAAACTGTTATTGTGTAATGTATCTTATTCTGTTTTGTATTTATTCTCATGGATTATATAATTGTTTAAAATATTTGTTGCCCCTCATTGTAAGATTATACTTTCCTTCCCCACTGATAGCAGGATTTACCATGTGACTTGCTTTTGCCAATAAAATATGAGAAGTGTTGTGTCATTCTTTCTGATGGTTTTTTTTTTTGCTTTTTGCATTTTCAATATTTCCACGAGTCATAACAAGTTTTTCTGCTAGTTTGAAAGGTAAACATTGCATATTTTTTCATTGATCCTGTCTTAGGACCAAACTCATTGTAATTAGTCCTACACATATTTTAAATGCACAATTTTTTTTCTAAAGAAAAAGAAATATTTCCCCAAATTTCTTGTTCTTTAATCTCTATCACTTCCACTTCCATCAAGTGCATACTGTACAAAACTATAGTTCTTCATTGTTAAGGATACACATTTTTTCTCTTCTTTGATCTTAGATATTTTTAAGAAAAGAAAACAATCACCAAACTGTTGTACAATTCTTGTTTTTAGTATCTTTTGCTGCAACTTGTAGATTTATTTATCCTCTTATTGGGACACACCCTCCAAATGTGTTTTCAACATGAATCTTTTCTTTAACCATTTTAAAAAATTGAAGTATACTTAATTTACAATGTTGTGTTAGTTTCAAGCATACAGCAAAGTGATTCAGATATATATATATATATATATATATATATATATATATATATTCTTTTTCAGATTATTTTCCCTTATAGATTATTTAAAAATGCTGAGTATAGTTTGCTGTGCTATACAGTAGGTCCTTTTTGGTTATATATTTTATATATAGTAGCGTGTATATGTTAATCCCAAACTCCTAATTTATCTCTCCCCCTGCTCCCTGCTATCCCCTTCAGTAACTGTAAGTTTGTTTTCTATGTCTGTGGGTCTATTTCTGTTTTGTAAATGAGTTCATCTGTATCTTTTTTTTATATTTCACATAAAGTAATATCACATGGTATTTATCTTTGTCTGACTTACTTCACTTAATATGATAATCTCTAAGTCCATCCATATTGCTGCAAATGGCATTATTTCATTCTTTTTTATAGCTGAGTAATATTCCATTATATATATATATACCACATCTTTTGCTTCTTTGAAAAGATAAACAATATTGATAAACCTTTAGTCAGACTCATCAAGAAAAAAAGGGAGAGGGCCCTAAATCAATAAAATCAGAAATGAAAAAGGAGAAGTTACACCCAACAGCACAGAAATATAAATGACTATTAGAGACCATATATGAGCAATTATATGCCAATAAAATGGACAACCTAGAAGAAATGGAAAAAAATCGTAGAAAGGTAAACCCTTCCAAGACTGAACCAAGAAGAAATAGAAAATATGAAAAGACCAGTTATCAGTATTGAAGTTGAATCAGTAATTTTTTTTTTTTGCGGTATGCAGGCCTCTCACTGTTGTGGCCTCTCCCGTTGCGGAGCACAGGCTCCGGACGCGCAGGCTCAGCGGCATGTGGGATCTTCCCAGACCGGGGCATGAACCCATGTCCCCTGCATCAGCAGGCAGACTCTCAACCACTGCGCCACCAGGAAAGCCCGAATCAGTAATTTTAAAGCTCTCAAAAAATAAAAGTCTAGAACCAGATGGCCTCACAGGTAACTTCTACCAAACATTTAGAGAGAGTTAACACCTATCTTTCTAAAACTATTCCCAAAAGTACAGAGGAAGGAAAACTTCCTAACTCATTCTATCACCGTTACCCTGATACCAAAACCAGACAAAGATATCACAAAAAAAAGAAATTTACGGACGAATGTGACTGATGCACATAGATGCAAAAATCCCCAACAAAATACTAGCAAACTGACTCCAACAATACATTGAAAGGATCAGACACCATGATCAAGTGGGATTTATCCCAGGAATGAAGGATTTTTCAATATCTGCAGATCAATCAATGTGATACACTACATTAACAAATTGAAGAATAAAAACCACATGATCATCTCAATAGACACAGAAAAAGCTTTTGATAAAATTCAACATCCATTTATGATAAAAAACTCTTCATAAAGTGGGCATTTAGGGAACCTACTTCAACATAATAAAGGCCATATATGACAAACCCACAGCTAGCATCATACTCAATGGTGAAAATCTGAAAGCATTTCCTCTAAGATCAGGAACAGGACAAGGATCCCCACTCTCACCAATTTTATTCTACATAGTTTTAGGAGTCCATGCCACAGCAATCAGAGAAGGAAAAGAAATAAAAGGAATACAAATTGGAAAAGAAGAAGTAAAACTGTCACTGTTTTCAGATGACATGAAAATCCTGAAGACGCTACCAGGAAACTATTAGAACTCATCAATGAATTTGGTAAAGTTGCTGTATGCAAAATTAATACACAGAAATCTCTTGCATTCCTATACACTAATAACAAAATATCAGAAAGAGAAATTAAGGAAGCAATCCCACTTACCATCATATCAAAAAGAATAAAATACGTAGGATAAACCCACCTAAGGAGGCACTATCAGATGCTCATAAAAGATAATGAAGATAAAACAAACAGATGAAAAGATACACTGTGTTCCTGGATTGGAAGAATCAATATGGTTAAAATGCCAATACTACTCAAGGCAACCTACAGATTCAATGCAATCCCTATCAAATTACCAATGACATTTTTCACAGAACTGGAACAAAATACTTTTAAATTTGCATGGAAACACAAAAGACCCCAAATAGCCAAAACAATCTTGAGATAGAAGAATGGAGCTGGAGGAATCACACTCCCTGACTTCAGACTACACTACAAAGCTACAGTAATCAAAACAGTACAGTACTGGCACAAAGACATATAGGTCAATGGAACACAATAGAAATCCCAGAAATAAACCCATGCACTTATGGCCAATTAATCTATGACAAAGGAGACAAGAATATTCAACAAGAATCTTCATGTGGCAAATTTTCTGAGGTAACTCTCATACTTGACCTTCACATTTGAAGGAAACTTTTGCTGGATATGAAATTTTAGTTTAAAATTTAAAATTCTTTCCCTTCATTTAGTGTGCTAGCATCTCACATTGTGTGGAAATTCTGATTCTTATGTTGTGTGCTGTAGGTGATCTATCTTTCTGTCTGGAAGTTTTAAAATTTTAATAATTTTAAATTTTATCAATATCTAAAAAAGGTATAAGATGATCTCTCCTGTTTAAAAATCTATGAGTTCTTTCAACCTGAATTCCTTCATCTTTATTTCTGAGAATTTTATTTTGACCATTACTTTAAAAATTACCCATCTCTTTTTACGTTCCTATTTAAGATGATAAAAATCTAGATATTGATACTCCAATACACTTACTGTTTATATTTTTTACTTGTTATTTTTGCAGAATGTCTTGCTACTTGGAAGAATTCTTCACTCAAATCTTCCACTCCACTTTGTCCACACTATTTGGTTATTGTTTTCTACCTACTATGTTTTCTTTATATGATATTTTCAGTTGGTTCTTTTTATTTGTTTATTTTTCTTTTATATTGCTAATATGTTAAACATAAATTTACCAATATTTATCATGGTTATCTTAAATTTATTTATTTATTTTTGGCTGCATTGGGTCTTCGTTGCTGTGCGCGGGGTTTCTCTAGTTGTGACGAGCAGGGGCTACTCATTGTTGAGATCCACAGGCTTCTCATTGTGGTGGCTTCTCTTGTTGCAGGGCACAGGCACTAGACACACAGGCTTCAGTGGTTGTGGCACATGGCCTCAGTAGTTGTGGCTCGTGGACTCTAGATCACAAGCTCAACAGTTGTGGTGTACAGGGTTAGTTGCTCCGAGGCATGTGGGATCTTCCCGTACCAGGGCTCAAACCCGTGTCCCCTGCACTGTCAGACAGATTCTTTTATTTATTTATTTAACATCTTTATTGGAGTATAATCACTTTACAATGGTGTGTTAGTTTCTGCTTTATAACAAAGTGAATCAGCTATACATATACATATATCCCCATATCTCCTCCCTCTTGCGTCTCCATCCCACCCTCCCTATCCCACCCCTCTAGATGGACACAAAGCACCGAGCTGACCTCCCTGTGCTATGTGGCGGCTTCCCACTAGCTATCTATTTTACATTTGGTAGTGTATATATGTCCATGCCACTCTCTCACTTCATCCCAGCTTACACTTCCCCTACCCAGTGTCCTCATGTCCATTCTCTACGTCTGCATCTTTATTCCTGTCCTGCCCCTAGGTTCGTCAGAACCTTTTTATTTTTTAGATTCCATATACATGTGTTAGCCTACGGTATTTGTTTTTCTCTGACTTACTTCACTCTATATGACAATCTCTAGGTCCATCCACCTCACTACAAATAACTCAATTTCATTTCCTTTTATATCTTCAAAACTGAGCAAAATAATGAAGAACTACCTCACCTAACATATATAGATACAGATATTTATATAGAGATAGATATAGACGTATATATACATATATATAAAATATTCATCCTCCCGATGGCTAATAAAATTATCTTTATTGTACAGTAGAAACTAACAGAACATTGTAAAGCAACTATACTCCAATAAAATAAATAAATAAACTGTGAGGTGATAAATGTGTGATGTTTCTGGCTATTAAATTTGTAGTAATTTGTTACATCAGATGTGGAAAATTAATACACTTATATGCAGCCCAATCCTAGCATTCCCCAGATCCAATCAAGCAATCTACAAATTTAATGCAATCCCTATCAAAATTGCAATTTTTTTGCCCAAAAGAAAAATCCATTCTAAAATCCACATGTAATCTCAAGGAAACCTGAATAGTCAAAATAATCTTGAAAAAGAAGAACAAAGTAGAGGTGTCACACTACTGATTTTGAAATTTATTACAAATCTTCAGTAATCACAATAGTATAGTGTTGGCATAAAGACTGACGTATAGACCAATAGAACAGAATAGCGAGCCCAGAAATAAACCCTCACATATATAGTCAAATGCTTCTTGATCAGGGTGTCATTACCTTAAAATGGCGGAAAAGACAGTCTTTGCAACAAATAGTATTGGTAATATTGGATATCCACATACAAAAGAATAAAGTTGAACCCGTACCTTACAGAATGTACATATATTAACTCAAAATGGGTTAACAATCTAAATGTAAGACCTAAAACTATAAAACTCTCAGAAGAAAACAGAATGGAAAACTTCGCAACATTGGATTTGGCAATGATTTCCTGGACATCACATGAAAAGCACAGGCAACAAAAGTAAAAATAGATAAATTGTACTACATCAAAATTTAAAACATCTATGCATAAAAGGATGCAATCAATAGACTAAAAAAGAAACCTACAGAATGGGAAAATATTTGCAAATCATATATCTGACAACGGATTAATATAGAATATATAAAGAACTCCCACAACTCAACAACCACAAGAAAACCGAAATAACCTGATTAAAATTTTGGCAAAGGACTTGAATAGACGTTTCTACAAAGGAGATATACAAATATCCAATAAGCACATGAAAAGATGCTCAACATCACTAATCATTAGGGAACTGCAAATCAAAACTACAATGAGATACCATCTCATACCAACTAGGATGGCTATTATCCCCCCCCCCCGAAAAGCAAAAACAAAACCAAAATCACACAGAAAACAACAAGTGTTGGTGAGAATGTGGAGTAATTTGAACCCTTGTATACTATCTGTGGGAATGTAAAATGGTACAGCTTCTATGGAATACAGTATGGTGATTCCTTAAAAAAATAAAAATAGAATACCATAAGATGTAGTAATTTCATTTCTAAGTATATACCCAAAAGACTTTAAAGCAGGGTCTCGAGATATTTGTATACCCATATCCATAGCAGCATTATTCCCAATAGTTAAAATGAGGAAACAACACAAGTGTCCATCAACAGATGAATGGATAAGCAAAATGTGATATAAACATACAATGGTGCATTATTTAGCCTTCAAAAGAAAGAAAATTCTTCAACATGCCACAACATGGACAAAACTTAAGGACATTATGCTAAGTGAAATAAGCCAGTCACATAAAAGCTAATACTGTATGATTCCACTTACATGAGGTACTTGAAGTAGTCAAAATTACAGAGACAGATAGTAGCAGGGTGGTTGCTGGGGACTTGGTGAAGAGGGGAAAGGAGAGTTATTGTTTAATAGGTACAGAGTTTCAGTTTTACAAGATGAAAAGATTTTTGGAGATAGACAGTGGTGATGGTTGTAGAACATTAACTTATGAATGTATTTAATACCATTGAACTGTATACTTAAAGATGGCTAAATGGTAAATTCTATGTTGTGTAGTTTACTACAAGAAAAAAATTGGAAAAAAAAAACTAAGAGCCAAATACTGATTCTTTGAAAATAATAAAATTGATAAACTTATGGCTAGACTGATAAAATAAATATGACACACAATAATAAAAAGTAAGCACTAAAGATTGTCCCTATAAGACAGTAAGAATATTTTATGCATAACTTGATGCCAATACATTTGAAAATTTACATGAAATAGACCATATCCTAGAGAAATACAAATAACACAAGAAGTTTTAATCTTATATCCATTAAATAAATAAAGTTTTTCTTTCAAAAAACTTGCAGAGTACACCCTATACCCAGATGGAAAGTTTCTACAGATAGAATAAATAAGTTAATCAAATACCTAGTTATACATTATAGGAAGTAAAACATTTTACATAGAAAACTATAAAAACATTTTCAGAAATTAATATAAATATAACTTAATAAATATACCAGGTTCTTGGATTGTAAGATATAATCAGTAATATAAAGGTATAAATCTTGAATTTCAAAACTGAGCAAAATAATGAAGAAATACCTCACCTAACATATATAGATACAGATATTTATATAGAGATAGATATAGATGTATATATCCATATATATAAAATATTCATCCTCCCAATGACTAATAAAATTAAGGATTGGAAATCAACCTTATTAGTCATCAGAGTAATGCAACTTAAATCTACTACACAGTGGCACACCCACCAGAATGGCTTAAAATTTTAAAAAAAACACAAAAAACACTTACAGTACCAGATTCTGACAAGGATGCAGTGCAAATGAAATTCTCATGTACTGTTGGTGGAAGTTTAAATAGAAAAATAGATAGAATCATTTGAGGAATCTGCTACCTATTAAGGTTTAATATAAGCATACCATTTGTTCTAGCAATTTCATTCCTACACATATACACCAAAGAAATTCATGTATGTATTCACCAAAAGGCATGCACAGTAATGTCCACAGCACCATTATTTCTAATAGCCCCCAACTGACACCATCTTAAGTGTCCTTCAACAATAGAATGGGTAAATATATAATGGAATATTCATACACTGGAATACCAACAGGCAATGCAAGTGAACTTTACAAGTGAGACCTTTTTTGAGGGACTGCTAAGAATAATGCGCATACAGTGGGAAAGAAGAGATTTTTGTATTAAGAGAGGAAGATTACCTGGGTAGGGAATAGTTTTATAAATTAGTATGAATATTTTTGTTCAGAGATATTTTTGTATTTTTAAAAATGTTTTCCCACACACAACTTTATTAAGGAGGGGAATTTTATAATGTGCCCTCAGGAAACAAAGATTCTGCTCTGCCTACATTAAGCAATGTGCACAGTATGTTATATAAACAGTTTTGACTAGGGTAAAAACAATTACAAGCTTCTTAAAATAAATTTTCACAAATAAGTTATTTACAAGGTATAGAAAGAGACTTCAGTGTGAATCAGGCAGTTGGATAGTGTAGATCCAGTAAGTTATCATATATTACTTGGGACGATTAGTTTTTATGTGTTAATTTGGCTAAGCTATAGAGGACAGTTCAATCAAATACTAATCTAGATATTTCTGTGAAGGTATTTTATAGGTGTGGTGATGATGTGGTGGATGATATGTGATCTAAAATCAATAGACTTTAAGTAAAGGAGATTATTCTCGATAGTAAATGGGCCTCTTGCAATCCTTGGGAAGCCTGTAAAAGCAAATCTGAAGTTTCCCTGAAGAAGAAGAAGTTCTGCCTCAGATTGCTGCATCAACTCCTACCTGAGTGTTTCCAGCCTACAGTTCTACCCTAAGCTTTTCAAACTTGCCAGCCTGCTCAACTGCCAGCCAATTCCTTGAAAAAAAAAATTGATCTATTTACAGTTCTCCCTTGGTATCCATGGAGGATTGGTTCAAGGACCACAACTCCCCTCACCCACCCACCCCTTGGATACCAAAATCTGTGGATGCTCAAGTCCCTTATATACAATGGTAGAGTATTTGCACATAGTTTTTGCACATCTTCCGTTATATTTTAAATAATCTCTAGATTATTTATTACCTACTATAATGTAAATACTATGTAAATAATTGTAAATATAATGTGAATGCTAAGTAAATAGTTGCCAGAAGCTGTAAAATTCAAGTTTTGCTTTGTGGAACTTTCTGAAACTTTTGGGGGGAATATTTCTGATCCTCAGTTGGTTGAATCTAACTAATGACTATTTCCAGTGGTAAAGATGCAGTAAAAGTCCATGACATAATGTGGCAATAGAGATATGTAAAACATCATTATTGAATCCTTCAAGTCAAATACTTATAAAAGGCAAGTTTCTGTTTACCCTGAATTTGATACCTTAGAATATTTTTGTCAAACAACAAGTATAATGAGATAGGCTGTTTACTCCTAATGTTACTGGAGAGTAGGTTCTTGTTGCAGAAAGAATTCAGAGATGCGATAGGGAGGACAAGAAAACAAAACAAGGATTTATTGAGCTATAGTACACACTCAAGGGGAGATTGGACAGACTCGGGTGAGTAGCTGCCCTGAGTTTCTTTGGCAAGCTGGTTATAGGGTGTGTGGAAATGAATAGGTGGAATATTCATTGGAAAGGGAGGAATTTTAAGTCATATTTCCTGATTTTCATCCCAGCTTCACCTTCCTGAGGGAAGGAGTGTTTTTTGTCCTTATTCAGTCTTGATGGGAAGCATCACGGTGTAGGTGCCTGATGGATACTTCTTACTTGCAAGGCTAATTGTATTGTAATGAGGGCATAATGAGCAAAAGGTTACATTCAGACACAAGATTCCAGTGTTTCTCCACCTTTCTTTGTCTGCCTCCAGGACCCCTGTCATCCAAAATGTGTAGTTTCCTGTCAGTCTGGAGGTTCCTGCTTTTCTTTGCTCATGGACCCCTGTTGTTCACAAGATGTATGGTTTCCTGCCATTTGGTCCGTGCCCCCCTTTCTCTGCTCATATCTAGCTATCTGCCTATTCTAATACTAACTGCACTGAACAAAGTGTGGAAAGAAAAGGATGAGTACAGGGCTTCAAATTCCCAGCTCAAGTACCTTGTAAATGACCTGAAAGTTTCTGGGTTAGCCAGCTCAGGCTGTGTCTTAATCCATTCAGGCTGCTATAAAAAATATCATAGACTGGTTGGCGTAAACAACAGACCTTTATTCTCAGAGTTCTTGAGGCTGGGAAGTCCAAGACTGAGGTCCAACAAGGTTTGGCTTCTGGTTAGGGCTCTCTTCTTGATTTGCACAGGAGCAACCTTCTCACTGTGTCCTCACATGGTCTTTCCTTGATGAGTGTTCATGGAGAGAGAGACAGATCTCTCTTTCTTTTCCTCTTCTTATAAGGCCATCAATCCTACTGGCTCAAAACCCCACCCTTATGACCTTATTTAATCTTAGTTGCCTCCTAAAAGCCAAATTTCAAAGTACATTCACACTGGGAGTTAGGGTTTCAACATATGAGTTTCGGGGAGGACATAGTTCAGTCCACATCAGTTTCTATGTCTGCCCTGAAATAAACTTTAACTCCTAGAGCCACAGGGCTGACATTGCTGAAAACCAAACCCAGAGCCTCATCCTGTGAGGGGCTAAATTCAACACAAATTGAATTACCATCCTTCAGGGGGTCTTCTGTTAAAGTGAGGTTATTTATTAGGAAAGAATGGGATCCTGAATTTTAGAATGGGTATATATGGGCAGATTGCAAATAAAGCTGGAGAAATTAAATCCCTAAGTTCTGCTAAAACCTTTGCCAGAAAAGGCAGTCTTTCTACCCCTATCCGAAGAGGTTAACCCTGATTTGCCTGAGAAACCATTAACAATTATGAGGAACAATTAACTCATGAGGTAATTGCCTTGTAAGACACTACTGATTCTCCCCTGGAGCTACCCTACTATGTTTGCTTCTAGACCTGTAAATAGACCTAATTTCCAGCAGGACTTGAAAGATGAAGGTGAAGTAAAATGGCTGACCCATGAGGAAGTGTGTTTTAAAGGAACTAAATGATTTTTCCAATTTATATGGACAGAAATATGGGGAGTATGTGTGAGAATGGAGAATAAAGGTATCAGGTAAAAGGAACATAAAGTTGGGTCAGCCTGAATTTATTGATACGGACCCATTAAAGAGATTTTGGATTCAGTGTTGCAGCTCAAGGGGTTAGAAAGGGCTCTAATAGTTTAGTTGGTTGGCTGAAACATGTACCAACCAAAAGCTGCCTATAATATATGAATTTGAAGCGCCAGAATTGCGCTGGTATACTATAGAGAAATGGATCTAAAGGCTTAGGGAGGCTGGAATGTTAGCCTGGTTTTATCATGTAAGAAATGTTCACCCACCTGGGGAGGGTCCAGAAAACACACATTTCACCACAACTGTCACTCTTTTCTGTAGGTCAGAAATTATACCAAAAACTGCTGTCGATTAACTGATATTTCTACGTACAATGATAATTAAATCCCAAAGTGGCAGACACCAGTGGTAGCACTTATTCACCAATGATAAGGTAGAATGTTTACAATAATGAAAAGGAGAGTCAATGAAGACTTACCTATGGCATTGGTTAGTTAATCATGGCATCCCTAAAAAAGAAATAGATGGGCAGTCTACAAACTTCTTACTTTATCTGTATACATGGAAGTTGTAGGTGGAATGAAAAGAAGTCTAACTTAAATGATTAAAACAGAGAATGACTATCCCTCAATCAATCCCCAGAGTTGAGCCAGTTTATAGACCCAGAGCTCTTTGAATGAAGGGGAGTCTGGCTCCCCTTGTACAAAGACCTTGCTATGCTGTCAAAAATTTATACTCTTAATTTTTCTCCCAGCCTACCTCAAAGGGACATACAGCCTTTTCCCAGAGTAATTGTGCTTTGAGGAAAAGGAGATACCATTTCTTTAGCGACTATCGGACACTGGCTCTGAACTGATGCTAATTCCAGGAGAACAAAAATGTCTACCAGTCAGAGTAGGGGCTTATGGAGGCCAGGTGATCAATGGAGTTTTAGCTCAGGTCCACTCCCACTGTGGGTCCAATGGGTTCCCAAACCTATCCTGTGGTTATTTCTATACTTCAGGAGTATGTAACTGGAATAGACATAGCCAACAACTGAAAGAATTCAGACTTTAGCTCCCTGACCTGTGAAGTGAGGAATAAGATAGTAGGAAAGGCCGAGTGGAACCACTAGAATTGTCTCTACCCAAAAAATAGTAAACCAAAGGGAATACCTCATTCCTAGAGAAATGGCAAAGATTAGTGCCACCATCAAGGACTAGAAGGATGAAAGGGTGGTGATTCCCACCTCATCTCCATTGAATTTGTCTATTTAGCCTGTGTAGAAAACAGATGGATCTTGGAAAACAACACTGGATCATCATAAACATAACCAGGTGATGATTGCAATTGCAGCTACTGTTCCAGATATGGTTTCATTACTTGAGCAAATTAACATATCCTTGGTACCTGTTATATAGCTATTGATCTGACAAATCCATTTTTTCTCAAACTTGTTAGTAGAGACCACCAGAAGCAATTTGCTTTCACATGGCAAGTGAACAATAAATCTTCACTCTCCTAACTCAGAGGAGAAATATCAACTCGCCAAGCCTACGTCATAATTTAGTCCACAGAGAATTTGTTCACCTTTCCCTTCCACAAGACATTATCAAAAGACCATTAAATTGATGACATTTTGCTGATTGGATTTAGTGACTAAGTAGTAGCAACAACTCTGGCCAAACCCAGCCAAATGTTGGGGAATTAATCCAACAAAAATTCAGGGACCTTCCACCTCAGTGAAATTTCTAGGTGTCCAGTGGTGAGGTGCATATTGAGATATCCTTTCTAAGGTTAAGTTGTTGAATCTGACCCCTCCTACAACCAGAAAAGGTACCCAATGCCTAGTGGGTCTCTGGATGTTGTAGGCAATGAATTCTTTATCTAGTTGTGCTATTCCATCCCATTTACTCAATGGCCCCCAAAGGCTGCTAGCTTTGAGTGGGGCTGAGAAAAAGAGAATAGTCTGCAATAAGTCCATGCTGTCATGCTCTGCCATGTGGACCATATGATCCACCAGATCCAATGCTGCTTGAAGTTTCAGTGGCAGACAGAAATGCTATTTGGAGCCTTTGGCAGGCTCCTATAAGCAAATCACAGTACAGATCCTTATGAATTTGGAGCAAAGCTCTGCCATCCTTGCAGATAACAACTCTCCTTTTGAGAAACAGCTTTTGCCTTGCTACTGGGCCATGTAGACAATGAACACATAGCCATGGACCACCATATTCCCATGCTACTGGGCCATGTAGACAATGAACACATAGCCATGTACCACCACATTCCCATGTGACCTGATCTGCCCGTCATGAACTGGGTGTTACCTAACACATCCAGTAACTGGTTCTAACCAAGCCACAGTGTTAGGCATGCACAGTAGTACTCCATCATCAAATGGAAGTGGTGTATACTTGATTGGGCCTGAGCAGGTCCTCAAGGCACAAATAAGTTACATGAAGAAGTGGCCCAAATGCCCATGGTTCCCACTTCTGCTGTACGGTCTTCTCTCTCAGCCTGCACCTATATCCTCATGGAGTTCATTACTATCAGTTGGCTGATGAAAAGAAGAACACTTGGGCCTAGTTTACAGATGGTTCTGCACAATATACAGGCACCACCCCAAACAGGGAAGCTATAGCACTAAAGCACTTTTCTGGGACAGTGCTAAAGGACAGAGGTATAGGAAAATCCTTCCAGTGGGCAGAACTTTGAGCAGTACCTCTGCTGGTAAATTTTGCTTGGAAGGAAAAATGGCCAGATATATGATTGTAGACTTATTCATGGTCTGTGGCCGATGGTTTGGCTGGATTGGTCAGGGACCTGGAAGGAACACAACTGAAAAATTGGTGACCAGGACATTTGTGCAATAGGTATGTGGATAGACCTCTCTGAATGTGTGAAAAGTGTAAAGATATGTATTTCCCATGCGAGTGCTCAACAAAGAGTGACATTAGCAGAGAAGGATTTTAATAATCAAGTGGATATGATGACCTGTTCTGTGGACACCAGTTAACTTTTTTATCCGGCCACTCCTGTCATCTCCCAGTGCGCTTATGAGCAAAGTGGCCATAGTGGCAGGAATGAAGGTTATGCATGGGTACAGAAACGTGGACTTCCACTCACCAAGGCTATCCTGGCTATAATCACTGCTGAGTGCCCAATATGCTAGCAGCAGAGACCAATACTATGGCACCCAATATGGCACCATTCCTCAGGGTAATCAGCCAGCTATGTGGTAGCAGGTTGATTACAATGGGCTACATCCATCATGGAAGGGGCGACACTTTGTTCTTAGTGGAATAAAAACTTATACTGGATATGGATTTGCCTTCCTTCCACACAATGCTTCAGCCAAAACTACCATCTATGAACTTACAGAATGCCTTATCCATCATTATGGCGTTCCACATAGCATTGCTTTTGATCGAGGAACTCACTTCACAGCAAATGAAGTGCAGTAATGGGGCCCATGCTCAAGGAATTCACTAGTCTTACTATGTTACCTGTAATTCTAAAGCAGCTGGTTTGATAGAATAGTGGAAAGCCCTTTCAAAAATTCTGACACAGGACCAGATAGGTGGAAACTCGTTGCAAGACAGAGGTAACCTTCTGTATATGCTCTAAATCAGCATCCAATATGTAGTACTTTTTCTCTAATACCCAGGATTCACAGGCCTAGGAATCAAGGGGTGAAAATAGGAGTAACACTACTCACCGTTACCTCTAGTGATGCACTAGAAAAATGATGCTTTCTGTCCCCAGGACCTCATGCTCTGTTGGTCTAGAGGTCTTAATCTCAAAGGAAGGAATGCTTACATCAGGAGATACAACAATGATTTCACTGAACTAGAAGTTAAGACTGATACCCAGCCAAATTGGTCTCCTCATGTCTCTAAATCAACAGACAAAGAAAGTAATCACTATACTGACTGGGTTGATTTATCCTGATTTGTGAGAGGAAATTGGATTTCTGTGATTTAACAATAAAGTCTGTCAACAAGAAAAAAAAAAGGGACTTCCCTGGTGGTCCAGTGGTTAAGAATCCGCCTGCCAATGCAGGGGACACGGGTTCCATCCCTGGTCAGGGAACTAAGATCCCACATGCCGCGGGGCAACTAAGCTTGCGCACTCTGGGGCCCACATGCCACAACTAGAGAGAAACCCGCATGCCACAACGAAGATCCCATGTGCTGCAACTAAAACCCGAGGCAGCCAATAAATAAATAAATATTAAAAAAACATGTCAGGGATACATTTCTAAAAAAAAAAAGTGATCCATGTTCTCTATCCTGCTTAAGGAATTTACCCCCTTCCTTGATCCCCCCACCTTTTCTCCATCATCAATTTCTTCTCTACTTGCTCAGTCCACAGTGTACAAACATGCTTTAGTGTCTCCCACTTGTAAAAAAAAATCTTAACGTTTCCCAATCCCACAATCTGGAATATAGGAGATCCCTTAGGGCATCTCTTAGTGCTATCATGCTCTGTCAATGGAAAACTATGACAACCCAAATCAGAAAGGACTACTAATGACCCAGACACTTCATGAATGAAGGTTTGGGGTGGCGCATTAGGCAAAGAGCCATTACCAGCTAAGGGGATTGCTGAGGGTAAAGGAAATACAGAATGGGTAGTAGAAGAAGGTAGTTATAAATACCAGCTATGATCATGTGACCAGTTGCAGAAATGAAGACTGATTACTATGAGTATTTCTTCTTTATATTGTTGTAAATATTTTTGTGTGTATGTATACATATTGTAGTATATTATATTATTTTATACCTTTATATATTATTTTATACATATTAATTATATATACTGTATATAATAAATATTATCTTTTCTTTCTTAACTAATTATCATCTGACATAAGATGTATTCATAATAGTTAAGTTTACATGACAGCATTCAAGTTACAGGATAACATGGAAAAGAATGAACATTACCCAAGGATTTCACATCCCCTCCTGGGGAAAGGGTTAGCACAGTTTTCTTTGTACACAAGAGAGTTGTCTCATGTTAGATGGAAGTATGACATTGTTATTGTCTTTACTGAAGGTTAAGTATGGTTAAAGAGATGCATATGGGGCTTCCCTGGTGGCGCAGTGGTTGAGAGTCCGCCTGCCGATGCAGGGGACGTGGGTTCATGCCCCGGTCTGGGAGGATCCCACATGCCGCGGAGTGGCTGGGCCCGTGAGCCATGGCCGCTGAGCCTGCGCGTCCAGAGCCTGTGCTCCGCAACGGGAGAGGCCACAACAGTGAGAGGCCCACACAAAAAAAAAAAAAAAAAAAGAGATGCATATGAGTGCCAAGTTGACAAGGGATAGACTGTGATAGTTTAATGCATCAACTTGGCTAGCCTATGGTACCCTACTAACTTCAAACACTAATCTATTGTGTTGCTGTGAAGATATTTTGTAGTTGTGGTTAACATCTATAATCAATTGATTTTAAGCAAAAGAGATTATTCGTGATAATGTGGAAGGGCCTCATTCAATTAGTTGGAAGTTCTTAGAAGCAAAACTGAATTTTCCCTAAGGAAGAAGAAATTCTACCTTAAAACTACAGCACCAATTGCTGCTTGAGAGTTCCCAGTCTGCCAGCCTATCCTAGAGATTTCAGACTAGCTAGTCCTCAAAATCATGCATTTCAATTTCTTGAAATCTCTCTCTCTCTCTCTCCACACACACACACACACACACACACACACACACTGGTTCTGTTTCTGTGGAGAACCCTAACTAGCGCTGATTTTTTTTTAATATTACTACAATAGGCGCTATTAATCTAGTGTGTTATGTAGAATTTTTTCTGGCACCTGGCTATTAATCTAACATTCAGGGAGAACGAAAATGCTCACAGACTTGAACTCAGTGGAAGGTTGTATTTCTGCTTAAACAAATAATTCAAGGTTAAATGGTTGGAACATTGTTAGATAAAGGATGCTTATGGCTTAAAAATCATTGACAGAGCTCTTACACTGTTAAAGCCCTCAACCCTACTAACTTCATTGCTTTTGGAGTAAGCATAATATAGACATGTATGTAACAACATTTTTAGACTGATATCACAGAAGACAGTATCTATTTTTAAGTGAATTGGTGAGGAAATTATTACTAGAGTGTCAAAACTGAAGAAAAAACATTACCATTCAACTTAGTAAATCTATATAATTATGTTATATTTTTGCTTTTCACGTAATTATTTCATAACCTCCTAACTCTAATCACTCTTCTGCCTCCTGATAATTTAGCTAAAATTTAAGTATTAAGTAGTAAAAAGTTGTTGAAAAATCATCCCTCATCCCCTCCAGAGCCTTCCAGTCCCAAATCTCAGCGTCAATCACAATCAACTGCTTCTTTATAAAAAAATTTAAATGTTTAATTTCAAAGCTGCAACAATAGCAAAAATAATTTTGAAAAATGAAAAAGAAAATCAATTATGGTCCTACCAGCTAAATACAATTTTCATTTTTGCACATAAATTTTAAGTTCTATGTACATAGATATTCTGCATAACTTCAGTCATAGTATATAAGACACACACATATTTTATGCATCTACATACTCCAAAATTGTTATATTAAAGATTGCATAGAAACAGGGGATTAGGTGGGAGTTGAAAGTATGGATCACACTCAAGAACGGGGAGAGAGTTACCCCATGCAAAATCATTTTCCTGAATCTTCTGATCAAAATCTATAAAGTTCATGTGACATAATTTCTTAAACCATATTCCTATTAATGGTTGTTTCTGATTTAATGCCATTTAGATTATACTGTATCATAGGTAGGAATAGCTTATGGTTACTCTTACCAGAAACCTAAATACAATGTCTTAAACACAAAAAGGCAGACTGAAGTGGTCAGTCCAAGGCTGATCTTGTTTTCTAAGGAGACAACAGTGATTTAGGCTTCTTCTATCTTTTTGCCCTTTATCCTTTTTTACATGGCACCCATACTCAAGGTTATAAGATAGCTGTAGGAATCCCAACCACCATGACTGATACCAGACAAAAGGCCATCAACTGTTTCCTGAGTTCTAGTTTCCATATTTATAGATTGTGAGAGTATTTATGTGATTTATATGCAAATATAACTCAGTAATTAACTAATCATAGCTCTAGTAGCACGTACTTATGAAATGCTTAGATATAGGTATATATATGTGTGTGTATATGTAAATGTGGACATATACATACATATGTAACTAAAAATTAAGTAATTACTGTTCAAGTAGCACATATATACAAAAAGATATAATTGAAGGAGAGATCTCAAGAAGTTGGCAAGAAAGTAAGCGGAGTCAAATTAGCCTTGGGAGCCAATTACATGGTTCAGTATAAGTTTGATAATAGCAGTTCTGTGCATCCCAGTAGACTGGAGACGATGCCTACCTCTGAAGCACCAGAAATGGTGCTGAACCCCTTGAGCCTTGTGGGTAAAGTGAAGATGTCCACTAATTGAGTTTTTACAAGCTGCTGAGATTGTCTTCCATGAGGAGCATTTGTATTCAAGTTGTTATTATGTCATAAGAACAATTAATCAGGGGCTATGTGGGGTGATTTTAAGGTAATGAAAACCAATCAAAAATGTCCAGTAATGGGCTTCCCTGGTGGCGCAGTGGTTGGGAGTCTGCCTGCCGATGCAGGGGACGCGGGTTCGTGCCCCGGTCCGGGAGGATCCCCCGTGCCGCGGAGTGGCTGGGTCCGTGGGCCATGGCCGCTGAGCCTGCGCATCCGGAGCCTGTGCTCCGCAACGGGAGAGGCCGCAGCAGTGAGGGGCCCACGTACCGCAAAACAAAAAAGAAAAGAAGTCCAGTAATAATCTGTTATGGTAATCTAGATATATGCTAATATAGTTCAGAACAAGGACAATGGTAAGGAAAACAGAAAGAGGCATAAATAAAAGGAAGTTCAAGGAAAGAACGTTTCAATTTTTATCTGCGTGCACAGAGGAAAAAAATTAAATACATCAAAAATGACTTCAAGATGTCCATCCGTGAATGCCTGAGAAAAAAGTCACACTCCTGAGCAAAAATTTAGCAGTATTTATATTTATATTTCTCCTTCTGACTTATTTCACTTAGCATAATACCTTCAAGGTCCATCTATGCTGTCACAGAAGGCAGAATTTCAGTCTTTTTTTTTTGCCTTTTATTTTTTAATTTTATTTCATTTTTAGAATTTCAGTCTGTTTATGGCTGAGTAGTATTACATTATATATAATGCAGCATTCTAGTTTGATGTGGTTCCACTTGTTTATTTTTGCATTTGTTTCCCTTGCCTTTGGAATCAGATCCACAAAAACATTGCTAAAAGTGATGTCAATGAGGTTACTGCCTATGTTTTCTTCTAGAAAATATTTTTTTAAATGTAAAGGATTTACAGACATTAACTGGATATGTTGCTTACCGGTTATACATTTAATACATTTTATGCATAAAACAATTGTTTAAATCTTAAAAGATAACGAATCCTTACTAGTTTATACCATTCACTCTGCTTTCAGCTTTCTCTAGATGGTAAGATAAACCTTGCCAGCTATTTTATACTTTGTTGTTAAGACAACAACATCTGGAAGTCCCAGAAGGCCAAGCACGTAGGTTTTAAGACATTCAGATTTTTAACAAGTGTCAAGGCTATTGTTCCTAGTTTCTTTACTGAAAATAGCATCATGGTGAATGATTTCAAACCTCTAATTGATGATTTTTCCTCTTGTTTAGACAAGAATGTTTTATGCAGTAAATAAATTCCTCTAGAAGCCCATAGGAGAAGCAATCCTGCTTTAACACTTTCATTTTATTCCATAAGATGAGTGATTTGTGAGTGAATTGAGGGAACATACAGAATCATTTAAAAAAATGTTATATAAAAATCTGTCATTGTGCAGATCATCACATACCTTCCAACAGTTATTGGATACTTGGGAAATGGGAGAGGGAGCTGTTTTATTACCATTTCAGTCTCTTTGAAGTTTAAAGTTTAAAATATTGCTGGTTTCTTGGCAGTTAATAATTAGCTTTTGGCAAAAACATATCTTACAAATTACAAGAAATTTCAAATTTACCTAAACATTTCTGCTTTTTATTTGAACTCTTTATACATTTGGATTGTTCAAAAAGTGAAATTATCTCTCTTGAGGTGATAACTTGAAAGCTGTAATTTCTAAATAGTGTTTTACATAATGCCCACCTCATACAAATAAGATAATCAAAAACAGATCAGGTGGAAATTTCCTATGCCCTGTGAAAAAAATTATTAATACCTATCTTAAAGAAGCAAGGACTATTCAATAAAATGAGAATAGCAATCACTCAGAAAGGACAGGAATAATCACACATGAGCTGTACAGTTACATAGCTGAAATATGCAGCCTTAGAAACCAAGGTGGAACTCCATTTAAACACAATGGATGCTATTTTGTTTCAAAATTTATATATTTACTCTTTAATCCATGAGGTATTTAGATGACTTGTCATTATTTTCTAGTAGAGAAAAATTATTTTCAGGGGATCATGCCATTTTTTGATTCTTTGCTTTTATTATGACATCTGGTTTTTTATGGTCTGAGAATATGGCCTATAAGAATCTGTTTGGGAGAACATATTTAACTTTTTGTTTGTAGCCAAGCTCAAAACCAATATTTTTAAGTTCTATACAAGTTAAATAGATTAATATATACTCTCTTACAGGGGGTAAAAAACTTACCTTCTGACAGAGGGTAATCCCTCCCCCTCATTCCCTCCACTTATTCATATATATATATATATATATATATATATATATATATATATACACACACACATTGTATTGTTTAAATCCCAAGCAGCCATACTTCTTTTTTGGCTTAAACAAGTATATTAAAATATTTTACCATGATGTTTCTAGTATTCTGGTATTGTCTAGGAGTTTTTGCTTTATGTATTTTATTGCTTTTTTCTTTGGTGCATAAAAATTGTGACAGTTTTATATTCTTTTGATTATTAATTGTGCTATTGTAGAAATCTGTATTAGTTTTATATTGCTGCTGTAAAAAATTACTACAAACTCAGTGGCTTAAAATGATGCACATTTATTATCTTACAGTTCTGTCGATTAGAAATCTGACACGAGTCACTTTGGATTTACATCACCTGCATTCCTTCCTGGAGGCTCTAAGGGAGAATCAGTTTCTTTGACAGTGACAGCTTCCAGAGGCCACTCACATTCCTTGGTTAGTGGCCCTCTTCCTCCATTTTCAAAGCCAGTAACATTAGAACTCTCTCATCTTTCTGCGGTCATATCTCCCTCTGTCCACAGACAGGAAAGGTTCTCTGCTTTTAAGCACTCCTGTGATTAGGTTGGGCTATGCCAGATGATCCAAGATAATCTTCCCTTCTCCAGATCCTTAACCTCAGTCACATTTCCAAGTTAAGGTAACATATTCACAAAATTACAGGAATTGGAGCATCCACATCTTTGTGAAGGGGAACACTCTCCCTTTTTGTCATAATTAATGCTTTTGGCTCTAGTGTTGAATGCTGCCTTTTATGATACGAATATTGCGTCTTCTGATTGATTTTTGTTCCTATTTGTTTGGTAAATCATTTCTCATCCCTTCTTTGTTCAGCATATCTGTGTTACATTTCTAAAGTAATTTTTAGGGGAATAAATATTTGCCCAAATACTTTTTCACTTTAATTCCTGGCAATTAGGATGAATTAGCCTATTTTAATTTATTGTGATAACTGATTTAATTGATTTTATTTCTTTCATTTTCGTTTAGGTATACCATTTAACTTTTCTGTTTTAGTAACATAAGAGAAAGGCAGTTACCTCCTAAGTGCCCTGACTAGGATTAATTTAGTTCATCAGGATAAATAACTTTGGGGGCTAACCATATTTTTATGGTGAGGTGGTTTCTTCAAGTATTGCATGTAACAACTTACCTAGAGTAAAATTATCTTTGTTTGCAGATGATATGATCTTATTCATAGAAAATCCTAGAGTCCATAAAAAATTGTTAGAACTAATAAATGAATTCAGCAAAGTAGCAGGATGCTGAATTAACACAATATAGTGGACGAACCTTGAAAACATTGTGCTAAGTGAAAGAATCAAGACACAAAAATTGCATATTGTATGATTCTAGCTATATGAAATTTCCAGAATAAGTAACTCCATAGAGACAAAAAGCAGATTAATGGTTGTCAGGGGCCAGGGGTTGGAAAGAATGAGGAGTGATTATTTAACAGGTATGGGAATGCCTTTTAGGGTGATGAAAATATTTTAGATTTCGATAGAGAAGGTGGTTGCAAAACATGATTGTCCAAAATGCCACTGAACTGCATAGTTTAAAATGGTTCGTTTCATGTTACATGAATTTCACCTAGATTTTTAAAAATTTTAAGGTGCAGGAGAAATAAAGCTTTCTCAGACAAACAAAAACTGAGGGATTTTGTCACCAGTAGACCTGACCTGCAAGAATGGTTTAAAATATATTCTTCAAAGAGAAGGAATAGGACACAGGTCAGAAATTCAAATTTATGTAAAAAAAGGAAAAGCATTAAAGGAAGAATATATGAGTGTAAAATAAAATGTTCACTTTTCTTATCCTTATTTTATTTAACAGATAACTGTTCAAAATAATTATAGTAACAATGTATTAAGCAATTATAACTTATGGATAAGTAAAATGAATGACAGCAAAGTTTTAAGAGATGAGAGGGAAGAATTGGAAATACTCTATCATAAGGTACCTGCACTACCCATGAAGCAGTGGAGTGCTATTTGAAAGCGGTCTTAAATTACTTGTAAGTGTACATATACTGTAAATTCTAACGCAACCCCCAAAAATCTTCAAAAGAAAAACAAATGGCATGCTAAATGATGATGTTCAATTAAAACCAGAGAGGAAAAATAGAGTGGGAGACCAAAAAATTGGGAGGGAAATAGAAAGTAGTTACAAAGATGGTATATATTAATTCAACTATATCAATAACCACTTGAAATGGCAATGTTCTACATACCAATTAAAAGAGAGAGGCTGACAGAGTGGATAATAAAAACAAGACCCAGTTACATGCTGTGTACAAGAAACTCACTTTAAATATAAAGACACAGCTATATTAAATTGAATGGGGGCTTCCCTGGTGGCGCAGTGGTTGAGAGTCCGCCTGCCGATTCAGGGGACGCGGGTTCGTGCCCCAGTCCGGGAAGATCCCACATGCTGTGGAGCGGCTAGGCCCGTGAGCCATGGCTGCTGAGCCTGCGTGTCCGGAGCCTATGCTCCGCAATGGGAGAGGCCACAACAGTGAGAGGCCCGCGTACCGCAAAAAAAAAAAAAAAGTGAATGGATGTAGAAAGATATATCATGCTAACACTAACCAAAAAAGCTTGCATAGGTATATTAATTTCAGACAGTTTCCTGGGCAAATTATTAGGGATAAAAAGGTAAATTTTATAATGATAAACTGGTCATTTCCCCAAAATGACAAAACAGTCCTTAATGTGCATGTGCTTAACAGGAGAATGTCAAAATGAGTGAGGCAAAACTGATTGAACTGCAAGGAAAAATAGATGAATCCACTATTATAGTTGGAGACTTCAACACTCCTCTATCAGTAATTGACAGAACCAGCAGGCAGAAAATAGTGAGGTTACAGTTGAAGAGAACAGCACCATCAATCAGTGGATCTAATTGACATTTATAAAACACTTCATCCAACAACAGGAGAACACACATTCTTCTCAAGCTCACATGGAACAGTCAACAAAATAGACCACCGTCTGCATTATAAAACACACCTTAACACATTTTTAAAAAACAAAAATCATACAAAGTATGCTCTCAGATCACAATGGAATTAAACTAAAAAATAACAGAAACATAGCTGGAAAAATCCCAAAATAATTGGAAAGTAAACAACATACTTCTAAATAGCATGTGGGTCAAAGAAGTCCAAGAGAAATTTTAAAATATTTTGAACTAAATAGTGAAAATACTACTTATCAAAATTTCTGTGACATGGTAAACAGAGGGCTTAAGGGAAAATATATACCATTGAATACATAAATTAGAAAAGAAATATCTAAATACAATAATCTTCCACCTTAGAAAACTAGAGGAAAAAAAAGCATTATAAACCTAAAGCAAAGGGTATAAAGGGAAAAAGTAGAAGAGATGATTGAAATTGAAAACAGGAAATCAATAAACTCAATGAAACCAAAAGCTGGCTCTTTGAAAAGATCCATGCAACTGATAAACTTCTAGCCAGGCTAACCTAGAGAGAAAAAAAGACACAAATTCCCAATATCAGAAAGAAGAGCAAGAGCATCACTACTGTTCCCAAGTCATTAAAAAGATAACAAAAGAATACTCTGAACAACTCTATGCCCGCAAATTTGATAACCTAGATGAAATGGACCGATTCCTTAAGAGATACAGTTACCACAATTAACACAAGGAGAAACATATCATCTGAAAAGCTTATACCTATTAAAGAAATTGAATTAATAATTAATTACCTTCCAAAAGAGAAAGTACCAGGCCTACATGGTTTCACTGGTGAATTCTATCATACATTTAAGGGAGAAATTATACAAATTCCTTCAAATCTCTTCCAGCCAATAAAAGCAGAAAGAATACTTTCTAACTCATTCTATAAAGCCAGCATTGCCCTAATTTAAAAATAAAATAAAAATACAACAAGCAGAGAAAATTGCAGACAGACCAATATCGTTAACAAACATAGATACAAAAATCCTCAACATAGTATAAGCAAATTGACTCCAACAACATTATAAAACGAATAATACACCATGACCAAGTGGGATTTATTTCAGAGGTACAAGGCTGGTTCAATATTCAAAAATCAATTAATATAGTTAGTCCATCACATCAACAAAGAGCTTATCCTACTGAAGGCAGAAAATCAATACTAATCCTTGCTAGTAAGTTATTACACATATTAAGGACCAAAAACAACTGTGAATTTCTTCCCCCTCCCCCTACTCAAATGCAGTTGTTTTATTCCTTCTCCCTCACTATATAGTGCATATATTGGGGGCAGGTAATTTATCTTTTTTATATAAAGGAGCCACATCTGGACTTAATGAATAAGTGTAAAACCAGACATCATTTACTTTAAGCTAGATTTGGTAACTAGATGATGAGTCTGTGGGTATTTCTCAGTTTGAGAGGGTATAAATGCATTGAAAAAAAGTAAGAAAAATATCATACGTATGTATCAGGGAAAAGCACCTATATAAGTATTGAACTAGGAAATGAATGGAATGTCACTGTTGGTGGTATTCCCAAGGGCACCCCATGCTCCCTTCCTTAGTTTATGGAAATCCAATTTGTTCAAGTAGCAATATGTGTGTCATTCTCTAAACCTTAGGGAAACTATGATTGACCTAATCTAAGCAAAATAATTCCATTTCTATTTTGTAAGAGATTCTTTTTAGGGGTGGAAAGATAACCCACTTATGCGTAGTCAGAGCCATAAGGTAAAGGATGCTGGAGACTTAAGAGAAAATGTATACTTCTTTTAACTTTAGTTCAAATTTATTTTATGAGCAGATACTTAGAGACACTTCAGTCATTTTTGGACAATGGGAGTATAAAAATAAGAATAATATGCTGAGAGTGGCATAAGGGTTACATAGAAAAAAAGCCTAGCTATTTGCTGCCATTGCTGAGGCGTTTTGCCAAACCTGGAAACATCCAAATTTCTTGTTACGTAATAAATGTCTTTATTGTAGAGTTTTACTTTCCTTACTTATTAATTAGGGTAGAAATTACTCTGCTGTAACAAAGAAAATCACAAATAGAGTAGCTCAGACCATATAAAGTTTTGTTTCTCTGTATGTAACAGTCCAGCGATACATAGGCTGTCCAGGGTGAGCAGGCTGCTCAGATCTACAATGCGGTGAAAGAAACTAGGTTTATTCTATCTTGTTTCTTTCCTACTCCCTCTCCCTACCCTTGGTATTGTCCTCATCAACATGGTCAGCTTTGACACTACGGCCATATCAATCATTGCTCTAGCCTGTAAGAAGGGCAAAAGAAAAAGTGAAAGGAAATAAACTTTATTTTTAAAATAGTGTGAGCAGAATGTTGCATACATCACTTCTACTCATCTTTGAATAGCCAAAAGTTAGTCAAATTGCCACACGCAGCTTCAATGACTTTTGGGAAATGTAACCTCTGGCTGGGAGTTTATGCCCACTAAAACTGTGAGTGAATTGTTGGTTTTATATTACTCAAAAAATATAAATGAGAAGAAAAATTAACAGTTTTTTTCCTATATTTGTTGCAACTGAAAGTTTTCAAGAAAGAATTGATCAGGACAGTTATATGACTCTGAGATTTTTAACAAGATAAGCAAAAGTATTTTGATTCTGAAATTCATAATGAAACATGGGAATGTAAATTTAAGACAACTATTTTAAAAGACAGGATGAATAAGCATGTCCCAACATTGGGAGGAAGAACCAAATATTAATATAGTAAATTTTTTTGTCATATATTTAAATGTTAAACTGACCATGTGTTCTTGCAATAAATACAAACTGATAGTGACTTCTCCCTTTCCACATACCACTGATTAATGTTGGCAATATTTTATTTAGGATTTTGTATCTATGTTTGTAAACGAGACGGAACAGGATTTTTTTCCATTTATTCAAATATATTTGTCAGATTTGGGAATTAGAATTTTGCTAGCATCATAAACTGAGATGGGAAATATTCCTGCTCAAATATTCAAAGGAAATATTCAAACAATTCCTTTAAGATTCAAAAATTCTTCCTTAATTGGTTGGTAGAATTCTTAAAGCAAGTCATCTAATCCTAGATTTTCTATGTGAGAAGGCTAACTATAGATATTGTACAATTAGTTTTTTTCTATTTTTCTGTTGTATTACATCAAATGTTCAAAATAAATGTCATACATTTATATTATTTTGTGTTGATAATATCTGTATGACATGTAATGTTTACCCTTTTTTTATTCTTGATATTAGAAGTCTGTGCCTTCTTTCATTGTTTCTTGATCAGTTATGCCAAGGAGTTATAAAATGTACTAGAAATTTCCAAGAACCACCTTTTAGCTTTGCTGATTGTCTATATTTTATATTGTTTTCTCTTACTAATTTTTGCTCATGTATAACTTATGTCCTACTCTCTCTGCAGAGAAATATATAGATAATCAATTTTTAACTTTTTATACTTTTATTTTAAAGCTATTAGTTTTCTCTACACACTGCTATTGAAAGAGGAGTGGGGATTAAAACTAAATCCCCTAAAACTGAGTTCCTCTGCCAAGTTTATGATCAACCTCTCCATCCAAAACTTTATTCCCTTTCTTGTTACGCACCTGTTCCTCCTCAGGTTTGAGGAGTATCAAAGAAATAGGGGGATTATAACCAAGCAGGACCTTATGGGGCATTTCCAGGGCAGAACCTCCCCCCCCCCCACCATGTCCTCTTGTTTGTAGAAAAGCTTTAGTCTCCCAGGCCTCCCCTGAGTCTCAAAAGGCTGTCTCAAGAGGTAATAATTAGGAAATGTGAAGATGTAGAGAGAAAGAATAGCTGTTGGGCCAGGAAACTGGTAACAATTTAGACTATAAACCAGCCACATAGCAGAGTCATTGAACTCCCAATTCCCTGAAAGATATAGATAAAGGTCTGACACATATTCCTAAGTTGTTTTCACAGGAAGCAGACCCCCACTAGATGAAAACTGCTGGCCACAAGCACATAGATCCTAGAAGATGGGTGATGCTTGAAACTTCATCTTGATGCCAACCAATCCAAGAATTTCACACGAGCTGCTCATGTAGCCTGCAGCCCCTTCCCTCAGGCTGCCTTTAAAACATTTGTCTCCTAACTGGCAACTGGGAGATGGTCTTAGGACATTAGTCCACCATCTTCCCAGGTTGCTGGCCTCCTGAATAAAACAACTTTTCCTTTTCTACCAACACTTGTCTCTCAAGTATTGGCCTTTGGAGCGGCAAGCAGCCAAACTTGGGTTCGGTACTGGTCTCTTCCGGTTACACTATAGCTGCATTCTACAAGTTTCATTAACAGATATTTTCAGTACCATTGGGCTCATACTATGTCCTACTTTATATTTTGTCCTTAGTGCTTAATTTTGAAATTGTTTGAGGTTTTATTGCTATTATTTTATTTTTTTAATTTTTCTTAATTCCCCTGAGCATAGATAATATACTCAGTATGATTTCAGTCCTATGAATTTTGTTGGAACCCTCTTTATAGCTGAGTATATAACTAATTTTAGAAAACTTACCAATGCTATAATTTTAGAAATATGCACTTTAATAGGATGTTTTTTCTACACTCTGTGCAGTATGTTATATATGCAAATTAGATAGAGTTTGATAATTCTCTTCTGTTTCTTTGTATCCTTACTGATTTTTTGCCTTGCAGGTATTGAGAGACTTCTGTTAAAATCCCCACTCTGTGAAATTCTCTATTTTTTTAGTTTTGTCATTTTCTCTTTTATATATTTCTAGAATATGTACTTAAGATCATAAAAATTAAGGATAGTTATGTGTTCCTCATTGATTAACCATGTTATCATTATGGGATATCTTTCTTTATAATTAATAATGATTCTTGATTTTAAGATAATTTTGTCTGAAATTTGTATATCTATACAAGTTTCTTCATTGTTTAATGTTTTCATTGCATAACTTTATTATTTTATTTAAAATTTTATCTTCCTTATATTTAATGTTCGTCCCCTTTAAGGAGCACACAGTTGGGATTTTATTTAGTCTGACAATTTTGATCTTTAAATTGGAGGAGTTAGACCTTTTAAATTTTGATGTAATTACTGAGTGATCTGTGTCCACTCTTTCCTCTGTTATTTCCATTCAGCTATTTTTTCTATCAAGTTGTTTTCTGTTTGTTGTTATTTGTTTTTGTTTGTTTTCTTTTTTCTTTCTTTTTTTTTTTAGTTAAAACATTTTTCAGTTCTGAACTTTCCATTTTATTCTTCTTTACATATTAATTTTTTCCCCTGAGATACCTTTTTCAGTCATTAGTTTTAAGAGAGCTTGTGATTGCTTCCCATATCATTTTTTTTACATCTTTATTGGAGTATAATTGCTTTACAATGGTGTGTTCGTTTCTGCTTTATAACAAAGTGAATCAGTTATACATATACATATGTTCCCATATCTCTTCCCTCTTGCGTCTCCCTCCCTCCCACCCTCCCTATCCCACCCCTCCCATATCATTTTTATAAAACCTATTTTAAATCTTTGTCAGATTGTTCCAACATCTGTGTCATCTTGGCATTTGCTCCTGTTTCATGCATATCGATATTTGCCTCATTTATGTATCCTAGATATTCTGAATATATTGTAAATACTGAGTTTTGTTTAGATTCTGAGAATAATCTTGATCTTTTTGTTTTAGAAGGCAACTGACGTGGTTAATTTCAAGCCACAACTTCCATCCCACCTTCTGTGAGCTGTGGTTCCAATGACAATTCAGTTTTCAAAGCATTTTTAGTGCTGTTCTGACTTGCCCACTGTGTGTCATCAGTCTGGAACCTGGGGGGCCTTCATCTACCCATTAGTTCAGTTTTCAAAGTTTATGCTTTGCTAAATAGGAGCAGCTCTACTGCATAAGCCACTTAAGAATGAGCTCAGGATTTCACAAACAACATCACTATCCCAAGCTCCTCTCTCTCAGTGATATCTCAGTTTTCCCCTGAGGCTCCTCTTTTCAGTCCTTGTCCAGAAATTTGGGCTTTATTTTCCTCATTTTGCTGTGTACTTCTGCAATTTTACCTGTATGAGAGGGGCCAAGCTGTAGGAAGGAAGACAGAGAAAAAAAAGAAACAATTTTTGCCCCATACTCTTGGAACCACAAATACACTGAACAGAGATGAAGGTTCCCCTCCATCAGAGTCTTGGTTCCTGCTGCCACAGTCACCATAGAATTATTGGGTTGACCAAATGGAAAAACCCAAACGAACTTTTTGGCCAACCCAATACTTGGGAACTGGAAAGAGAAAGAACAGAGAAAATTAAAAATATATCCATATGAGGGATTTTCACACTCCCTTTGAACTTTAGGAGTTCCTTTTCCTTCTCCTCAAACTATAACTAGAGGTCTTCTCCTGGAGGTCTCTTTTTCTGTGCTCTGGTGCCACTTCAATTCATTGACTTCAGACTGGAAGATACTGGTGGAGAAAAAAATGGTAAATGTGCCACCAAATTGGGGGCATTTCAAATTCTAATCTTCTTCCCTAACATGCTTGCTAGTATTTACTTTTTAGAAAGCTCAAATAGTTTTATGCATTCTATCCAGTTTTTATAGCTGTATACAGTGAGAGAAATGAAATGAGTTTACTCCATCTTATCCAGAATTAAAAGTTCTGAGGTCCTCTTTTACTTCAAACCTTCTATGAATCCCCGTGAGCTTTTATGACCTTCTTTCCTTCCTACTTTCTTCTTCATGGATTTTTCTTTATGATTTTTCCATTCTTTGGAAGAAATGAAGCTGAAATAGGCTAGCAATGAAATTGGACAGGGAATGCGAATTTAGAAAAGGATGGAGACTTTCAATATGTAGATAATAAGGAATGGGAAACAAACTGTAATGATGCAATTTCTTATAGGACCCCAAACAGAAGGGTAAAAGACAAAGTAAAATATTTCAAATTTCTAAAACATCAGATTAGGACAGAATTTTTATTCTTATTAATATTTTTATTAGTATTTTGGTCTACCTAGGCAGCTCGTTAAAAGTTACCAGCAAGTGAGAATTCACACAGTGAAAATCTTAGCCTCATATAACAAACCATAGCATAATCTTATGAATGCTCACAGCTATAAAGAGAATAGTATTTTAAAGCAACAGTAAAGTATATATTCACTGAAGAGATACATTTCAGATACTATGATGAAATAGAGGCTTTGCTTAGAAGAGTAAGAGACAGTAAGTGAGTAATAGGCTTTAAAAAGTTCCAATAATTGTAAAAAATTTAGTTCTAGTTAATTTTCTAGTCTGATACTTTGCAATAAATACAAAAATAATACTATATAAAATATGTAAGGAATTTTATTTTCATCATAAAATAAATATATGGAGGAAATGCTGTCAAATTGTATTCTAAAAATGTTCATAAAAAGAAAAAGCCAGTAATGCCTAGCCCCACAGGACTTTGCATTTACATAGAAATTGTTATAAAAAACAGTTATAATAATAGTTTAAAGGCACTGGGTGTGAAGGCAGGTCTGAAAGAACACCATTAGTAATACTGCAAGAATATTGTGTATGTCTGAAAGCACATTAAAATGATAATGAAAATGAGGCCTATTTTTTATGAAGTGTTTATACTTCAACATCCGGTCATCACTTGAAAAAATATAATTTAATTTATACTCTTTCATTATTTTCTTTTAAACTTGAAGATTCCACAATGGTATTTTCAATCACTTTTGGCAAATTTCCTTGCAGCTTCCTCTTGAAATCCTTGAAAAAAATTCCTGAAGATGTTTTTCTCTCTGTGTGTGTGTGTGTGTGTGTGTGCGTGTGTGTGTGTGTGTGTGTGTGTATCAATAAAAGCCCTTAGTATACTGATTAATGCAAATTCATGAGTAATTATTTTGAGCAATTCTGGCCCTTTGTAAAATATACTGACATTATTTACAAATGTGGCATGTATGTCGAAAAACTTTTCATTAGTGTGGTCAGTGATTTTCTGTCATATACATTGTTCAGCATCTTTTTAGTGGTCCAGATCATATGCTAACACCCAGGGCATATCAAATTAAGAAAAAATTAGTAATTAAAAATTCTGATTATCACAATGTGATGATTTAAAAAGAAAAACAATATTTACTGTTAATGATATTAAAGCATTAAATAATTGGCTTCTGTATTTATACAATGCTCACTGGTACACAAAATAATTAAATTCTATAAAGGAGCTTTTTTAAAAATTAACAATTTTCTGTAACAAAATAATACAGAGTTCTATTAACTATAATGCTTTCAATAACAATAAACTCCAAGAGGGAGGAAGAACATTGCCCTAATCAACTCTGCAAAGTTACATATTATTTAAACCTATCAAGACCTATAAATGTCAGATGAAGGCTTAAAGAGGTGATCACATTCTTCTTTGTAACCAGCCTTTATATTACCTCATGAAAATGTATCTCTCACATGGTGAATTATGAGAAACTTTAAGGAACAAATATTTACATGTAACTTCTCTGTTGACTGAAAAATGTGCTTATTATTTTGAGGATAATTCACTGTGACTGGGATCCAACCAAGAAAGAAGGCAAATGCAAGGTAGCAGGCAAGATATATACAACCCATATATTTTATAAAGTACAAAAAATGGCCAATGTGGGGAAATCATTTTGAAATAAAGACTTAAATGATGGATAAACAAATGGATTGTTATTCAGGGTAATAGTTGTACACCAAACTGTAGCTCTGTAATAAAAATTTTAGAGTAAATGAAGCTGCAATAGTTTGGCAGACTATCTGCATGTGTGCAGATAAATACTCCTCTCAAGAAGCTGAATTTTATGTGCAACTTACATAATATTTTCACAATTGTCCATTAATTTACTGATGCTTCATTTGCATGTCAAATGTGTAGCATATTGGAAGAAGGATAAAGTCTACTACGTTCAGTCTAATTCAACAAGTATTCATGGATCCACTTATGTATTCAAGGCACTGTAAAGAACACAAAAGAGATAATGAAAACTGCCCTGGCCCTCACGCAAATTTTAAACTACCAGGGATCACACATTCACCATTAAATAAGTCATTAACTGTTAAAACAATTGATGCAAAGATTGGGTACTACAGAATTTCAGACTAGAGAGAGATAAAAAATGACTTGAATAATCAGGAAGTCTTCATGAAACAGGATGGCATTTTCTGCTGTCACTGATATAAATAAAATAAATTTAAAAATTTACCCAACCAAGAAAGAGAAACTAAGGAAACAATCCCATTCACCATTGCAACAAAAAGAATAAAATACCAAGGAATAAACCTACCTAAGGAAGTAAAGACCTATACTCAGAAAACTATAAGACACTGATGAAAGAAATCAAACATGACACAAACAGATGGAGAGATATACCATGTTTTTGGATTGGAAGAATCAATATTGTGAAAATGACTATACTACCCAAAACAATCTACAGATTCAGTGCAATCCCTATCAAATTACCAATGGCATTTTTCACAGAACTAGAACCAAAAAATCCTAAAATTTGTATGGAGACACAAAAGACCCCGAATAGCCAAAGCAATCTTGAGAAAAAAAAAAAAAAAAAGAGCTGGAAAAATCAGACTCCTGACTTCAGAATATACTACAAAGCTACAGTAATCAAGACAATATGGTACTGGCACAAAAACAGAAATATAGATCAATGAAACAGGATAGAAAGCCCAGAGATAAACCCACACACATATCGTCACCTTATCTTTCATAAAGGAGGCAAGAATATACAGTGGAGAAAAGAAAGCCTCTTCAATAAGTGGTGCTGGGAAAACTGGACAGCTACATGTAAAAGAATGAAATTAGAACACTCCGTAACACCGTACACAAAGATAAACTCAAAATGGATTAAAGACCTAAATGTAAGATCAGACACTATAAAACTCTTAGAGGAAAACATAGGAAGAACACAAAAATCACAGCAAGACATAAATCATGGCAAGATCTTTTTTGAACCACCTCCTAGAGTAATGGAAATAAAAACAAAAATAAACAAATGGGACCTAATATAACTTAAAAGCTTTTGCACAGCAAAGGAAACCATAAACAAGACGAAAAGGCAACCGTCAGAATGGGAGAAAATATTTGCAAATGAATCAACAGACAAAGGGTTAGTCTCCAAAATATATAAACAAAAGAAAAAAAATTAAAAAAACAAACAACCCAATAAAAAATGGGCAGAAGATCTAAATGGACAATTCTCCAAAGAAGACATACAGATGACCAAGAGGCACATGAAAAGCTGCTCAACATCACTAATTATTAGAGAAATGCAAATCAAAACTACAATGAGGTATCACCTCACACTGGTTAGAATAGGCATCACCAGAAAACCTGCAAACAATAAATGCTAGAGAGGGTGTGGAGAAATGGGAACCCTCTGCACTTTTGGTGGGAATGTAAATTGATACAGCCAATATGAAGAACAGTATGGAGGTTCCTTAAAAAACTACAAATAGAATTATCATATGACCCAGCAATCCCACTACTGGGCATATAGCCAGAGAAAGCCATAATGCAAAAAGACACATGCACCCCAATGTTCATTGCAGCACTATTTACAATAGCCAGGTCATGGAAGCAACCTAAATGCCTATCGACAGATGAATGGGTAAAGAGGATGTGGTACATATATACAATGGAATATTACTCAGCCATAGAAAGGAATGAAATTGGGTCATTTGTAGAGACGTGTATGGACCTAGAGACTGTCATACAGAGTGAAATCAGAGGAGAAAAACAAATATCGTATATTAATGCATATATGTGTAATCTAGAAAAATGGTACAGATGAACTGGTTTGCAAGGCAAAAATAAAGGCACAGATGTAGAGAAGAAACATATGGCCACCAAGGTGGGAAAGGGGTGGGGTGGGAGGAATTGGGAGATTGGGATTGATATATATACACTAATATGTATAAAATAGATAACTAATGAGAACCCACTGTATAGCACAGGGAACTCCACTTCGCTGTACAGTAGGAACTAACACAACATTGTAAAACAACTATACGCCCCCCCAAAATTTACCCAACCAACATATTTAAACACCATCTGTGTGTAATCGTCCATGCTATATGGTAAAGAACATATCAAAATGATTGAACCATGTCCTCAAATATTTTATAATACAGGGGTTAATAAGACAAATTCACAAATAACTGTGACATGAGGTAGAATATTATATTTTGCAAACAAAAAATATTCAATAAAACTATAACAACGTTCAGAGGAGGGAGTTTTCACAAGTAAATAAAAATATTCAGAAAAATGGCCTAGTACTTAAAACATAGCATTTCAAATGTTCAAAGGAAAGGTTAGGATTTCAGCTGTCTAAAACAGAGATAAGAAGTTCCACTAGTAAGAAACAATAGGAACAAAAGCTCTGGAGGCAGGAAAAGCACAGGACTTATTTGACATAAAGTAAATAGTGGTAAATAAATGTAGAAAATGGAATGAATTGTCATACTGAACATTGGGCGGAAAGTCAGGAGCACTATTCTTACTTCTCTAGGTAGTGAAGGGCTACTGAAGTTTCAACAGGGAATAACTTGACTAGAGCTATGATTTAGAAAGATTAGAAAGTTTTAAGGGTGAGATGAAAAGGAGGAAGGTGGAAAATAAAGCAATGAATAGCTTTTACCTCAAGTATTTTGGTGTTCTGTTTTTAAGTGTATACACATTAAGGACTGTTAGGTCTTGGGCACTTGAAGAATGTATCATCATGTGATGTCCCTCTTTAACCCTGATAATTTTCCTTGTTCTGAAGTTGGCTATGTCTGAAATTAATTAGCTACTCCAGCTTCTTTGTCATTAGTGTAAGTGTGGTATATCTTTCTTCATGCCTTTAGTTTTCCTGTATATGTGTCTTTATATTTAAAGAGGGTTTCTTGTAGACAACATCTAGCTGGTCTTGTTTCTGACCTTCTCTGTCTTTTAACTGCTGTATTTATATCATTGAAGTTTAATATGATTGATATAGTTTGATTAATATCTACCATATCTACTGTTTTCTATTTGTCTACCTTGTTTTTGTTCTTATATTGTCTTCCACTCTTTTTCTGCCATTTTTGGTTTTAACTAACCATTTGATATGATTCCATTTTCTCTCCTTTCTTAGCATATTGATTATTCTTTTATTACTTTTTGTAGTGGTTGCCTTAGAGTTTGCAATATACATTTACAACTGATCCAGGTCCACTTTAAAATAACATGATACTGCTTCCCAGGAAGCACAAGTACCTTATAATAACAAAGTATCCTAAATCCTTCCTTCTATCCGTTGTGTAATTGCTGTCATTCATTTCACTTATACATAAGCTACAGTCATTGAATATACTGTTGCTATGATTATTGTCAACAAACTGTTATCTCTTAAATCAATTACAAATAAGAAAATTAAAATTTTTTATTTTACCATCACTTATGCCTTCGCTAACATTATTTCTTTATGTAGGTTCAAGTTTCTAATCTATACCATTTTCCTCCTCTCTGAAAAAAAATTAATATTTTTTTTTTGCAAAGCAAGTCTCCTAGCAACAAATTCTTTCAATTTTTGTTTGAGAAAGTCTTTTTTTTTAACTTCTTTATTAGAGTATAATTGCTTTACAATGGCGTGTTAGTTTCTGCTTTATAACAAAGTGAATCAGTTATACATATACATATGTTTCCATCTCTCTTCCCTCTTGCGTCTCCCTCCCTCCCACCCTCCCTATCCCACCCCTCCAGGCGGTCACAAAGCACCGAGCTGATCTCCCTGTGCTATGCGGCTGCTTCCCACTAGCTATCTACCTTACATTTGGTAGTGTATATATGTCCATGCCTCTCTCTCGCTTTGTCACAGCTTACCCTAATTCACTTCTGAAAAACAATTTCACAGGATACAGAATTCTAGGTTGGTGAGGTGTTTTGTTTTGGTTTTTTTCCTTAACATTTTAAATACTTCACTCTACTCTTTTCTTGTTTAATTGGTTTCTGAGAAGTCATATGTAATTATTTTCTTTGCTCCTCTATAGGTAAGGTGTCTCTCCCTCCCCCAGCATATTGCAAGATTTACTTTTCCCCTCCCTCTGCTTGGAGCATAAGAGGATGTCTCTCTGATCTTCACTGTAAGAACATGGTAAGGCTCTGGAGGTAAAACTCACAAAAGTGTGGGCACACTCCACAAACATTGGGACCCACCCTGAAGTTTTTAACTCTCAGACTTCTCCACACTGAGCCTCCAGTAATTTGTCATTACAGTTTATATTTGCCTACCCTGGAAGTGGTTACCATGGAAGTTTCTGTTTATAGGTTTCTGATTCTATAAATTGTGATTCTTTGTATCTACCTGTTGATTGTTCTAATTTGGGGGGCAGCAGTTTGCCCTGTGGCCTTTTATCTCTGATGGATATAAGAGGAGTTGCTTATTTTCGATTTGTTCAGTTTTCTACTTATTGTTGGGATGGAGTGATCACCTACAAGCTCTGTACGTGCTGGATTGGAAATGGGAGGAATGATAAGTAGCTTCTATAATCACAAAATCAGGAAATAAAATACGACAATTCAAGTTAAGGTGATGAGGCGGGATTAGAGAGATCAATAAATTGTGTATAAAGGGCAATTCAGATAAAGGAGTCATAGATGACATCAGATATTTAAGCTTATCATAAAATGTAGAATATAAAAAAGTATGGAAATGCTATCTTTGCATATAATATAACGAGTTCAATTTTCATTGTTTTAAGTTTGATACAATACTCTTACATATAACAAAACTAAATCACTTGTCTTGACATTCATCTATATTTCTTACTGTCTACAAGATAGATTTCGATTATATATTCTTAATTTTTATCTATTGACCATTTCTAACCCACCATAAAACTTCATATCCAGATCAGATGGAGAATTACTTTGAATAATGATTTGGTGACATCACTCAAGAATGTCTACTATAAGTGGCTTCTCCTGGGCAGTGATATAAGGTTTGTTGTTGTTGTTTTAATTATTATCTGTGTATATTTCAACTGCTGACCACTCAAAACTTGCTGCAGATTTGTAAGTCATTTTACAGCATATATGCATTTGATTCTTTCTACAATAATTTTTGGCAACATACAGTTAGAATCAAAACCTCAGCATGATAAAAAATTTCCAAAAAATGGTTCTAAATCTATTAGGAAAAAATAATCTTGTGATGTTATTAGATAAAAGATTATAAATGAATAACAGATAAATTTCCTTATAAGATAGTAATACAATTAAAAGTTATACATTTTAAAGTACAGTGATATTGGTGAGAGAAAAAATGAAGATATCAATGTACTAAAAAAGAAAAGAAATAGTTCTTATATAATTAAGACTTTAATAAATGATAAACCTTGTATCACAATTTATTTTAGAAATGTAAAAGCCATGTCTGGATTATTAAGATAAGCTATTTGGAGAAAGTGAGATTATTATATTTCAATATGTGAAATAAATTTCAGGTGAATTTTGAAAATTATCTGTAAAAAATATTTTTAAGTTATTACATATTAGAGTGAGGAAAGATATTCTAATCATAAGAGTTATAGAAGTAATATGTTTTGTATGGAAAAATCATACAAAAAAGAAAATAAGTAAATATATATTAAATATATATAAATGAAAACTAAGCAATATTAAGCAAATAGAAAAATAAAATGGCTGAAGAAACATATATATATATATTCAGCCTATCTATATACTCATATATGTTCTATAAACATATATACAAATATTATAAAATATTAGAGTTCTTGCTGATCAATGAGAAATGAAAATATGAAAGGACTACAAATGGTCACTACACAGTTAATATTCATATGGAAAAGACAAAAATTGAGATAAAAGTTACAATAAAAGCACGTTGAACCTTTATATAAAAGCAACAGGGCTTCCCTGGTGGCGCAGTGCTTGAGAGTCCGCCTGCCGATGCAGGGGATACAGGTTCGTGCCCCGGTCTGGGAAGATCCCACATGCCGCAGAGCGGCTGGGCCCGTGAGCCATGGCCGCTGAGCCTGCGTGTCCGGAGCCTGTGCCCCGCAATGGGAGAGGCCACAACAGTGAGAGGCCCGCGTACCGCAAAAAAAAAAAAAAAAAAAGCAACAGACATGAGTAATTAATACTTTTTTGGTAATTGAATATCAATGAGAAAGCATAGCTCACATACCAGAGAGCTGAAAGCTTTTATACCTGAGTGATTTTCCAAGGAATATATGAAAGATGAGCAAACTTATACAGATTCAGAGACTGAAAGCACCAGAGACTTAGGGATGTGAGGATGACAGATCAGGTTGAAACAGGGGTATTAGTCGAAATCTCTTAATAAGAACAGCTAACAATCCAGGTCATTACCTACAGAGAGCCATGTGGCTATTTCATATTACAGATGAATAACATTTATTTAGAGAGAAATTGAAACCAAAATCTCTAAACTAAAACATGTTAGTGTAAGAGGATACAACTTGGTGAGAGAAATTTGTTTGTAGTCTACATATTGAATAGTAAAATGCCCAGGCCCATTTCTCCTATCAGAGTTCTCGCATCCAGGTGTATATGTGCCAGAATGAATACGAGAAAATTTACTTTTGGAAAAACTGAATAGTTCCAGGAAAACACCTATTAACGGGCAACCAGTTTCATTACAGTAAAGCACTCTACTCAATAAGCCCCACTCACGTGCTTAAGGTGGCTTTTCAATGCCTCATATTTTTAAAGCTTCCAACATTCTTAGGAAAGCCTTTAACATATAAGACCAAGACAAAAAACTCTGAACAAGAAAGAAAAAAGAGGGACAATATAGATTGAACAGTGGCTCTCAACTGGGTACAATTTTTCTCCTGAAGGACACTGGAAATATCTGCAGACAGTTTTGATTATCACAACTAGTGAGGTGCTACTGGAATCTAGTAGGTGGAGGCCAGAGATGGTGCTAAACATATTACAATTCACAGGATATTTCCCCACAACAAATAATTATCTTGCCCCAAAAGTCTATAGCACCAAGATTAAGAAAACCTAGAAGAAGAAAATGAAACAATAATTATAGAAAATACAAATTTCCTCAAAAATAAGAGACCTGAATGCCTCTATGGAATAACAACTGAAGGTTACTAAAAGTGAGAATTCAGTGAACTTGAAATAATTCTGAGTTAAGAAATGATGAAATGTTTACAAAATAATAGAGACTTCTAGTTTCTATTCTGGCATGTAAGAAGCTTAGAAGTCACCACTTTTGTCCACACAAGAAAAAAAAGAATAATAAAAGGTGAACAAAAAGAAAATGAACAGCTCTTCCTAAGAAGGGCTTAGGAACTGAGGTCACAGGGAAAACCACAGCATCTAAAATTGGAGATACAGAGAGGCATATATAAAGAATAACAACTTTTGGAGAAGAAACATCTATAGGAAGCAATACCAGGTAGGCAAACATACACTATTATGATGAATTGCTGGGGACTCAGTGTGGACATGTTTGAGGGTTAAAAGCTCCAGGAGAGGGCCCCATACTTTTGTGAGCTTTACCTCAAGGAGCCCCACCAGGTTCTCACAGTGAAGACAAAAAAAAAATCCCCTTATGCTGCCAGCAGATGGAAAGGAAAAAAAAAAAAGGCCATTCTTAAATACACCCAGGGTTTTTTGTTCTTTCTTAACAAGGTTTGACTTCAAGACAATCTGTTTTACCAGAGTCTAACTAACTACCCAACTCCAGCCCTATTTAGTCTCTCTGCTTCATCTAAGAGGGTGGTAGTAATTGAGAAGCATTTGTGAAGGTCACAGACCAGAGCAAGAGTTCAATAAAAGACTGAGACCCACTCATAGAGCTATAGAACCCTTCTTCTCCCCCCAGACTTTATCATAACACCAATAGGGCTCCTGTATAACAACAGGAGAATACAACTGAATGAGTAGCATGTCTCAGACATTATTTAAGAAGTCTCTAAGGAAACCCTAAGACAACAGGGGAGGCAAAAACAAGGAAACCAGAGGAAATATAAGCCTCTGACACCTATAGATACAGCCTGATCTCTAGCCAAAGAAACCTAAAACCTAATGTAAAGGCTCAATTTCCTCAATTCCCTTTACCCAGTACATCACATGTGGCATTCAATGAAAAATCAAGTCACACTAAAAGACAAAATACACAGTTGGCTGTCATACAATTCAATGTCAAAAATACAATTTGACTAAAAAATGGGCATAAGACCTGAATAGACATTTTTCCAAAGAAGACATACAGATGGCCAACAGGCACATGAAAGGACACTCAATATCAGTAATCATCAGAAAAATGTAAATCAAAACAACAATGAGATATCACCTCACACCTGTCAGAATGGCTATCATCAAAAAGACCACAAATAGGGGCTTCCCTGTTGGCGCAGTGGTTCAGAGTCCGCCTGCCGATGCAGGGGACACGGGTTCGTGCCCCAGTCTGGGAAGATCCCACATGCCGTGGAGTGGCTAGGCCAGTGAGCCATGGCCGCTGAGCCTGCACGTCCAGAGCCTGTGCTCCACAACAGTAGAGGCCACAACAGTGAGAGGCCCGTGTACCGCAAAAAAAAAAAAAAAAAAAGACCACAAATAACAAATGTTGGCGAGAATGTGGAGAAAAAAGGAAACCTTGTACGCTGTCAATGGGAATGTAAATTAGTGCAGTCACTATCAAAAACATTATGAAGGTTCCTCAAGAAACTAAAAATAAAACTACCACATGATCCAGCAATTCCATTCCTGGGTTTATATACAAAGAAAACAAAAATGCTAATTCAAAAAGATACATGTACCCCAATGTTAATAGCAGCTTTATTTACAATTGCCAAGATATGGAAGCAACCTAAGTGTCCATCAACAAACGAATGGATAAGAAATATGTGTTATCTATCTATCTATACACAATGGAATATTACTCAGCCAGAAAAAGAATGAAATTCTGCCATTTACAACAATGTGGATGGACCTAGAGAGTATTACGCTTAGTGAAATACATCAGAGAGAGAAAGACAAATATTCCATGTTATCACTTACATGTGCAATCTCAAAAACAAAACAAATGAATGTATATAACAAAACAAAAGCGGACTCACAGATATAGAGAACAAACTAGTGGTTACCAGTGGGGAGAGAGAAGGGTAAGGGGCAAGATAGAGTACAAGATTAAGAGGTACAAACTACTATACAATAGATAAGCAGCAAGGATATATTGTATAGCACAGGTAAATATAGCCATTATTTTGTAATAACTTTTAAAAAGTCAACTAAATCTTATGTCAGGGGAATCTCAAGTAATATGACACACTTTAAAATAGCATAAGAAATTTGTCTGCTATCATAAAAAAATTTAAGGAAATAGATGAATGAACCTCTAAGGAATGTAAATTATCAGCTGCTATGCAAGGAGCAACATTTTCTGAAAATGACCCAAGAAACCATTTTGACAAGGGGCTAGGTGAAAGAAGGATTTCCTGCCACTTCTTCTAGCCAGAAGCGTTAAACTCAAGCTCACTTTCATGTGGGAAAAGTGGCTTCCTCTCACCTCTGCCACCCACAATTTCCCACATGTCCAAGATGTCCAAGGTCAGGAGGGAGGGCTCCAATTTCCCAGTGACCCTTGAAATAGCACACAAACGCACAAGCACACAATTTCAGCTCCTCCAAGGGAATAATGGGAGCATGGTAAACCATGCCTTCTCTCATCTTGCTCTAAGTTGCACCAATAAAGTCCATACTTCAATTCATCTATCAGATGGTGAGATATTCATCCTGAGTCCTGTTGCAAGACAGTTGTGACTCCAAAGTAACCCACCTTACAGATATCAACCTATAAGAAACTACTTTTTGTAAACATGGGCACAAAAATTAAGAAAATGGATCTTCTCTCAAAAAAAAAAAAAAGAGAATCACATGGCCTTCTCCTAAGAAACCATTCAAAGAAGAAGAAAGTGGAGTGAAATATTTAAAGCGTTGAAGTAAAAGAATCCCACCAACGTAGAATTCTGTACCTGCAAGATTATCCTTCAAAGGTGAAGGATAAATAAGAACTTTCTCAAAAAGAAAATAAATTGAGAAAGTCCTTCACCAGTAGACCTGTCTTGCAAGAAATAATAAAATAAATTCTTCAGGAAGAAGGAAAATGAAGAAGGTAAGGAAGTCAGATCTACATAAAGAAAGGAAGAGCATTAGAGAAAAATTATTGAGGATAAAATCTATATTTTCTTATATGTAATTGAACTAAGAGCAGTTTTGTTTTTCAAAATAATAATAGCAACAATGCAATTAGTGATTGCAACTTATGGATAAGTAAATTAATGGCAGCAATATAACAAGGGATGGAAGAGAAAAATTGGAAATACTCTGTTAGAAAGTATTTAAAGCATATAAAGTATAATACATTATTTGAAAGAGGACATGAATAAGTTGTAAATGTATATTGCAAATTCAGGTACAACCACTAGGGAAAGTTAAAGAAAAGTATAATTGATAGGCCAAAAGAGGAGAAAACAGGGAACCATAAAATATGCTCAATTAAAACCAAAGAAAGTAGCAAAGAGTGGAACAAAAAAAAAGAAAACGCTAATGAATATGTAACAGTAACAGATGTAATAGATATCAATCTAATTATATCAATAATCACTTTTAAATATCAATAGTCTAAATATACCAATTAAAATCACAGACTTAAAAAGACAAGATCCAACTGTATATTGTCTATAAGAAAGACCCATATTAAATATAAAGACATGGATAGATAAAAGTCAAGAAATAGAGATAGATACACCAGGATACCTCTAATCGAAAAGAAGTTGAAAAAGCTGTATTAAACTCAGACAAAGCATACTTTTGAGCAAAGAAAATTATCAGAGATAAAGAGTAGCATTGCATAATAATAAAACCACCGATTGTCCAGGAAGATATAATCCTTAAAGTGTATACACCTAACAAAAGACCTTCAATATACGTGTGGCAAAAACTGATATAGATAAACTGAATAACATCATCGACCAAGTGGGTCTAATCTACATCTATAGAATACTTCATAAACAACAAACAGAATACACATTCTTCTCCAGCTCAACCAGAACATTCACTGAGCTAGACCACATTCTGGACCATAAAACACCTTAACACCATAAAACACCTTAACAAATTAAAAACACTAGAAGTCACATAAAATATTCTATCTTACCATAATAAAATTGAACTAGAAATCAATAACACAAAGATAGCTGGAAATTCCCAAATACTTTGAGATTAAACAACATACTTTGGGTCAAAGAATAATTCTCAAAAGAAATTAAAAATATTTTGAACTAAAGAAAAATGAAAATATAATTTATCAAAATCTGCCGGATATAATGAAAACAGTGCTTAGAGGGAAATTATAGAATTGAATGCATACTTTAGAAATGAAGAAAAATCTAAAGTGAATAATCTCAGCTTCCACTTTAGGAAAACTAGAAGAAAGAATAAATCTAACTTCAACTAATAAGAAAAATTAAAAATAAGAAGAATTAGCAGAAATCAATGGAACTGAAAATAGGAAATTAATGGAGAAAATCAATAAAAACAAAAGTTGACCCTTTTAAAAGATTGATACAATTGATAAAACTCTACCCATGCTAACTATGAGTAAAAGCAGCAAGACACAAATTACTAACATCAGAAATCAAAGAAGGGCCAATACTACTGATTCCATGGACATTAATGGATAAAAAAGAATATTATGAACAACTCTATGACTATAAATTTGATAACCTGGGTGAAATGAACCAATTCCTTGAAAGATACAATTTATCAAAACTCAGAAAGGAGAAGTAGATATCTGAAGAGGCCTATATCTTTTAAAGAAATTCAATCAATACTTAACAACTTTCCTAAACAGAAAGCATCAGACCCAGACGGGTTATTTGTAAATTCTACCAAACATTTAAGAAAGAAATTATACCCATACTCTGCAAAATTTTCAACATGGAAGCTATGGGAACACTCTAAAACTGATTCTATGGAGCCAATATTACCCTTATATCAAAACCGGACAAAGTCAAGAAAGGGAAACTATAGACCAATATCTCTCATGAACATATACGCAAAATTTCTCTATAACATTAACAAAGCAAGTCCAATAATGTATAAAATAATTATACACCAGAACCAAGTGGGATTTATTCCGGGCATGCAAGGCTACTTCAACCTTTGAAAATCAGTTAACATAACCCATCACAACAACAGACTAAAGAAGAAAAATCATATGATCCGATCAATAAATGCAGAAAGACTAATTGGAAAAAGCCAACACCAGTTCACGATAAAAACTCTCAGCAAACTAGGAATACAGGGGAATTTCCTCAACTTGGTAAAGAGTTTCTACAAAAAACCTACAGGTAACATCGTACTTAATGGTGAGAAGCTAGATGTTTTCATGCTAAGATAAGGAACAAGACAAGGATGCCCATGCTCACCACTCCTATTCACCATCATACTGGAATCCCTATTTAATGCAAGAAGTCAAGAAATGGAAATAAAAGGTATAAATTGAGAAAAAGTATACAAACACTCTTTTTTTCACTGATGGCATGGTTGTCTATGTAGAAAATCCCAAAGAATTAACAAAATCTCCTGGACCTAAAAAGCAATTACAGCAAGTTTGCAGAATACCAAGTTAATATACAAAAGCCCAGCCCTTTCTTATATACTAGTAATGAAGAGTTAGAATTTGGAATTTAATAAAACACAATACATTTATATATTAACACCAAGGAAATACAAACTTAGGTATAACTATAACGTAACAAATATATATACAAGCTCTACAGGAGCAAAACTAGAAAACAAAAACAAAACTTACAAAAAAAAAAATCCAAGAGCTAACGAATGAATAGATGTTCCATGTATATGGATGAGAAGACAATATTTTCAAGATGCCGGTTCTTCTCAACTTGATCTTAGGTTGAATGCATTTTAAATAAAAATGCCAGCAAGTTATTTTGTGGACATCAACAAATTGATTCTAAAGTTTATATGGAAAGGCAAAAGACCCAGACTAGATGACATAATATTTAGGATAAGAAAATTGGAGGATGGACACTACCTGACTTCAAGACTTATTATATATTATGGAAAACCAAGTGAACTTTTTGGCCAACCCAACAGCTACAACAATCAAGATATTGTGGTACTAGCCAAAGAAAAACAAATATATCAATGGGACAGGATAGAGAGTCCAGAAATAAACCCACACAAATATAATACAATGATCTTTGACAAAGAAGGCAATTCAATGGAGAAATAAAAGTCTTTCAACAAACAGTGCTGGAAAAATTGGACATCCATATGCAATCAATCAATCAATCAAACAAACAACCCAGACACAGACCTTACACATTTCACAAAAATTAACTCAAAATTCATCATAGACATAAATACAAAATGCAAAACTAAAAAACTCCTAAACAATAACATAGGAGAAAATCTAGGTGACCTTGGTTTTGCCAATAACTATTTAAATACAACAACACAAGCAATATCCATGAAAGAAAAATTGATAATTTAGAATTACTTAAAAATTTCTGCCCTGCAAAAGAATCTGTTATGAGAATGAAAATCAAGCCACAGAGTGGAGCAAAATATTTACAAAACACATATAGGATAAAGGAATTGTATCCATAATATACAAAGAACACTTGCACCTAAAACATAAGAAAACAAACATCTCAATTTTTAAAATGGGCATAAGTGCTTTGAGTAGATTTGGAATATGAAGTTATGCTCAAAGTGCAGAAGAATGAAGCCTAATGTAGAAAAATGAACAATATGTGGTGTCAGATGAGTGACACTCATAGAGCCATACAAATACAAAATACCTCGTAAGGGACAATTGAACAAAACTGTGTGAAAAATCTCCACATATAGAGCATTACTGAAGATACTCAGAATTCAAAATTATAAACAGATAAGAAAACTATCCATCTGAAATTAGTCAGAAGCTTCAACAAGTAAAAGGATCAGTCCTGTTAGAAATAGAAAAAACTAAAAATGCCAATAAAAAAGAATGTTTCAAATGACTGAAAGCATAAAATAAGGAATTTGCATCATAATAAATGCAATTAAAGGACGTAACAGATTACAAATTACACACACACACACACACCCCCCACTATAGTAGTTGAAAAAATTTTCCAGGTTTATTGAGGTAAAATTGACAAATAAAAAATTGTAGGGGAGTTGGGAAGATGGCGGAAGAGTAAGACGCGGAGATCGCCTTCCTCCCCACGGATACACCAGAAATACATCTACACGTGGAACAACTCCTACAGAACACCTACTGAAGGCTGGCAGAAGACCTCAGACCTCCCAAAAGGCAAGAAACTCCCCACGTACCTGGGTAGGGCAAAAGAAAAAAAGAAAAAACAGAGACAAAAGAATAAGGACGGAACCTGCACCAGTGGGAGGGAGCTGTGAAGGAGGAAAAGTTTCCACACACTAGGAAGCCCCTCCGCGGGCGGAGACTGCGGGAGGCGGAGGGGGGAGCTTCGGTACCGCGGAGGAGAGCACAGCAACAGGGTGCGGAGGGCAAGGCGGGGAGATTCCCGCACAGAGGATCGGTGCCGACAGGCACTCACCAGCCCGAGAGGCTTGTCTGCTCACCCGCCGGGGCGGGCGGGGCTGCGAGCTGGGGCTCGGGTTTCGGTTTTGGACTGAGCGCAGGGAGAGGACTGGGGTTGGCGGCTTGAACATAGCCTGAAGGGGTTAGTGCACCACGACTAGCCGGGAGGGAGTTCGGGGAAAAGCCTGCACCTGCCGAAGAGGCAAGAGACTTTTTCTTCCCTCTTTGTTTCCTGGTGCGCGAGGAGAGGGGTTTAAGAGCGCTGCTTAAAGGAACTCCAGAGACGGGCGCGAGCCGCGGCTAAAAGCGCGAACCCCAAAGACGGGCGCGAGCCGCGGCTAAAAGCGCGAACCCCAGAGACGGGCGCGAGCCGCGGCTGAAAGCGCGGACCCAGAGACGGGCGCGAGCCGCGGCTGAAAGCGCGGACCCCAGAGACGGGCGGGAGACGCTGGGGCTGCTGCTGCCGCCACCAAGGGGCCTGTGTGCGAGCACAGGTCACTCTCCACACCCCTCTTCCGCGGAGCCTGTGCAGCCCGCCACTGCCAGGTTCCCGGGAACCAGGGACAACTTCCCCGGGAGAACGCACGGCAGACCTCAGGCTGGTGCAACGTCACGCCGGCCTCTGCCGCAACGTCACGCCGCCTCTGACGCCGCAGGCCCGCCCCGCACGCAGTGCCCCTCCTTCCGCACCCCACCCCCGGCCTGAGTGAGCCAGAGCCCCCGAATCAGCGGCTCCTTTAACCCTGTCCTGTCTGAGCAAAAAACAGACGCCCTCCAGCGACCTACACGCAGAGGCAGGGCCAAATCCAAAGCTGAGCTCCTGTGAGCTGTGAGAACAAAGAAGAGAAAGGGAAATCTCTCCCAGCAGCCTCAGAAGCAGCGGATTAAAGCTCCACAATCAACTTGATATACCCTGCATCTATGGAATACCTGAATAGACAAGGAATGATCCCAAATTGAAGAGGTGGAATTTAGGAGCGAGATCTATGCTTTTTTTCCCTTTTCCTCTTTTTGTGAATGTGTACGTGTATGCTTCTGTGTGAGATCTTGTCTGTATACTCTTGCTTCCACCATTTGTCCTAGGGCTCTATCCGTCCATGGCTTTTTAAAAAAATTTTTTTTCTCAATAATTAATTTTATTTGTAATAACTTTATTATACTTTACCTTCGTTCTTTCTTTCTTTCTTTCCTTCCTTCCCTCCTTTAGACAACGAATCACCCCAAATTGAGGAGGTGGTCTCTGAGAGCAAGATTTATGATTTTTCCCTCTTTACCTCTTTTTGTGAAGGTGTATGTGTATGCTTCTGTGTAAGATTTTCTCTGTATAGCTTTGCTTCCAACATTTGTCCTAAGGTTCTATCCGTCCCTTTTTTTTTTTTTCTAAATATTTTTAATTCAATAACTATATTATACTTTATTTTATTTTTACTGTATCTTCTTTCTTTCTGTCTTTTTTCCTTCTTTCCCTCCTTCCTTCCTTCCTTCCTCCCTCCCTCCCTCCCTCCGGTCTTTCCTTCTTTGCTTCTTTCTTCCTTCCTTCCTTTCCTCCTTTCCTTCTTTCTTTCCTCATACTTCTACTAATTCTCTCTACTTTTTCTCCCTTTTATTCTGAGCCGTGTGGATGAAAGGCTCTTGGTGCTCCAGCCAGGAGTCAGGGCTCTGCCTCTGAGGTAGGAGAGCCAACTTCAGGACACTGGTCAACAAGAGACCTCCCAGCTCCACATAATATTAAACGGCGGAAATCTCCCAGTGACCTCCATCTTAACACCAGCACCCAGCTTCACTCAACGACCAGCAATCCACAGTGCTAGACAACCTATGCCAAACAACTAGCAAAACAGGAACACAACCCCACCCATTAGCAGAGAGGCTGCCTAAAATCATAATAAGGCCACAGACACCCCAAAACACACCACCAGACGTGGAACTGCCCACCAGAAAGACAAGGTCCAGCCTCATCCACCACAACACAGGCACTAGTCCCCTCCACCAGGAAGCCTACACAACCCACTGAAACAACCTTAGCCACTGGAGACAGACATCAAAAACAACGGGAACTACGAACGTGCAGCCTGCAAAAAGGAGACCCCAAACACAGTAAGATAAGCAAAATGAGAAGACAGAAAAACACACGGCAGATGAAGGAGCAAGATAAAAATGCACCAGACCTAACAAATGAAGAGGAAATAGGCAGTCTACCTGAAAAAGAATTCAGAATAATGATAGTAAGGATGATCCGAAATCTTGGAAGTAGAATGGACAAAATGCAAGAAACAGTTAACAAGGACCTAGAAGAACTAAAGATGAAACAAGCAACGATGAACAACGCAATAAATGAAATTAAAAGTACTCTAGATGGGATCAATAACAGAATAACTGAGGCAGAAGAACGGATAAGTGACCTGGAAGATAAAATAGTGGAAATAACTACTGCAGAGCAGAATAAAGAAAAAAGAATGAAAAGAACTGAGGACAGTCTCAGAGACCTCTGGGACAACATTAAACGCACCAACATTCGAATTATAGGGGTTCCAGAAGAAGAAGAGAAAAAGAAAGGGACTGAGAAAATATTTGAAGAGATTATAGTTGAAAACTTCCCTAATATGGGAAAGGAAATAGTTAATCAAGTCCAGGAAGCACAGAGAGTTCCATACAGGATAAATACAAGGAGAAATACGACAAGACACATATTAATCAAACTGTCAAAAATTAAATACAAAGAAAGCATATTAAAAGCAGCAAGGGAAAAACAACAAATAACACACAAGGGAATCCCCATAAGGTTAACAGCTGATCTCTCAGCAGAAACCCTACAAGCCAGAAGGGAGTGGCAGGACATACTGAAAGTGATGAAGGAGAAAAACCTGCAACCAAGACTACTCTACCCAGCAAAGATCTCATTCAGATTTGATGGAGAAATTAAAACCTTTACAGACAAGCAAAAGCTGAGAGAGTTCAGCACCACCAAACCAGCTTTACAACAAATGCTAAAGGAACTTCTCTAGACAAGGAACACAAGAGAAGGAAATGACCTATAATAACGAACCCAAAACAATATAGAAAATGGGAATAGGAACATACATATCGATAATTACCTTAAATGTAAATGGACTAAATGCTCCCACCAAAAGACACGGATTGGCTGAATGAATACAAAAACAAGACCCTTATATATGCTGTCTACAAGAGACCCACTTCAGACCTAGAGACACATACAGACTGAAAATAAAGGGATGGAAAAAGATATTCCATGCAAATGGAAACCAAAAGAAAGCTGGAGTAGCAATTCTCATATCAGACAAAATAGACTTTAAAATAAGGACTATTACAAGAGACAAAGAAGGACACTACATAATGATCAAGGGATCGATCCAAGAAGAAGATATAACAATTGTAAATATTTATGCACCCAACATAGGAGCACCTCAATACATAAGGCAAATACTAACAGCCATAAAAGGGGAGATCGACAGTAACACATTCATAGTAGGGGACTTTAACACCCCACTTTCACCCATGGACAGATCATCCAAAATGAAAATAAATAAGGAAACACAAGCTTTAAATGATACATTAAACAAGATGGACTTAATTCATATTTATAGGACACTCCATCCAAAAACAACAGAATACACATTTTTCTCAAGTGCTCATGGAACATTCTCCAGGACAGATCATATCTTGGGTCACAAATCAAGCCTTGGTAAATTTAAGAAAATTGAAATTGTATCAAGTATCTTTTCTGACCACAACGCCATGAGACTAGATATCAATTACAGGAAAAGATCTGTAAAAAATACAAACACATGGAGGCTAAACAATACACTACTTAATAATGAAGTGATCACTGAAGAAATCAAAGAGGAAATAAAAAAATACCTAGAAACAAATGACAATGGAGACACGACGACCCAAAACCTATGGGATGCAGCAAAAGCAGTTCTAAGGGGGAAGTTTATAGCAATACAAGCCCACCTTAAGAAGCAGGAAACATCTCGAATAAACAACCTAACCTTGCACCTCAAGCAATTAGAGAAAGAAGAACAAAAAAACCCCAAAGCTAGCAGAAGGAAAGAAATCATAAAAATCAGATCAGAAATAAATGAAAAAGAAATGAAGGAAACGATAGCAAAGATCAATAAAACTAAAAGCTGGTTCTTTGAGAAGATAAACAAAATAGATAAACCACTAGCCAGACTCATCAAGAAAAAAAGGGAGAAGACTCAAATCAATAGAATTAGAAATGAAAAAGGAGAAGTAACAACTGACACTGCAGAAATAAAAAAAATCATGAGAGATTACTACAAGCAACTCCATGCCAATAAAATGGACAATCTGGAAGAAATGGACAAATTCTTAGAAATGCACAAACTGCCAAGACTGAATCAGGAAGAAATAGAAAATATGAACAGACCAATCACAAGCACTGAAATTGAAACTGTGATTAAAAATCTTCCAACAAACAAAAGCCCAGGACCAGATGGCTTCACAGGTGAATTCTATCAAACGTTTAGAGAAGAGCTAACACCTATCCTTCTCAAACTCTTCCAAAATATAGCAGAGGGAGGAACACTCC
>NW_021703779.1:30440228-30504140 GCF_005190385.1 Monodon monoceros
CACCATTGTAAAGCAATTATACCCCAATAAAGATGTTTAAAAAAAAATTGTATATATTTAATTGTATATATTTAAAAATTTTTCCAGGTTTATTGAGGTAAAATTGACAAATAAAAAATTGTATATATTTAATGTAATATATTTAATGTGATGTTTTGATATATTTATACACTGTGAAATTATTACCACAATTAACCTAATTAAGATATCCATCATTTCACATAATTACCATTTTGTATGTGTGATAATAACATTTAAGATCTGTGCTATTAGCAAATATAAAGTATACAATACAGTATCAACCTGAAATTTTGCACACTTTGACCAACATCTCCCCATTTCTCACAACTCCAGCCCCTAGCAAGCACTGTTCTACTCTCTTCTTCTATGAACTTAACTATTTTTGATCCCACATAGAAGTGATACCATGTAATACCTGTCTTTCTCTGTCTGGCTTATTTTACTTACGATAATGATCTCCAAGTTCACCTACATTGTCACAATGACAGGATCTCTTTCTGTTTCAGGGCTGAATAACATTGCATTATATACATAATCACATTCATCTGCAAATGACACTTAGGTTGTTCCGATATCTTGGCTATTGTGAATAATGTTGAAGTGAACGTGGGAGTGCAGATATCTTTTCAAGATGCAGATTTTATTTCCTTTGGATATCTACCCAGAAGGGGGATTGTTAGACCATATGATAGTTCTATTTTCAAATTTTTAAGGAAACTCCATACTGTTTTCCACGGCTGTACCAAGTTACATCCCACCAACAGTGTACAAGTGTTCCATTTTCTCCACATCCTAACACTTGTTATCTCTTCTCTTTTTAATAAAAGTCATCCTGACAGGTGTGAGAGGACAATATATCATTGTGGTTTTGATTTGAATTTCCTTGATGATTAGTGATGCTGAGTATCTTTTCATGTACCTCTTGGCCACTTGTATATCTTCTTTGGGAAAATGTCTGTTCAGGTCCTTTGATCCTTTTAAATTGGGTTACTTATTTATTTATGTTTGCTATTGAGTTGTATAAATTCCTTATATGTTTTGGATATTAACCCTTATAAGATGTATGGTTTACACATATTTTCTCCCATTCCATAAGTTACCTTTGCATTTTGTTGATTGTTTCCTTTGCTGTGCAGAAGCTTTTTAGTTTAGTTTGATGTAGGGCCACTTGTTTATTTTTGCTTGTATTGCCTAGGCTGTTGGTGTCATATTCAAAAAATCATTGTCAAGATTGACAAAAACCAATGTCAAGGTTTTTCCTTGTTTTCTTCTATGAGTTTTACCTTTTCTCAGGTCTTACATTTAAGTTTTTCATCTATTTAGAGTTGATTTTTGACAATGATGTGACATAAGGGTCCAGTTTCATCCTTTTGCATGTGGATATCCAGTTTTCACAGCACCATTTATTGAGGAGACTATCCTTTCCCCATTGTGTGTTCTTGTCACCTTTGTCAAATATGAGTTGACTGTATTTGCTTGGGTTTATTTCTGGGCTCTCTATTCTCTTCTGTTGGTCAATGTGTCTGTTTTCATGCCAGTATAAATCTATTTTGATTCCTATGGCTTTGTAATATAGTTTGAAACCAGGAAGTGTGATGCCTCCAGCTTTGTTCTTCTTTCTCAAGATTGCTTTGGCTATTTGGGGTCTTTTGTGGGTTCCAAACAAATTTTAGGTTGGTTTTTTTTCTATTTCTGTGAAAAATGCCATTGATATTTTGCACTAAATCTCTATATCACTTTGGGTAAAATGTACATATTTAACAATATTGATTCTTCCAATCCATGACCGTGATATACTTTTACATATATGTCTTCCTCAATTTCTTTCATCAATGTCTTATAGTTTTCAGTGTACAGGTCTTTCATTGCTTTGGTTAATTTTTTTCTTAACTATTTTATTGTTTATAATGCTACTATAAATGGGATTGTTTTCTTTATTTCTCTCTGATAGTTTGTTTTGCGGATATAGAAACACAACTGATTTCTCTGTATTGATTTTGTATGCAACAACTTTACTAAATTTGTTAGTTCTAACAGTTTTTTGTAGAGTCTTTAGGGCTTTTTATATATAAAATCATGTAATCTGCAAACAGAAATAATTTTAATTCTTCCTTTCCAATTTGATGACTTTTATATATTCTTCTTGCCTATTTGCTTTGGCTAGAACTTCCAGTACTATGTTGAATACAAGTGGTAAAAGTGGCAATGCTTGTCTTGTTCCTGATCTTAGAGAAAAAGCTTTCAGCTTTTTACCACTGAGCATGATGTTAGGTGTGGGCTTGTCATATATGGCCTTTATCATGTTGAGATTCATTCCTTCTATACCTAAATTGTTGAGTTTTTATCATGAAAGAATGCAGAATTTTGTTAGATGCTTTTTCCGAATCTATTGAGAATATCATATAATTTGTATCCTTATTTCTATTAATATGGTGTGTCAAATTTATTGATTTAAGTTGAACCATCTTTGCACCATAAAGATATATCTGACTTGATCAAGGAGTATGTTCCTTTCAGCGTGCTCTTGAATTTGTTTGCTAATTCGTTCTTGAGGATATTTGCATGTATGTTAATCATGGATGTTGGTTTATAGTTTTCTTATAGTGTCATGATCTAGCTTTGGTATCAGGGTAATGCTGGTCTGGTAAAATAAATTGGGAAGTTCTTTCTCCTTTTCAATATTTTAGAAAAGTTTGAGAAATACTGATATCGATTCTTCTTTAGGTGTTTTGGAGAATTCATCAGTACAGCCATCAGATATTGGGCTTCTCTTTGTTGGGAGGTTTTTGATTACTCATTCAATCTCCTTACTCTGATTATTGATCTGTTCAGATTTTCTGTTCATTATTCAGTCTTGGCAGGTTGTATACTTCTAGGAATTTATCCATTTCTTCTAGGTTGTCCAATTTATTGGTGTATTAATTGTTCATAGCAGTTTCTTATGGTGCGTTGTACTTCTGTGTTATCATATTGTGTCTCCTCCTCCATTTCTGGTTTTGTTTGATTCTTTTATTTTCATAGTCTGATTAAAAAATGTCATTTTTATTCATCTTTACAAAAAAACAATCTTTAGTTTTGTTGATCTTTTCAGTTGTTTTTCTTACCTCTATTTCCTTTATTTATACCCTAATCTTTATTTCTTTCCTTCTGTTAACGTTAGGTTTAATGTGTTCTTTTCTAGTTCCTTGAGGTATAAAGTTAGGATATTTATTTTAGATCTTTTCTTTTTTTCTTAATTTACGCATTTATTGCTATAAACTTCCCTCTTAGAACTGTTTTTGCTGCATCCCATAAGTTTTGGTATGTTGTATTTACATTTTTCTTTCTTCCAAGATATTTTTTATTTCCCTTTTGATTTCTTTTTTGACCCACTGGTTGTATAGGACTGTGTTATAAATTTCCACTTATTTGTGAATTTTCCAATTTTCCTATTATTGATTTCTTTTCAAGCCAGTGCGGTCAGAAGAAACACCTCGTATGATTTCAATCTTCAAAAATTTGAAAGACTTCTTTTGTGACCTAACATATGATCTGTCATAGAGAATGATCCACGTGTGCTTGAGAAGAATGTATATTCTGATGCTGTTGGGTGAAATATTTTATATATGTCTATTAAGTCCATTGATATAAAGTATAATTCAACTACTTTATTCCCTTGTTGATTTTCTGTCTGGCTAATCTATCTATTTTTGAAAGTGGGATATTGAAATCCCTTACTATTATTGTTTTGCTAAATATTTCTCCCTTCAGATATGTTAGTATTTGCCTATTACATCTGGGTGCTCTAATGTTGAGTACATATATTTTAACACTGTTATATCCTCTTGATGAATTTACCCCTTTATCATTATGTAATAATCTTCTTTGTCCCTTGATAAAGTTTATGAGTTTATGTTTATTTTGTCTGATGTAAGTATAGCTAGCCCTGCTATATTTTGGGTTCTGTTTACATGGAATAAATTTTCTATCCTTTCACTTTCAGCCTATGTGTGTCCTCAAAGCTTAAGTGAGTCTCTTAGAGGCAGCATATAGTTTGATCTTGTTTTTATTAATCTATTTATCCACTCTATGTCTTTTGATTGGAAAACTTAGCCCATTTACATTGAAAGTAATCCTTGATAGAGAAGGACTCACTAATTCCATATTACTAATTGTTTTATAGCTGCTGTATAGTTCCTTTGTTCCTTTCTTCCTCTCTTGCTGGCTTCCTTCGTGAATTGATGATTTTGTCTTGGTATGCTTTGATTCCTTTTTCTTTATCTTTTGGGAATCTACTATAGGTTTTTGCTTTCTGATTATGATGCAAATTATGTGAAACAGCTTATAGTTATATAATAAAATAACTGCTGTCAGCCCTGCTAGGGATTCTGAGCCTTAATCAGACCTTTTCTATGGATATCCCTGTAATACACTTCTTGTTCCCTCTTGTGGGTGGTAGGAACTCTGATGAGTGTATACCTTCTTGATCTTGCAAAGCCAGGCCAGGTATGAACAGCCTCCCATTTGTTTTCCCTAAAGCAGTATTCAATGCTCAAATTTGTGTGCTTTATCCCAATCCTACAAAGTTGGGCTGGCTTTTCTCTGCACGTTCACTAGCCATCTACAAAGGCTTGCATATGCTGCTCTCAGGTGTATGCATGGGGAGCTGGTCACAGGGTGGGGATATGTATGGGCAATTCCCACATAGCATTGGGTGTGTCTATGGGCCAGTTGGGATGATTTGCAGGTGAGGCATCCCCAGTGGCTCATGGGTGGGCTTTCTGATGGACTCTGAAAAGCAGTAGTAGAATCTGTGTCCCTTTGATAATTTCCAAGCTCCGCCTGCTGTTCTCCAAGCTCCTTTCCACCCCTCAGTTGTGAAGCTCACCTCAATATTCCTGGTGGGGTGAGACAGTAGTAGAACTCTTTGGCAGTGTCCCACATAGCTGGGGAGGTGTGTCATTTCCTCTCACACTCACTTTCTCCTTTCAGAGAAACCGCAGGCTGAGAGGGTCCCTCATGAGATCCTTGGGGGAGAGCAATGTGATTAAAGTGAAACTATTCCCCTTATCCTCTCCAATGCATCTAATCTCAGATCTTTCATCTCCAAAACTCTGCTGCAACTTCCTCATTAGACTCCTGGACTTCTACAAAATTACTTTTGTTCATGGGTGATTGTCTAAATTGGTGTTTTTTGGGAGGAAAGATTGTAGAAAACTCCTATTGCACAGTTTGCTGATTTCACCCTCCATATGGTAAAATATTAACAGTTTTCTTGCTCTTACATAAAAGTAAACTTTTTATAGAAAGGAATAAAGACCCTTTGAAATGGGATTATAGCTAGGGAGCAAGAGGTTAGTTGTAGAGAAAGAGTGGATAGGTGTGTTTTGTAATTGAGAGGATATGATTTTACTATCTTGTTTTCTTTTCAGCTGCTATGATATTTTTAAGCTCAAATGTTAGGGATGCTGCTAGCACAGCACAGTTTCTGCTAATATATATTGAAATTCTATTGAAGAATTATGTAACCATTATCCATTGCTGATAAACAATTAATCATCTCAGAACATTAAATGTCAAAAATCTTAGAATTTTAGATGTTAGAGTTGGGAGGCCTTAAAGACAAACTTGTTCACATCTCCTTTTACAGATTACAAAGATTGATCTCCAAAGTGATTAAACTACTCTAGGCTACAGAACTAATAATGGAAGAGTTGTGACTAGAATTAAGATCTCCATAATACGTTTTTGCAAGAATATTAGGCTCACTATGTACATATTTATTTTTTCTTTATTAATGGAAAATTGACAGAGAAAACCAAGAGAAAAAGAAAATGGCTATGAGACTTATTAATGTAAAATTTAAAAATCATAAATATATATATATATGAATGATGTTTTCTAATAGAGCTGTAAAAGGTAAATTAAATTCATTCCACATTAATAGGGCATAATTCATATAGCTCTTCCTATTATATCACGATTCAAAGGGTGAAAGAGTCATCTATAATATGAAAATATCCAGTATATATTAGTCTAGATCCCAATAGGAAACGTATGGCACATTCAAATCTGGAAACTGTGGAGAGTTTAAGGAAGAGACTATGGAGAGGGGAAGTTATGGGCAGGGTCAACAGGAATCTAAAAGCAATGGTGTCTTGCTACTTTACCAAATTCATTGATTAGCTCTAGTAGTTTTCTGGTAGCATCTTTAAGATTCTCTATATATACTACCATGTCATCTGCAAACAGTGAAAGCTTTACTTCTTCTTTTCTGATTTGAATTCCGTTTATTTCTTTTACTTCTCTGATTGCTGTGGCTAAAACTTCCAAAACTATGTTGAATGAGTGGTGAGAGTGGGCAACCTTGTCTTGTTCCTGATCTTAGTGGAAATGCTTTCAGTTTTTCACCATTGAGGACGATGGTGGCTGTGGGTTTGTTATATATAGCCTTTATTATGTTGAGGAAAGTTCCCTCTACGCCTACTTTCTGCAGAGTTTTTATCATAAATGAGTGTTGAATTTTGTCGAAAGCTTTCTCTGCATCTATTGAGATGATCATATGGTTTTTCTCCTTCAATTTGTTAAAATGGTGTATCACGTTGATTGATTTGCATATATTGAAGAATCCTTGGATTCCTGGAATAAACCCCACTTGATCATGGTGTACGATCCTTTTAATGTGCTGTTGCATTCTGTTTGCTAGTATTTTGTTGAGGATTTTTGCATCTATGTTCATCAGTGATATTGGCCTGTAGTTTTCTTTCTTTGTGACATCTTTGTCTGGTTTTGGTACCAGGGTGATGGTGGCCTCACAGAACAAGTTTGGGAGTGTTCCTCCCTCTGCTATATTTTGGAAGAGTTTGAGAAGGATAGGTGTTAGCTCTTCTCTAAATGTTTGATAGAATTAGCCTGTGAAGCCATCTGGTCCTGGGCTTTTGTTTGTTGGAAGATTTTTAATCACAGTTTCAATGTCAGTGCTTGTGATTGGTCTGTTCATATTTTCTATTTCTTCCTGGTTCAGTCTCGGCAGATTGTGCATTTCTAAGAATTAATCCATTTCTTCCAGGTTGTCCATTTTATTGGCATAGAGTTGCTTGTAGTAATCTATCATGATCCTTTGTATTGCTGCAGTGTCAGTTGTTACTTCTCCTTTTTCACTTCTAATTCTATTGATTTGAGTCTTCTCCCTTTTTTCTTGATGAGTCTGGCTAATGGTTTATCAATTTTGTTTATCTTCTCAAAGAACCAGCTTTTAGTTTTATTGATCTTTGCTATCGTTTCTTTCATTTCTTTTTCATTTATCTCTGACCTGATTTTATGATTTCTCTACTTCTGCTAAATTTGGCTTTTTTTGTTGTTCTTCTTCTTTCTTTAATTGCTTTAGGTGCAAGGTTAGGTTGTTTATTTGAGATGTTTCCTGTTTCTTAAGGTAGGGTTGTATTGCTATAAACTTCCCTCTTAGAACTGCTTTTGCTGCATCCCATAGGTTTTGGGTCGTCATGTCTCCATTGTCATTTCTTTCTAGGTATCTCTTGATTTCTTCAGTGATCACTTGGTTATTAAGTAGTGTATTGTTTAGCCTCCATGTGTTTGTATTTTTTACAGATCTATTCCTGTAATGGATATCTAGTCTCATAACGTTGTGGTTGGAAAAGATACTTGATATGATTTCAATTTTCTTAAATTTACCAAGGCTTGATTTGTGACCCAAGATATGATCTATCCTGGAGAATGTTCCATGAGACCTTGAGAAGAATCTGTATTCTGTTGTTTTTGGATGGAATGTCCTATAAATATGAATTAAGTCCATCTTGTTTAATGTATCATTTAAAGCTTGTGTTTCCTTATTTATTTTCATTTTGGATGATCTGTCCATTGGTGAAAGTGGGGTGTTAAAGTCCCCTACTATGATTATGTTACTGTCGATATCCCCTTTTATGGCTGTTAGTATTTAATCAATGAATTTGGTAAAGTAGCAGGATACAAAATTAATGCAGAGAAGTCTCTGGCATTCTTATACACTAATGATGAAAAATCTGAAAGTGAAATTAAGAAAACACTCCCATTTACCACTGCAACAAAAAGAATAAAACATCTAGGAATAAACCTACCTAAGGAGACGAAAGACCTGTATGCACAAAATTATAAGACACTGATGAAAGAAATTAAAGATGATACAAATAGATGGAGAGGTATACCATATTCTTGGAATGGAAGAATCAACATTGTGAAAATGACTCTACTACCCAAAGCAGTCTACAGATTCAATGCAATCCCTGTCAAACTACCACTGGCATTTTTCACAGAACTGGAACAAAAATTTTCACAATTTGTATGGAAACACAAAAGACCCCGAATAGCCAAAGCAATCTTGAGAACAAAAAATGGAGCTGGAGGAATCAGGCTCCCTGACTGCTGACTATACTACAAAGCTACAGTAATCAAGACAGTATGGTACTGGCACAAAAACAGAAAGATACATCAATGGAACAGGATAGAAAGCCCAGGGATAAACCCACACACATATGGTCACCTTATCTTTGATGAAGGAGGCAAGAATATACAGTGGAGAAAAGACAGCCTCTTCAATAAATGGTGCTGGGAAAACTGGACACGTACATGTAAAAGTATGAGATTAGAACACTCCCTAACACCATACACAAAAATAAACTCAAAATGGATTAAAGACCTAAATGTAAGGCCAGAAACTATCAAACTCTTAGAGGAAAATATAGGCAGAACACTCTATGACATAAATCACAGCAAGATCCTTTTTGACCCACCTCTTAGAGAAATGGTAATAAATCCAAAAATAAACAAACGGGACCTAATGAAACTTCAAAGTTTTTTCACAGCAAAGGAAACCATAAACAAGACCAAATGACAACCCTCAGAATGGGAGAAAATATTTGCACATGAAGCAACTGACAAAGGATTAATCTCCAAAATTTACAAGCAGCTCATGCAGCTCAAAAACAAAAAAACCAATCAAAAAATGGGCAGAAGAGCTAAACAGACACTTCTCCAAAGAAGATATATAGATTGCCAACAAACACATGAAAGAATGCTCAACATCATTAATCATTAGAGAAATGCAAATCAAAACTACAATGAGATATCATCTCACACCAGTCAGAATGGCCATCATCAAAAAATCTAGAAACAATAAATGCTGGAGAGGGTGTGGAGAAAAGGGTAGCAAGCAACTCTTGCACTGTTGGTGGGAATGTACATTGATACAGCCACTATGGAGAACAGTATGGAGCTTCCTTTAAAAACTAAAAATAGAACTGCCATACGACCCAGCAATCCCACTACTGGGCATATACCCTGAGAAAACCATAATTCAAAAAGAGTCATGTAACAAAATGTTCATTGCAGCTCTATTTACAATAGCCAGGACATGGAAGCAACCTAAGTGTCCATCAACAGATGAATGGATAAAGAAGATGTGGCACATATATACAATGGAATATTACTCAGCCATAGAAAGGAACGAAATTGAGTTATTTGTAGTGAGGTAGATGGACCTAGAGTCTGTCGTACAGAGTTAAGTACATCAGAAAGAGAAAAACAAATACTGTATGCTAACACATATATATGGAATCTAAGAAAAAAAAAAAAAAGGTCATGAACAACCTAGGGGTAAGATGGGAATAAAGTCACAGACCTACTAGAGAATGGACTTGAGGATATGGGGAGAGGGAAGGGTAAGCTGTGACAAAGTGAGAGAGTGGCATGGACATATATACACTACCAAACGTAAAATAGACAGCTAGTGGGAAGCAGCCACATAGCACAGGGAGATCAGCTCGGTGCTTTGTGACCGCCTGGAGGAGTGGGATAGGGAGGATGGGAGGGAGGGAGGCGCAAGAGGGAAGAGATATGGTAACATATGTATATGTATAACTGATTTAGTTTGTTATAAAGCAGAAACTAACACTCCATTGTAAAGCAATTATATTCCAATAAAGATGTTAAAAAAATAATAAAAGCAGTGGTGGAGAATCCTGGTGGTACGAACACTGGAAAAATGTAATGTAACCACCTTAGACCTGAAGGGGAAAAGAAATGTAGTGCTTACCAGAAAGACCTCTGGTTACTTCTGTAGCTATGAATGTAGGAGGATTCCAAACAAAATCAAATGTTCCTTTCTTCAGAAGAACACAGCCATTGACAGCCCAGAAGAGTGGGAGCCAGCGGAATAAATACCATGAATTCATTTTCTTACTATCATCCAATCTTCTGGCAGGGCCATTAATTGACTCAAACTAACTAGAATTCAAAGAACAAAGGAGACCACTGATGTTACTTATAAGGGTAAAATGAATAGGAGGAGATTAGATCTTCAGTGACAAAACAGGAAAGATCTACCATAGCATAGTTCAAGGGCAGGCAGTCAAAAAGAACAGATAGACATGGAAGAGAGGAGAACAAGGATAAGCTGCAAACTACTAGAAAATTTTGCACTCATCTATCACCATATTTAAGCATGATGATCCTCAGAGAGTAATAGCCTCCTCATCTTTTGGAAAACTCTAACTTAGAGCCATAGAGAAAAACGGATTTCATGCATTGCAGTTTCAAGATTAACCAACTTGAAAATAGAGCAATCCAGTACAGATAGGTTGACTTTTAAATGCTGTTTTAAAATTAATTAATTAATTTGTTTGTTTATATTTATTTGGCCGTGTTGGGTCTTCGTTGCTGCACGTGGACTTCCTCTAGTTGTGGCGAGTGGGGGTTACTCTTGGTTGTGGTGCGCAGGCTTCTCATTGCAGTGGCTTCTCGTTGTGGACCACGGGCTCTAGTAGTTGTGCCTCGTGGGCTCTAGAGTGCAGGCTCAGTAGTTGTGGCACACGGGCTTAGCTGCTCCACGGCACGTGGGATCTTCCCGGGCCACGGCTTGAACCCGTGTCCCCTGTATTGGCAGGTGGATTCTTAACCACTGCACAACCAGGGAAGTCCTTGAATACTTTTTAGATATCTAAATCACTAGTACTTCAAATCTCAAGTTTTTAAAACTTTTTTTAGTTTTTATGCGGTACGCGGGCCTCTCACTGCTGTGGCCTCTCCCGTCGCGGAGCACAGGCTCCGGAGGCGAAGGCCCAGCGACCACGGCTCACAGGCCCAGCCGCTCCGCGGCATGTGGGATCCTCCCGGACCGGGGCACGAACCCACTTCCCCTGCATCGGCAGGTGGACTCCCAACCACTACGCCACCAGGGAAGCCCCCTAAAATCTCAAGTTTAATGAAAAGATTTTTCAGACACTTTAGAATTATCAGTGTATAGATATTATTTAAAACCATGAAAATATTGAATTTAACAAAGAAGAAGGTACACATAGGGAAAAGTGGTACAAAAAAATCTAAGACTCTCTGAAATCAAGAAGTAGGTCAATGAGTAAGAATGAGGACAGGAAATTGAAAACAGCCAATAATCTAGGAGAAAAGTCAGAAGAGTATGGTGTTACAGAAACAAAGTGAAGAAAGCATTTAATCTTGCAAGGATTGACCATTTGTATCAAAATGAGATAAAGACAAAGAAGTAGTAATTAGCCTTAACAATGCACAGATAACCTTAGTAAAAATATTTTGGTGGAAGTGGGGTCAGATGCCTGATTAGAGTGTGTTCAATAGAAATTTGGAGAAGTACGTATAGAGGATCTAATGACTGCAAATCTTTAAGGAATATTCTTGCAAAGTTGAGCCGGGAGATTTCAAGGTAGTTAAGTGCAAAGTGAGGTCATTCTGTAATGCAGAAAATTAGAATATGTATGACGGTGAAAATGATCCAATATGTAAAAATAATGATTCCGGAGACATTGTGAATGACGGCCATGTGCTTACATATCTCAATCAACTTTTATCCTCCAGATATCTAATGCTCTAATATGTTTTCTTTATAATACTTGTCTGCATTAATCAGATTAGCTAAGAAGATCAAAGATCCTTCTATTTGGACAGATAAATTAACATTATATTTGGATGGAAATATTTGGAATTTTTTTGGCATACTAGAAGAAGGGGAAAATTTTTTCAAGTTTATAATTTGTGTATTGTAGAATCATAACAACAGTCCCACTTGTGGCACGTATCTTCAGTGCACAGTGAGTCACTGGGGAGATTCAGATACTGGTACCATGTTATCGCTCTTATGAAGTAAATAAACTGTTCTTTATCAGAGTGAGTCCAAAAGCATTCACCTCTAGTTAACTGTATTAATGTGAAAGTCAGGAATTTTGGAGGACAAAAATAGGAGAGTAAGAAAATTTCACATGCAACATGGATATTTGGAGCTCAGTTAAAATGTTTGATCTTAAATTCATTTAAAGTAAACTGTCTATGGTCTTCTTTACCTCTCCCTTTGCCCAAATATTTATCTTTCTCCTTTTATGTCGCATTCTAAAGATATGCTAATCATGTCCCTCACACAGAATTGGATTCAAATATTCTTTTCTGTAGATCTCCTAAGTATACACACACTTGAGCACCAGTATCCATTTAAAAATATGTTCAACTTGACTATTTAAGATACCACTTGAGGGAATTCCCTGGCAGTCCAGTGGTTAGGACTCCGTGCTCTCATTGCTGAGTGCCTGGGTTCAATCCCTGGTTGGGGAACTAACATCCCACAAGCCACGTGGCATGGCCAAAAAAATAAATAAATAAACTTTGTACAACATAGTAAATCAACTATACTTCAATTAAAAAAAATTGAAACAAATTGAAAGATTTTGACTTGACTTCAGAACTGGGTATGCTCAGTTACCACAAAATATTACCTTGTAACTAATAAGCTAGAGCTCTTTAATGAAATATACATTGCTTCACTGATATTCATGCACTAGCTACCAATTAAAATCTCAAAAGTTCTAAAGATATTTTCTACCCTACTTTTTAAGTATCATTGAGCAGAATTTTTGTTTCTTCTTCTCAAATAGGCAACAGCTGTAAGTCTGGCAAAACTTAAAACTTTCCAAAACTTTCTCAATGACACTTTAATACAAATATTTGCAAGGTGTTATTTTGCTCTGCTTTGTTCTTCAGTTAAATTCATCTAAATTACATTAAAAATGTGTTTCTAATATGTTTCAAAATCTGTTTCTTTATTATTGGTCAATTAACTTTTATACCATAAAGACTTGAAAGCATTTCTCATATTGTTCTAATTAAGCTTTCAATACTATAATAAATTCATAAATATCAATAAAATACATATTACAGTTTACTTGAAGAATGTCTTTTAACCATTTGATCATCTGTCATGAATTCCATGAGCAAAAACTATAGAACCCCAAATATTTCATTTATATTTTGAAACTACTCTTTCTAAGGTTAAGGGCAGATCTGTAAAACCATATATTCTTAGCTTCACTTTAGAGAATATACTGATATATATATCAATATATCATAGGTTAACTTATTTATATTTAGCAAGATATCATTTTAAGTATACAGAAGGTAAAATAGGAAATTGTACCCCAAATTTTGAATTATACAAACACTAATAGCAATGTGATATATAATGTAGAGGGTGTCATTTGACTGATTCCATTCACCAAGTATCAGCTTGTATATCTATAGAGTGATTTTACTTGACCACCTTACTCATTGTAGTTTCCCTCCAACCTTTTGCTCTGCTTTAAATTCTCTTTGTTTCCAAAACAGCTTTATTTGTAATAGTCAAAAACTGAAAATAACTCAAATGTCCACCAACATATGAATGGATAAACAAAGTGTGGTGTAGCTATATAATGAAATAGATCACAGCAGTACAATTGAATAAACCATTCATACGTGCAATAACATAAATGAACCTCAAAGTTACTATGCTGAGAGAAAGCAGCCAGAGAAGAAAACCAGTACATACTCTGATTCCATTTATATAAATTCCTATATTGTAAACTAATATATAGTGACAGAAGTCAGAGCAGTTGTTGCCTTGGAATGGGGAGGATGTGGGGAAGGTTGAGAGGGGATTACAAGGTGCACAAGAAAACTGTGGGGTATAATAAATATGTTTATTATCTTGATTGCCATAATGATTTCACAGGTGCATAATTATTTCAAAACTTATCATATGTAAATATTAATGCTTATTTTATGTCAATTTTATTTTATACCAGTTTATTTTATGTCAGTTATACATCATTAAGTCTTAATGAAGAAAATAAATAAATTCCCTTAGTTTCCATCATAACACTTCCCTCTTTGATATTATGCTCTATTTTTCTATTGTCTATCTACCTTGCAAGGCTCAGTGGGAAAATTCCGAATCTGTCTTATTCACCTTGTGTCCAATTCTCAGCACAACATCTGGTGCATGGTAAAAATAATTATTTTTGAATGAAAATAATGGCTCAAGTTTAGTTTCCCAAAATGTTTATGGTTTATAAGTGGTGTTATATTGCTTTCGCACATGACAATAAAGATAGTTCTTCTTAACATTCTTTTTCTTATCCAAAGGTTGGCAGTAGCATTTTGGATATCCCTGGTTTTCTCTGCAGTTCTATTACTTCTCCACAATCACCCTACAACCTCTTTCCCATGCCCTTCTCCTCTGGGATCTAGCTATATATAGATATATAAATTCATGAGAAAATATTATTACAGTAAAAATTCAGACTATCTCTACCCTGTGGGATACTCACTGGTACTCGAGAAGTATTTTTATTTTCTTACTTACAAGATGAATAATGCTAACTTCATCTTACTAAGGTCACCAATAACTTGCATTTTGCTAAATCTATTAAGCACTATTCCAGTCTCATCTTCCTGGATCTCTTAACAGCATTTGACATACTCAGTTACTTCATTCTTCTTAAAATACTTTCATAGTAGCTTTGATATGACTCTCCTGGATTTGCTCTTACCTCTCTGATTCCTCTTTGATTTCTTGACTTTCTTTGCTAGCCCCCTTTTGTCTAACTTATCTCTAAATTTCAGAGATTCAGTTCTCAGAAATTGTCTTTCTTATCTTTCATTCTACACACTCTGTCTTTTGGTGGTATCATCCACTTCCATAGGTTTAACTGCTTTTAATATACCGATAAATCCCACATTTCTCTCTCTTAAACAGACTCCCTCACCTCTCTTCTTCTCTTTCTATTTTAACTGCAGACTAATATATCCATCTGTGTCACTGAGACATCCACAGAGATGAATCAGAAAACTGTTAAACTTATCATACCTCCAAATAAATGTTTGGTAGTCCTTTATAAATATGTTTCTCTTTCAGTCATTTTCCTCTCAGTAGATGGTTCCCAGCCACGCAAGACCAAAAACCTGGGAGTCATCCTTGACATCTCCTTCCTCATTCCCAACATATCAACTCTATCACTCTAATCTGATAAACTGTACTTCTAAGCCAACACCATCTCCTTCCTGAAAGACTGATGCCTCCCTCTACAATATATTCTCAAAACAGCAACCAGGACTATTTTGACAACATATATCAGATTATATCACCCTCTTGCTTATAAAATGTCAATAATATCCCATTCTAAAAAATTTGGAAAGTAGATAAGTGTACTACAAAAATAAGAAATTAATTTTAAATTATTAGGCCATTTCTGACTATCTCCTGTCTCTATCCAAATGCACTGATTATTTTATATTCAATCATCAAATGTGAAATTAGCCTATCCAGGTAACTTCTGACCTACTTATATTACTATTGTTAGTTCCCAAATGTGGTATATAATACAGTGGAATATTATACAGCCTTAAAAAAGAAGGAGATCTTACCATTTATGACAACATGGACAGAGCTGGAAGGCATTAAGCTAACTGAAATAAGTCAGTCACAGAAGGACAAATACTGCATAATTACACTTATATAAGATATCTAAAACAGTCAAACTTATAGGAGTAGAAAATAGAATGGTGGTTGCCAGGGGGTGGGGAGAGATAAAAATCAGGAATTGTTCTTCAGTGGGTATAAATGTACATATATACACTACCAAATGTAAAACGGATAGATAGTGGGAAGCAGCCGCATAGCACAGGGAGATCAGCTCGGTGCTTTGTGACCAACTAGAGTGGTGGGATAGGGAGGGTGGGAGGGAGGGAGATGCAAGAGGGAAGAGATATGGGGATATATGTATATGTAGAGCTGACTCACTTTGTTATAAAGCAGAAACTAACACACCATTGTAAAGCAATTATACTCCAATAAAGATGTTAAAAAAAGAAAAAGGATTCTGTATAAATCTATTTAATTGCATGGAAAGGTGTTCTTACTGCACTAAGTGAATAAAATAAATGATAAATTAAAAAAATAAAGTTAGCTATACAAGATGAATAAGTTTTAGAGAGCTGCTGTGCACCACAGTGCCTATAGTTAATGATATGTTGTTCTGCACTTAAAAAAGTAAGAGGGTAGGTCTCATGTTAAGTACTCGTACTACAAAATAAAAGACACAGGAAACTTTTGGAGGGGTTGGATATATTTACTACCTTGATTGTAGTGATGGTATCGCAGGTGTATGCATATGCCCAAACTCATAAAATTGTATACATTAAATATATTCAGTGTTTTATATATCAATTATACCTCAATAAAGCTGACAAAAATGCTGATGTGGAAGGAATGATTAATTATGGATGGAAGTCAAAGATATGAATGAAGAGACATTAGAAAGAGCTATAGTGCTAGGACAGTGATGTTGTTTGTATTTCTGGTTAGAAATCAGACCCTAATACTTGGGTGCAGAGACATGTAGTTGACATAGGGAAAACTGCCTCCGACACTGTCCGTGTCTGCTTTCTTAGTTTTATTCATTTGCACTGGTGATTCTTCTAGAGATCATAAAATAACTAAATTAGCATTTGTCTATATTTTCATGGGTATTTCAATGGGCCAAGAAAAGAAAGTGAAACAGTACTGCTAATTAGCTTCCCTTCTAATAAAAATGGCCTCTTTTATTAAACATGTGGCTGTAGAAAATACCATGACTTCTGTTCCTTGTTTGAGTCTTATAGACAGCAATCATAATGCCTTGACTTTTTTACTTCTGCTGAATCCTTCTAAGGACTGTCTAAGTCTGAGGCATGACAAAAATCAATGTTAGAAGATTATAAAATAATCTTGGTAGTGCTTTCTGAATTTTCTCATATGTAAATTAGCTAATACTACTTGTATGGCTGTTTCAAAGTTTTAAGAGATAAGGACTCTGTGACAATTTCTGACACATATTAAACACTCAATGAATGTGTTTTATTATGATGATTTTTTGCTCAAGAATGTATCAAGCTGAAAGACAATACCTTTCTCCTTATACTTTAAGGTACTTAAAAGGAGAATATATATATATATATATATATATACATATAAAATTATATTTGTAAACATAAGTGATTTTTGGAGAATAGCAAAATGTACTATGTACTTTCACTCCCCAGAAAAGATGTTACTAAATTACTGTTATGTCTTGAAATAGATAGTATCTGTACTTGATGATATATGGCAATGTCATCACTGTCCATCCACATGGACAAAATGAAAATCTTGGGGATAGCCTCAACTCCTGCATCTTATTTATTTTAATTAGTCAGCTAATCCCAAACTACCTCTCCAGATTTATCTTCCTCCCCTAGTCCATGTTCTCCTTGTTCCCCTATTCCCTATAACAGTTATTATAGCCATGGTATATGGATTTTTGTTCTTTCCACATCTTAGCATAAGATCTTTCCAGTATCTGGACTACACATGTCCCCTCACTCTATTTGCTGAACTCTGTAGATACATATCAAATGATCAAATATTCCCCCTCTCCTCATATCCCAACTTTTGTTAAGCTAACTTTTATTGAGTATGTACCATATATCAATCACCATGCTAATGCTTATCTTTCAAACTATCATTCAGGGCTCTCTTCATTTACTGGATATGAAAACTGGGGAATGAGACTTAGAGTTTAAACTGTGTCCAAAATCACACAGTAAGTGGCAGAGTAAAGGTTAAAATTTAGGACTCCAAAGCCTATACTATCAACAACATTATATAACTATTGTCCGAGTCTTTTTCTTCTTTCTACAGTACCTTTTATATATTTAATACATTGTGACCTGTTGAGTATTCTGTCTTCCTCACTAGATTATAAGCATCTTAAAAGCAGGCATGGGGTTTTTACTAATTTTTGTATACTTGGAAACTTACACAGCACTTGACAAAGAGTAAATGTTTGTAAATGTTCTGAATTGCTGCTTGAAATTTTATCAAGTCTTTCTTTATTGGGTATTATGGTAGAAAGAACCTGTATTTTTATTTGCAGGATCTGAGCTTATACCTTAATATGTATATAGTTGTGTGTTCTTCAACAAGTCAAATCACTCAACATCTAAAAACCTCAGTTTTAAAAGTCTCTCAAATGAGAATAATAGTGATGATAATGAGAAGTTTAAGTTTTTGGCATAGTACATTGCTCAAATAACAGCATATAAATGGAATAAAATCACACTTAAGCTAAGGAGATACTCTAAATGTGGCTGATACAATAATTAAAATGAAGAAACTGGGCCTTCTTATAGAGGCCAAATAAAGTCAGCAACTAAAATGAGAGTATAGCTCTACCAAACACTACATTCTGCTTTCAGGATTAAAATAATTCTAATAGATGTTAGAGTTCACTATTTTTTTAAAGTGTTATCTTTGGGTATAAAATGTGTGAAAATAGTTTACTATCACATTTGCCTTAGTTTAATATGCATACAGACTCACCAGGGGCAGCAGAGACTAATTGCAAGCCTAGTATTTAGGAGAAAATAACCTCTGCTTCTAACATTGTCAATTCAAAATAGAAATAGCATTGAATGTCACAAACCTACATTTATGTAGAAGGTCTACATCATTACCATTTTCTTCATATTTCTTAGAATCTGCTAGTGAAAACTACTAGCTTCTAGGAATCATATGGAGTTGGAAGGGTGTGAAAACAGGTGCAGTAGGTAATTAGACTAAGAATTACTAGTCATTGCAACCTAAAAAGAAACAGTGGTAGGAATTCAGGTTTCTGTGGCATAAATCCAGTGAAATTTGAGAGGCACACATTTGAAAAATCCCTTACTCTCTCTAAGCTCCAACTTTTCATCTCTAAATGCAGAAGTTAATGTCTACATTTACTTTTTTCATAAGTATGTTGTAAACCACTAATTGGAAAGGATTTTGAGATATGTATGAAAAATGAAAAACATTTCAAATTTTTTTATTTAAAATAAACAATATGTTTAGGAAAAATATAATTAATTTTGAGTTTGGCAATCTCAAGGACCAATGCTTTTAGAATTAATATTCTAAATACACCAAGGAGAACAGTGACAACAAAATCAATTTAATATTTGCAGTTTGCATCTAAACAAAAAGATAGTTATTATTCATTAGGCAAATAAAATGTTTTTTAATACTATGAATAAAAACATCATTTTATATATTATATGTGATGTATGAGAAAAAAATGTGTTTCAATGCTTTAAAGCTCACTTTTTAAATATTGAGAATATCAATTATTAGTTATATTTTCTTAAGTAAGATTTTATAAAATATATTGCTATCATAAAAGGAAAAAATTATAGAATCGTCAAATTAAGAAACAATAACTTCATGAAAATATGGCCTTTCTCCATATCTAAAAATTTTCACTTTCTCTTAAGTGTTTATTTAGATCACTCAGTTTTATTATTATATGTTAATTACAATGTATGCCATTTTTAATTTTCTCTAAAGCAGAAAATTGATTACATATTAATTCAAATATGTAAGAGTAAGACCTTTAGTCAAAATGGTAGATCCTTTCCAATTCTCCAATGGTTTATTTGCCACTTTTAGTATTAGACACTACTGATTTACCTCTCTGAATGGTTATGCATTTTCCTACATAAAGATGACCACTTAATTTTTAATTTAAATATTTGTCTTTATATGGTACTATGTTTTCAAAACATATGTCTTAGCATCCAGTTCAATATGGTGCTATAGAAATTGAATAATGTGGTTAATCTCCTGACTAATAAGAGTCCAATGTGACACAACTGTCTACTGCCAAGGGCCCCTGTACCCTCTAGCATGCTGCAGTCACCTTGACCTTTAAGAATGAAATAAAACCAGTCATATTTCACACAGAAAAAAATCCAGTGTCTACATCATTCTTGAGGATCCTTGAGTATCTTACATTTGTCTTCCTCATCCCCTGGCTTCATTTTTTTTTCTCCTTGATCCTGAATCTCTCCTTACTATCTCACCTTTTGTGTAAGCCATCCTTCCACATGCTAAACCCAGACCATCTTCTTCCTGGACAATTTTGGCACTTCAAAATTGATACTTTTTTGTACAGAGTAATTTAGTTCTCCTTATGGGCTTCCAGAGAGTGCCCTAAAGATTTCCTCTATCATGTTACTGCAGTCTATCAAAGTATTCTCTTTAACAAGGGGCCATACGCCTGAGAATATTATGCTGAGATCCTAGGAAGCGAACATGTCTGTGTCAGCTGTGACTTTAAATAGCTTTTTTCTCAGCTACATATATAATCCCTTGAACCCGTGACACCTAAAATGGTAGACGATATCACAGAATTATTGACAGCTTTAGTTGGGCAAAAGAAAAAAGTCCTGATATCAGAATTACTCATCGATTATGAGACATACTTGGGTTACATGTGTTTTTGTGTTTATCGTTGTAGTGTATGTTTACTGCACAACTTATTTGCATATATGAGTTCATATTTTATATAACGAATTTGTAAGGTAGATGTCATCACTATTTTATAAATGAGGATATTAAAATTCTAAGTAAAGGTGAATTGCTCATTTTCTCAGACCCTAGCTGAGGTGGAATTTGGCATAGATACTTTTACTCCAAATCCATAAATGTTTCTAACTATTATTAGAATAATTTAGAAAATATTGGATTGGTAGAAAGCTAAAGGAAAACATTTATATTAACTAAAAACTAAGAGCATTAATAGAGTGGTTGGGAAATGTAATGTCAAGAAGATGTGGCATAGAAACTTGACAGTGTTATTTCTGATCATTATTAAGGAGATGCTTCACTGACAGTGGAAGGCAGAAAATGTTTGACTATAAAAGGGAAAAGCTAAGGTGAACGTTATGGGAGTGTAATTCTATCTAAAAGATACAACACACACTGCATTCTGTAAAATTCTTAATTAAAATTTTTATGTGTATATAGACCATATATCAATCACCATTTTATAGATTTTCACCTTGATGCCCTTCTATGTAATCCAATCATTTCTGGAGTGGTGTATCATTATGGAATTGGTTATATTTTATTCTCCCTGTTTCATATAGCATCACTCAAGGATTTAGTAAGAAGAAACACTCTGACAGAGTTTACTTTTAGGCCTTTGGGGAAAAAAATACATTAGTATAAAAAAACCCCACAAGATACACTGGATGAGTTTCCTTATGATGCTGATGTTGAGAAAGGCTTTTCTGTGTCTAAGTGTTTCATTGATATGATTATAGTTTAAAAATTCATTATGATATTAAAAAGGAAAAGCATTTGCTTTAAAATCACTTTCTCATGGTGATTTCTACGGTTTTTCCAGTTCTAAGTCAATGTTTCTAAGTTACTGACTTTGGAAATATAATTTCCATTTGAAGGTAAAATCCTGAAGAACAGAGAGAGTCGTCTCTTCAACCTTTATTGAATACAGGAGAGACCAAACCAAATAATGAAAACTGACTGATCAAGGTTAGGAAACCTGGAAAAGAACACTTCTGCTTGCCCTTTGCATTAGGAGATAAATATGAGAAAAGTGAGATAGCTTATCCATAGCTAGCAGAAGTTATAAGGACCTGACCCAAGTCTCAGGTCTCTGGGAGCACTGAAATCAAGCCTGATAATTCTGGCTCTGCTGTCTGCCAACTTGAATACTCTATCATTACGAGCCTTAATAATAGTTTCTTATGAAGTTCACCGAGGACACTAAGAAAATTTAGAAAACATTCACTCAGCCTTTCAAAATCTAGTCAGTTATACAGAGAATAGTTTAAAATTAACTTCCCTATTGTCCACCTAAATTTATTTTAATTATAGAAATTTGTGTTCTTTTCTTGAATTCAGCCAGTTAAACAATATAATACCAAATGATGAACAAGGGGGCAGATCCATCATAATGAGGGGAAGAATACAGAGAGGATATATTCTGAAATGCTATTCAGAGATCCTATATTTCATAAGTCCACAGAGACTATCTATCAACAACCACTATTTCCATTTGTTATTAATGGTTACAAAAGGTTACATTTTGTGTCGGCACATAGCCCTTCCCACAAGTTAAAAGTTTACTAGATTTTAAATTTTGAATCATAATAACCATAAACTTTTTTAAAAGTTATATTTCATAAATCATCATAAAATTCTTTCTTATTACAATTACACTCTTTGAACATAAAAGTCTATCCAAAATAATTTAAAATAAAACAATTCTTCAATGTACACAAGTCAGTTTTTCAACACATGGATGTTGAACGAAGAGGGGAGAAATAAGACCAAGAATATTCAAATGTTTCAATGCCACCTGAGAAATTAAGGACTAATTATTTCACCGAGTGTTCAGTTTTAAGTGAATAATGAACACTTTCAAGCATTTTATGAAATTTAAGTATTTCATGATTTTTTAAATTTCATTTAATATTTGAGGGTAGATCTTTTTATACAAGCTACGCTGATTTTTCACCTGAGATAAGTATGTTATTCAACACCATAATGGCTTATGAGTGAAATATTCACCATAGCTTTCCTTTAGAAAGACAGGGGGCTATTACATGCACCACAGATGAAGCTGGTTGTTTTTTCCATATCCTACCCCCTCTCTATCATTCTCACTGAGCTGGAAGTTTTTGTAAGGAAAGTAATGCTAATTTACTCAATCACAGCTCCTGATTCTGAAGGACACCTAAGTAAACGGAAACATAACCTCCTGCCCTCTGGTCAGTATAAATGTTTCAGATGGGAAAGCAGCTGCTACCACCTGCTTGTCCCAAGCAAAATGAGGCCAAGATATGTTGCCCCTTCAAGCCACTATCCTTTATTATCTATTGGTCATTTTGTCATAAGAGAGCTTCAATGGTTTTTATGGCAGTGGTCCCCAACCTTTTTGGTACCAGGGACCAGTTTCGTGGAAGACAATTCTTCCACAGACCAGGGGGGGGGAATGGTTTGGGGATGATTCAAGCACATTACATTTATTGTGCACTTTATTTCTATTATTATTACATTGTAATATATAATGAAATAATTATACAACTCACCATAATGCTGACAGGAAGCGGAGCTCAGGCAGTAATGCGAGCCATTGGGAGCAGCTATAAATACAGATGAAGCCTTGCTTGCTCGCCCACTGCTCACCTCCTGCTGTGTGTCCTGGTTCCTAACAGGCCATGGACCGGTACCGGTCCATGGCCCAGGGGTTGGGGACCCCAGGTTTATGGGAAACGGTTGACAAGGAAGACTAGTAGAAAAAGATATTTGTCCCTGGCCCCATATTTGCAGACGCTGCTCAAAAAATAAATGCATGCAGTGGACCATACCTGACCTCCTAGGAAGGCACATTAGTGGCCACACACTGTTATGTGAGCATCCTCCCACCGCCCCGCCCAGGAGTCCCATCCTAAGCAGTTTTTCTCCTTTTCCAGTTATTTTCTTTTCAATCAAATACACTATTCTCCCTGAGAAGAATAGTGATAAACACAAAGTTTCCCATTCTGTAACATACCAGGGATATTGTTCTCTGGCACCCCTTATTGATGAGTACCTCTTGTAATTGCCCTATTGTTCGTCTCTTTATCCACTCTTGGATCCAAATAGTCCACTGTAACCAACGTGGCTACATTATGCTTAGTTTTAAGAGGTTTTCTATCTTGCAGATCAGTATCACAGTTAAAGGTGTTTCTGATATTAACCACTTCAGTGCTAAAAGGATTTGGGAGACAGAAGAAAGACGCAGAAGGGCCACATGTAAAGAGCAGGTGGACCATCCTTATTTCCAGAGAGGTCTGACACAGGGATGTAGTTAGAAATTCAAGGACATCAAGTATGAAAAATGTTAAGCTGACAAAGTCTATAAATTAATGATACCGTTTCTTTATCAATTTCTCGTAAGATAAGTCTTCACTGTCTTGTTTTACTTGAGGCAATGCTGATTTCTACCCTATGAATACAGGGAATCTTCTCTCTTGGCAGAGAAAAAGGACAAGAACTGTAGTTCAAACTAGCCAACTTAGAAAGGACAACACAAAAAGAACAAGGTTATATGTACATTTTACTTTAAAAATGTCCGTCTCTGGTTTTGATCACCATTGTATCTCCAGGATTTTGTAGATTACATGGTATATAGTAATTTCTCAATTAATATATGTTTAGTGATTGAATGAATGTTACCTGAGCAAGAGTGTTGAATACGAAGCAAATATGACTGGGGAGAAATATTAATTTTGATAAAATCCAAATCCTATATAAGTTTTCACATGAATATTTGAAAACACAGAGGAAAAATACTCAGTGGTGGTAGAGCATGAGTTTTATAGGTTGGGTTCTTGGGAGGTAAACTCTTAAAAGTGATATTTGAGTGCAGTAAGTTTATTGGGGAGTAACCTCTGGGAGAATGAAAAAAGATAGGGAAAGATTCTGACACAGTCTCAAGAAAAGCCTCAGCCGGTCCCATGGAGGAGTTCTGGTGCTGAAATGTCCTGAGAATTGGCTGAAATTGAAGAGAGGGAACCTGGACTTTATACCTCCACCCCTGCACTGACCAGTAATTGGATGTGGTTTGCCCCTGGAAGGGTGGATATGTGACCTACAACAAAACAGCACACTGTAGCAGAGAGCCAAGTCTTGAAAAGAACACAGAAGACTGTCAGCAGCCAACAGTCTCAGAAGCTGGAAGAATGAGTGAGTCAATCCTGTGGAATGGTTCTGGACTCTGCCTGACGTCATACACTATAATGAGAAAGGATAGGGTTCAGAGGGGATTTCTAAAAATTAGGTCTTGAGAATAAATATCATACTATTGGATAATGACAGATACTCCAGAGGAATCAAAGGCACAGTGGCATGAAAGGTAATAATGTGTTCAAGGAAATACGAGTATAAATTAGACATAATATTTATAATTTATAATAATAATATTAATAAGATGATGATAGAAGTAAAGAGGATTTAGCAAGTGCTAACCCTGTATCAGAGGCCACGTAATTATTTTACATATATAGTAGAGTCAAATATTATTTATGGTAACCTGGACAAAAATTATTAATGCATGAGAGTCATAATTTTTCCTTCTTTTGGCCAGATTTCTGAAGGGAAGGGGTTTCTTTACTTATATATGTCCTCAATCTCTCCTTTGCTGTAAAAAAAATACATGACTAATATATGAAGAGGAAATAATGAGAAACTTTTGAAACAGAACATATTAGTAGTTTCTGGCAAGGGAGTGTAGTCAGTGGGAAGGAGGTTTGTAGTTATCAAAAGTCAATACATGGGGCTTCCCTGGTGGCGCAGTGGTTGAGAGTCCGCCTGCCGATGCAGGGGACATGGGTTCGTGCACCGGTCCGGGAAGATCCCACATGCCGCGGAGCGGCTAGGCCCGTGAGCCATGGCCGCTGAGCCTGCGCGTCCGGAGCCTGCGCGTCCGGAGCCTGTGCTCCGCAACGGGAGAGGCCACAACAGTGAGAGGCCCGCGTACCGCAAAAAAAAAAGTCAATACAAAGAATTTTTGTGGTGATGTAACTGTTTAGTATCTTGAATGTAATGACAGATACAAAAACCTACACATATAATAAAACTGTATAAAGCTAACACCACACACACACACACACACACACACACACACGAGCAAGTACACACACACAAACACACATACAGATGAATACAAGTAAAACTGACTAAACCTAAATAAGATGGATGGATTGTATCAATGCCAATATCCTGGTGGTAATATTGTACTATAGTTTTTGCAAAATGTTACTATCAGGAAACTGGATAAAGGGTACATGAATCTCTTTTTATTATTTCTTACAACTGCATGTGAATTTACAATTACCTCTATAAAAGTTTCCAGTTAAAATTGAAAAAATATAATAATATGATTGGGCATTTTTAAGGGTTAACTTCCATTTGAGTTCATATTATTGACTGCTACAATAATTTAGGGGTAAACTGAAAGAGATGTTGGAAGTAATAAAGTACTATCTAGAAGGCTTCATTATATTTTGCTTATTTCTTCTGGATACTGAGCACAACAGACTGATACCTGTCTTCTGTCACCAATTCCATAAGCAGTTAAAAGTGAACCCTGTCTCTGAGAAAAGACTATCGCTCTAGCCAGAGTGCAGAACCTGGAGAGCAAACTCTTAGATGAGGTGGAGAACACATAGTACCTTTACGAATGAAAACAACAAAGGCCCATATATATTGAACACTTAAATGTGTCATGCATTGTGCTAATTGTATGTTCTTTAATCTTCAAAACAATATCTCAAGGTAGCTCTTACCATTGCCATTTTACAGGGAGATTTTAAATAAATTTCTAAGGTCATAGAGCTAATGAGAGGCAGAAGTGGGATTCATATTCAGATCTTTTTCGAAGCTTCAGGTCATGACCTCTATGGTAGGTATGTCATGAGCAACACACAGCTTTGTGTAAAGTTGAGTGAAAGCTCAGAATCTGGAGTATAGGACAAAGGATGAAAGACTATGCCTTAGCTATATATTTTGTGAATCCAGGTAGACATACTGAAGATTGGGGAGAAAATCAGTTAAAGGATATGGGTAGTAATTCAGAGGTCATCCAATCATTCATTTTAACCACTCTCCAAGAGAGAACATTATGGTCAAATCTCTAGGAAATTGTGGAACATAAGTATTGTTGAACAATATATACTTTTCTTTTTGTAGGTTTTCTCTGTTGGAAATTTAAAATAAATATACCTTTTACCTCATATGAATCACAGCTTATGGTTATAATTTGAGAGCAGTGTGGAAATCTAGCTGGGGCCTATCCTTGAAAAAGCCACTGTTGCAAAAAAAAAAAAAAAAAGCCACTGTTGCCTCTTTTCTCCCCAAAGGAAGAGTTGACTCTACAGCAGATAATCTAATAAGAAAATTAGGACTGCAAATGTAATATGAGAAATGTCTGTCGGTATAGATCTAAATCAGGCATAAAAATAATTACCTGTCTTCACTCTTTTCTATTCACACCTCTTCTACCACCCTCATTCATTTCCTCTCTCCTCTCTCTTCCTTTTTCTTTTTTAAAAATATTTTTAATTGTCATTCTCTTTCATAGTTTGCTTCCTCTTTCTTCATATCTCTTGGGTTTGCCTTTCCTTCCACTTCCTATCACACAACAATACTGTCGGTACTTAAACACAAATGCAGTCACTTAATCTTTATCACTTTATCGTCATTGTGAAATATGATCTAAGCCCACTCCCACATCCTTCTGTCTCCTCTCAAAAAGCATTTCCTTGTGTCTAGACACTGAGCTACAACTTAGATTTGAATGTATTCTTGCTTAGTACATTTTTATGTAACAACAATGAAAATTATCATGATAATTTCTTTCTTAAGTTGTTAAATTTGTTTCTTATAAAATACATCTTTAAGTTTATCCTTAAGTATATCTCATTTCTTTGCCACATTTTATATTACACATTCTAGTTTATTTTACAGTGTGGGTTATTTTTGTTTTACAAACTCAGAATTTACTTCCTCTCAGCCATTCCTCAGTAATTGTCTATTCTCTTCATGCAGGGCTATCCAAGCTTAGCCCACTGGAGAACTTTGCTGGACATCATCCAAGAGGCACAGGCCAGCATCCTTCTGTGATGATTACAGATGTTCTCATTTTTGATGAAAGGCGAAAGAAGCAACAACCTACAGTTAGCTGTAAGTCCCAGTATACCTGCTTATCCTGATGGAAGTAGATAACTAGCTGAGTGATCTAGAAATCTCAGGCTGAAAAACTATATCTCCCTGGATATGCATTTGGCCAATTTAGCTAGAGAAATGTTATAATTTAGAATCATTTTTTCATCCACATAAGTATGAGATAAAAGCTGCTTTTTTTTGGTCTTAATTAACTTTAATGTGTTTCTTTCTTAGTTATTCCAGATGTACTTAAGCTGCTGCATCAGTTTATATTCCTCTCTCTTTAACAGATTTGAGGAATCTAGATAGAAATCTTTCTAAAGTACTTCAAAGCCCAAATTTATTCAAAATCTACTCTTCAGAATAATCAGAAAAACATATTAAAAGTGTATTCAAAAGGAGAGAAGCGATTGAAGATGGCAGTGAAACCTAGTTTATAATTATTTATTTAAAGGTCATTTTCCTCTGATTTCCCCAGTGGCTAACAGAAAACAGAGCCCTTCAATTCCCAGCAATAATTATAAAGAAGGACAAAGTGCACTAAAGTTCTTGATATTGGGTACTGGAGGGAACAATTTTGCCCTCAGAGACACATTTTCTTCCATATATAAATTCATAAAATGACCTTTCAATTCATTTGAACTCATTTCAATTACTATTTTTAATAGTCTCTCAGCTATATTTAATAGTTTAGAAATCTATTTCCTTTGACTTTGCCCATTGTGACAATTATTCATCGTTTTTATTTAACAATTTCAAAGCTCCAGAGATACTGAGTAGATTATATGAACTCATATTTCTGATGCAACAGATGCTTCATAACCTCAAAAATAAACAAACTATGTTCTTAAAGTAATTATAAGTGGAAGCCATATACTTTTCTATCACAAATAAACCATTCAACACCAAAATAAATACTTACTGGGCAGAGGCCAAAAAAATTAACAAATTGACAGCAATGCGGGTGGAAGAAGCTAGAATTTTTCTAAACTCATAAAAGATCAAAAATGATAATTACCACAGAGCTATACACTTAAAGGTACATTATTACTTTGAATAGAATGTTGGAACTTCAGAGTTGCAAAAGAACTTACAGCAAGGATTTCTAATCTTTTCAAGAGTCAAAACCCTTTTGAGCATCCGATTAATGCTGTAAGCCTTCCCTTTAGAAAAATGTACAATGAAATACACTTAAAATTTTGCTTAACTATAGGTAGTTTAAAGAAAATCTGAAGATCTCTTACAGAGCATATATTCCAGGTTTAAAATTCCTGCCTTAGATGTAACCAGCTCATATATTTTATAAAATGCATTAATCCACTTTACAGCATACATAAATGATGATCTGATCTTTCTTAAATATTTCTAGTGTCAAGAAAGTCAATACTGTACAACATGTTTGATTTTTTGGACAACTATAAATGATTTTTAAAAATCTATATTCTATTTAACTGAAGTTTGATTCTTTTAAAATTCTGTTTAGTGCCACCTAGTTCTGAAATCTACAGCTAGACAGAATAAATCCCTTTTCACATGATAGCCTTTATACATAACATATAGCTATAACAGCCATCTTAGTTTTCCTCTTGTTCAGGCCAAATAGCCCCCAAACCATCAATCAATCCTCATAAAACCTGATTTTTCAGTCCCTAAAAATTCTGATTGTTTTCTTCCTGGTATTCCATTTTGATAATGTCCTCCTTCAAATACAGCAGTAAAAGAAGTACATGTATGATTTGATCAAATAAGAGGCTGTTTTCCTTACTATAAGATCAAAACGTGAGAGTAGGGAATTGATCACCTCTTCCTCCTAAACCTCAGTTCCTAAGGATGAACAGAAATTAGGAAGAACCAAATATAATAAGTAAAATTAGGATCTCACCTATGTAATTATCAAGGACTTTGAGGCAGAAGAAGATAATGCTATTAGCCTCCTAACTCTCTCCTTAACATTTTATCCTTGAAATCTCAGGGAGTCAGAACAAGAATATTACGGAAGCCAAGCAAAATGGAAAAAAAATTACATTACACCCTAATTGAGTAAAATTTGTATTAATTTAAGGGAGTGGTCATTATGGAGTTTTGAAAAGACAATATATAATTTTCCAGTGTTTATTCAGGCATTGGATCTAGGATGCAAAAATGGTACAGGAATGGCCTAGATGAAATATCTCCCAAGGTTATCTTTTTCCTTTTCCAATTTGGTGGTCATCAAGAGACTTTCTGATTATTCATTTGATTTCTCAAAGGCCCTATAACTGGACATGGGATACCCTGGGTAGAAAATATAAGAATTCCAGGCACGGAAATCTAAGCCTCATTCCCTTACCACCACCATTGTTATTTAAGTCAGTCAAAATGATGACTCGCACTTAGTTTGAGTCCATTAAAAAATTGAAGAATTTTATACCCCTTTTATTAGGTCATGTCTTTTTCATGTTGCATTTTTCAGTTGAATCTTGTACGTAAGGACAGAAGATTACAATCAATTTGTGACTGAAGTTCTGGAAGAGACAACATAAATCAAGTTCTTTGAATATAAGTTTACTAGTACATCTGCTAGTAGTTCTAGAACACAAAAAATTGATGCTGCTGGTGGATGATCATAGTTGAGACGCCCCCTAATATCTAAAATTAATGAGAAACTCTCTCAGCGTTCATCATTCAAAAACTTAGTTCTTGGGGTTCCCTGTGGCACAGTGGTTAAGAATCCACCTGCCAATGCAGGGGACACAGGTTTGAGCCCTGGTCCGGGAAGATCCCACATGCATCGGAGCAACTAAGCCAATGCACCACAACTACTGAGCCTGCACTCTAGAGCCCACAAGCCACAGCTACTGAGTGTGTGCCACAACTACTGAAGCCCGTGCACCTAGAGCCCGTGCTCCGAAACAAGAGAAGCCACCGCAATGAGAAGCCCGTGCAACACAACAAAGAGTAGCCCTCACTTGCCGCAACTAGAGAAAGCCCACACGCAGCAACGAAGACCCAACACAGCCAAAAAATAATTAATTAATTAACTAAAAAAAAAACTTAATTCTTATCCTCATTAAAATCGTTGTAAAGTATATTGGATAAGACAAGACTGAGCAAGACAAACAGAGATATGGTATAATTTGATAGGCTGCTATTAGGTACCTTGGCTTTTGCATTAGTTTTCAGAGGCTGCTATGACAAATTGCCACACACATGGTGGCTAAAAACAACTAACATTTATTTTCTTACAATTCTTTAGCTTCTCCAACTAAACAAGAACTGACATAGTTTTGGTCTGTCCGCATTGTCTCCACCTTGTGCTTGTAGGTTCCAATTTATTCTTGCTCTCTGCATTTTGCACCCACCTTCTTTACCTGACAACCTGCCCTGTGGACTTCGAGCTCTACCAACATCAGATGCAAAGAAAACAGCCTCTCATATACAGCTTAACCAGCACCTATACTGCATAAGGTATAGTTCAGAGGGTGGAGGTGAAAGCCATAGACATTATCGAGGAACTTCTAACACTTTTACAGGTGGATTTCAGAATTTCTATAGAACAGTGAATCTTTCATGGCTCCAAATTACCCCTCATTTTAACAGGAGCATCTGTAGCACTTATCTCAGGATTGTATCACCATTTTATGTTGGATGTGTGGGGCAGATGGCTTATCTCTTTAGTTTCACGGGTCTATAAATTAAGAAAAATTGTGCAGGAATAGCCGGACTTAAAGAACTACACTCAAAAGGTTCGTCCATTCCTGAACTTAATTTATATGATAAGATCTTGGATTGTGAGACGATGCTGTAACGAAGTAAGTCTTTTGTGAAACTTAAGAGGGAAAATGTGTATTTTGCATGTGGGGGAGATGTGAATAATTGGAGACCAGTAGGCAGCCTCCCAGATGGCCTCCAATGATTCCTACTTCCTCAAATTTTTGTCCTTGTATCCTTATGAATCCCCTACCTCTTCAGTATGGACTGGATTTAGTGACTTGCCTCTAGCCAAATAGAAAAAAAAGTGACAAATATGATGAGATATAACTTCCAAGTTTAGGTTACCAAAGGACTGTAGCTTTCATCCCTGCTCTTTTTCTCATTCTGGGGGTAGCAAGCTGCCATGTTGTGAGTAACCCTATGGAGAGGACCACATGACAATGAGCGAATGTCTCTGGTCAAACTGAGGCCTTTCAAAGGCATTATGAGGAAGCTTGCAAGCAATTCTACCTCTAGTCATGTGTTCACCTGAAAGCCACAGCCCTGGCCAATATCTTAACTACAGTCTCATGAGAAACCTTGAGGCAGAGACATCAAACTAAGCCATGTGCAAATTCCTGACCCACAGAAATTGTGAGATAATAAATGTTTTTTGTTTTAAGGGCCTAAAGTTTGAGGTAATTTGTTATACAACAACAGATCACCTAATACACTGAGCTCTTTAAGGATTATTAGCTAAATTTGCAATGCTTCTACAAATGGAAAATTTTCACCTTTACATGCTACTTTTACTTCTCCTATATCTTTATGTTATGTGACAAATCGTCTTCTCAGGTACTGAGTATTAAAACGTTATTCTCATGTACCAACAATAAATTTTAATTAATTATGAATGTACCTAGCTTACTATCCTATAACTAACATACCTTAATTTTAAAAATTGTATTAAAAATCTTTGAAATCAATCATACATGTCCACTCAATATCCCTTGATATAGAAAATATTTTAAAATAAACAACTATATTTACTCTTCATTTTATTCTTATTGAATATATCTTACATCCTTGGGGTGACTTCCTGTATTTTTAAATATTGACAATCTGTTTGATAATCTACTGTAGATTTATATCTTAGATTAATATCAATCTTGCCAGGCTATAGTTTATTGCATTAAAAAAAATCTAGACAGCTTTTAGCAATCACTATATACAATCACCTTGATTATTTTGGAAATCAATGTCCTCTTACTGGTATCTTCTATCTTCTGTGACAGAGAAGATGGAAGGACATAGGAGCTGTGTAGTTCTACTCACCCCTTTTTATTCTTTCAGTTATCTGGTAACATTAAATCATTTCCCCCTTCAAATGGTGCTCTTATTTTATTTCCTAAACATTATTGAAATAACTCTATTCTATTGTCGTAATATTTTATCACAAACCTCCATTCATTTGGTACATTAGGGTTTTGGTTGATTGGTTGATTTATGTGTTTGCTTCCACACTATATGTAAAATTGCTTCATGCAATGTTTTTCTTTGTTTTTGTTTTTATATTCCTTCGATTTTCATAAAGATCTTTTTAAAGAGCTACTAAGACAGTTAATTTGGCTTCTGAATTTCCTACCTTCCCTTCTAAAAAAAGGTAAGTCTTCATTATTATATTAATGCAAATATATTTGTGAGTTATTCATCTCTGTGTATTGTTCTTCCTAAGTTGTAGCATTAAGCATATTTTATATAATCTAATTAAATTATTTAAAAACTCATATGATATCTTTATTTCATTCCATTATATTTTTGAGCAAAGAATATAACACCAATGCCCTAACTTATAATTATTTCTATTGTGGTTCATAAATATACAAGCGTTTACTGCTGACACATAAATAACACAAAACACACATAAACACACAACTGAGTACAACTGAGTAAATAACTTCCAGAACATTTCCTGTATCTTTTTTTTTTCTCAGACTCTTCTACATTTGTGGAGAGGCTTTAAACAATCCACCAATCCAAATAAACATAGAGTAACTCAAGTCCCATATTGTTTCTCCTTTCTTATTCCTAATGTGTTTTCTTCAAAATGCTTCTTCTCTCTCTGTGGAGTTTATGCTCCTCTCTGCATTCACATATCTAGTATTTAACATGCTTATCTCCATAATCCCTGCTTCCTCTCCACTTCCTGTAACCTCCTTAACTAAAGCACTGCACTCTCTTTAACAATGCTCTCTGAGGAAAATCATACATCTAACCTAAATTCCTACAGCTGGAGGGTTCAGGACATTCTGCTGTTTACCATCACTATGACAATAAAATGATCTTAACCATTCTTCATAAATTATCTGTTTATATACTTCTTACATTTTGACTATTTTATTATATTATCATTAATTAGCTGTTACAGGATCTATTTCCTACTTTGAACTTTACCAATATTGATGCTAACTTGACAAACATTGTCAGGGTAATTTTTAGTCCTTAATTATAATCCTTAAGGAACGCCAGGTTCATGGACATATATACACTACCAAATGTAAAACAGATGGCTAGTGGGAAGCAGCCACACAGCACAGGGAGATCAGCTCAGTGCTTTGTGACCACCTAGAAGGGTGGGATAGGGAGGGTGGGAGGGAGACGCAAGAGGGAGGAGATATGGGGATATATGTATACGTATAGCTGATTCACTTTGTTATACAGCAGAAACTAACATACCATTGTAAAGCAATTATACTCCAATAAAGATGTTAAAAAAAAAGAATTGCTAGGTTATGATATGAATGAAATGCTTAAAGTCATACGTTAACATGATAATTAGATAAACAACTAGGTCTAAAATGAAAAGTCTACTCCAAATACACTGAAGGTACGTTGAAATGAAAACTAACCGAATGCCCTAAACAAACATTTTATCTGCAAACTAGAAGCTGCTCACTTAGGAGAGTCCTGATTAAATGCTATTCTACCTGATCTTATTTAATATTTTCATTAACAATCTGAAAAAGAGAATAACAGCATTTAATTAGACTTCAAAGTGCAAGGAAATTGAGAAACTGTGTGGAAAACTGCTGAGGACAGAAACAGTGTAAAGAAACTAAAAGAGGTTATCGAACCAGCAGGAAATGAAATGATGGCTAATAAAAAATAAGTGCAAGTTCATGGATAAGAAAAATAGGTAATTTTTAAAGAATTTATTTATTCATTAAACTTTGGGGAAACAAGGTCCTGGGATAGGTACTAGAATAAGGGGAAAAAAATACAGGTCCTATCTTGAAGGACATCATGATCTAGTGACCAGTAGGTTAGAGAGTCCTTAAAACTAAAATTACAGTACCTATTGCCAGATGCTTAGAAATGACTCAGAGTCCACTATCCCACTCAAGACATAAACCCAGACCTACATTATTCATTAAGGACTGAACACATTAATTGAGCCATTTCAGTTTTAATCCATTCCTGTTCTATTGTCATCAGGAGAAGAAACAAACAGCATAAAGGATAAATATTAATGGATACTTCCTGACTCAGTACCCTACAATTCTAATATCTCAAGAAGTTTTAAATATTACAAATTTGGCAATAACCTATCAGTGCATCTATTAACATCACTGAATAGATAAAATATCTTTAAATAAAAACTTTCCATAGCATATATTCTGATGATGAAATTTATAAGATCTTTTGATGAAGAAACTTGCATCCACCATTCCCTTTTTTTTTTTAGCATCTTTATTGGAGAATAATTGCTTTACAATGGTGTGTTAGTTTCTGCTTTATAACAAAGTGAATCAGTTATACATATACATATGTTCCCATATCTCTTCCCTCTTGCATCTCCCTCCCTCCCACCCTCCCTATTCTACCCCTCTAGGTGGTCACAAACCATCTAGCTGACTGATCTCCCTGTGCTATGTGGCTGCTTCCACTAGCTATCTATTTTACATTTGGTAGTGTATATATGTCCACGCCACTCTCTCACTTTGTCACAGCTTACCCTTCCCCCTTTCCATATCCTGAAGTCTATTCTCTAGTAGGTCTGTGTCTTTATTCCCGTCTTGCCCCTAGGTTCTTCATGACCTTTTCTTTTTTTTTTCTTAGATTCCATATATATATGTGTTAGCATACAGTATCTGTTTTTCTTTCTGACTTACTTCACTCTGTATGACAGACTCTAGGTCCATCCACCTCACTACAAATAACTCAATTTCGTTCCTTTTTATGGCTGAGTAATATTCCATTGTATATATGTGCCACATCTTCTTTATCCATTCATCTGTTGATGGACACTTAGGTTGCTTCCATGTCCTGGCTATTGTAAATAGAGCTGCAGTGAACATTTTGGTACATGACTCTTTTTGAGTTATGGTTTTCTCAGGGTATATGCCCAGTAGTGGGATTGCTGGGTCATATGGTAGTTCTACTTTTAGATTTTTAAGGAACCTCCATACTGTTCTCCATAGTGGCTGTATCAATTTACATTCCCACCAGCAGTGCCAGAGTGTTCCCTTTTCTCCACACCCTCTCCAGCATTTATTGTTTCTAGATTTTTTGATAATGGCCATTCTGACTGGTGTGAGATGATATCTCATTGTAGTTTTGATTTGCATTTCTCTAATGATTAATGATGTTGAGCATTCTTTCATGTGTTTGTTGGCAGTCTGTATATCTTCTTTGGAGAAGTGTCTATTGAGGTCTTCAGCCCATTTTTGGATTGGGTTGTTTGGTTTTTTGTTATTGAGCTGCATGAGCTGCTTGTAAATTTTGGAGGTTAATCCTTTGTCAGTTGCTTCATGTGCAAATATTTTCTCCCATTCTGAGGGTTGTCTTTTGGTCTTGTTTATGGCTTCCTTTGCTGTGCAAAAGCTTTTAAGTTTCATTAGGTCCCATTTGTTTATTTTTGTTTTTATTTCCATTTCTCTAGGAGGTGGGTCAAAAAGGATCTTGCTGTGATTTATGTCATAGAGTGTTCTGCCTATATTTTCCTCCAAGAGTTTGATAGTGTCTGGCCTTACATTTAGGTCTTTAATCCATTTTGAGTTTATTTTTGTGTATGGTGTTAGGGAATGTTCTAATTTCATACTTTTACATGTACCTGTCCAGTTTTCCCTGCACCACTTATTGAAGAGGCTGTCTTTTCTCCACTGTATATTCTTGCCTCCTTTATCAAAGATAAGGTGACCATATGTATGTGGGTTTATTTCTGGGCTTTCTATCCTGTTCCATTGATCTATCTTTCTGTTTTTGTGCCAGTACCATACTGTCTTGATTACTGTAGCTTTGTAGTATAGTCAGCAGTCAGGGAGCCTGATTCCTACAGCTCCATTTTTTGTTCTCAAGATTGCTTTGGCTATTCGGGGTCTTTTGTGTTTCCATACAAATTGTGAATTTTTTTTTCTAGTTCTGTGAAAAATGCCAGTGGTAGTTTGATAGGGGCTGCATTAAATCTGTAGATTGCTTTGGGTAGTAGAGTCATTTTCACAATGTTGATTCTTCCCGTCCAAGAACATGGTATATCTCTCCATCTATTTGTATCATCTTTAATTTCTTTCATCAGTGTCTTATAATTTTCTGCATACAGGTCTTTCGTCTCCTTAGGTAGGTTTATTCCTAGATATTTTAGTCTTTTTGTTGCAATGACACCATTCCCTTTTTTGTTGTTTGTTTAGGCCTCTGTAAAGCTCCATCTTCAAATTTGTGGAAATGAAAGCAAACCTACATATTTGTGAGATTGAGGAATTTCTTAATTACATATAAGTAAAAAATACAAAAATAAATGTAATGATAATGTTGATATCATACTAAAATACTAAAGATATTCATTTAAAATAACTGGCTTTATGAGAATAGTCATACTGCTTTCATTTTTTGTCTATATATCAAAGCAATATTATTCACTGAAGTGATAAAGTAAACATTTCAACTTAACATATCAAAAACATAACTCTTGATTTTAAAGACTAAAACCTATTCCTCCTACAGTCTTCCCCAGCTCAGAGAATATGAATTTCTACGCTACCAGTTGCTCAAGCCAAATGTGGGAAATATTCTTGACTCTTCTCCTTCCCTGACAACTCATATTATATATCCAACTCTGCTGGTTTTACTTTCAAAAAATTAAAAATAAAAAACCCATCCAATTCTTATGCTTGTCAATGCTACCACACCAGGTAGAAAAATTATCCATCTTATACCTTCTGGATTATTTTAACAGCCATCTAAACTGTCATTCCTTTTCTAAGCTTGCCTTCTCACAATCTATTCTCCCCTACACCAATCTTTTTAAACCATACTGTGAGCAGACCATTGTTATGCACAGAATCTTTCAATGTCTTCTCATCTCACTCACAGTAAAATCTAGAGTCCCTACCATGACTTGCAAAGCTCTACATGACCTGCATCCTCACCTTCCCCCACCTCTATGACCTTTTCTCACATTAACTTTTTCTTCAGTCAGTCACCAGGCCCCAGGTACAGGAGTTGCCTTATGGTTCCTCCAATTTACTCTGCATATTGTTGTCTCAGGGCCTGTGCAATTGTTGTTCCCTCTGTCAGGAATGATCTTCCTTCAGATATTTCTATAAATGGCTCTGTAGATCTTTTTATGTCTCTGATCACATGTAACTTTATCAAAAAGGGTTTTCCTCAATATCCTATGTAAAATAGTAAACTATATCTCCATTCCCACTAACCTGCTTCATGTTTTTTTTTCATATTGCTTGTCATCATTTGCCATACTGTTAATGTACTTCTTCATTTGTTTAGTATTTATTCACCTCACCATAGTGTAAGCATCAGGAGGTTAAGGATATCAGATCTCATCTGTTTTCTTCATTGCTGTTTCCCTATTGCCTAGAACCACATGTTTTATATGCTTCCAAAATATTCAATAAATAAATGGTTCAATATTAAAATATGTGGCAGCTACAAGGAGTGAAGCTAGCTGATGGTCTCCAGATGCCACACCTTTGGGATTCACCACAATGTTTACACTGAGAGCAAGCTCTCCCCAGGACTGCTTCTAGCCAATGACAGCACAACCACAGTACTAGAGCATGCCCATTCTTGCCCAGTACATGACTCCTTTAGTGAGCAATATGAAGATCTGAAATATAGTCTCGGTCCTTCTTATCTAATCTTCTTTCCTTTCCTCTCTCCGTTCACTGGTGTCAGACATGATTCATGGTCTATGTCTCTCCATTCTTACTCTAACTTCCTTGCTACTTCTTCCTTCACAGGCATTTCCTCCAATAAATCTCTTGCACCTCTAGTTCTTAGTGCCTGCTTCTGGGAGAACCTAAACTGACAGAGATTACCATTGAATTTACTATTTTTTAGGAATCAAATTATGCATAATATTTTGTTTGAAAAAGAATTTTGTAGGTAAAGAAAAAAGTTGAGGTAATTACATTGTGTGTGTGTGTGTGTGTGTGTGTGTGTGTGTGTGTGAGGGGGGAGTGGTTTCCCTCTCCTTTGGGGACTTGTGCTTGTCTTAGTGTAGCAATTGCCAGGATCAGTGGCTGGAACGAGGAAGATTCAGGCACTAAGTGCAAGAGAGCATTGAGAACCAAAACAAGAAAAGCTGAACCAGCCATCAGCCAAAGGGGCTAACAACAAGCAAGTGGCAGAAATCAAACTATGATGGTTAAATTGGGGGAGATTTAGAAATTGAAATGGGGGTAAAAGTCAATATTGGGATAAAGTGAGATGGTCCAATAATGTTCTACAAAATGAACCACGGGACATAACACTGACTTTGCACTGGGTTCTAGGGCATCCTGTGGGTAAACACAGCACATTCACATTACAACATACTTCATCACACATGGTAGTAGATAAAGTGTGAAACACAGTTTTAAACTACATAGTGTTTATTTTAATCATCTGTCTTCATTATTTAATCTCTCTTCTGGTATGTCAGAGATTAAGAGCAATGTTCATAAAATAGAATACTGGGATTCACAAAGATTGCTGAGAAAATTCCAAGAAAGCCCCAGAGACCAAAAAACCATGGCATCTAGCAGCTACGTTACGGTACTGACCAAAGTGCTTGACTGCAGGAACCACATTCATAAAATTTTCAGTGCCCTTTCTGGACTCTTTCTTTCAGTTATGCTTTTCTTTTGAATATTACAATGCTGTCACTGGCCATTATATCATGTATATACCAGCAAGCTAATTCACAGATTAATTTGAAAGCTATAATGCAGCAGTAATATGGGCCATGCCATTTTAGAATGAAGGAAGGATTTAAGTTGAAATGTGAGAAGTATCAATCTAATTTATAAGAAATATTGGAAGAAATCAACTTTTTCAGGGTGAATAAGACATGAAAGATTTTTGAGCCCATTAACCAATTTTAAATTAATTTGAAAACATTTCTGAACACATATTTTAGGCTAGGCACTGATGATCAAGAGATATCAGACAAAACAGAAAAACTCTTGCTCTTGTTGACACTTGGTATGCATTTGAAAGTGTTTCCCCATGATTCTGAGGTTGTATCAATTGAGCTGGGACTCTAATTCAAGACTTCATGATTTTTTTCAAATTCATTTAGTTGTAGAATAAAAATCATATATAAACACTGGCTGGAAATACTGTGCACTGTAAAAATACATTCTATCTATTTGGAGTATGAGAATCAAAGAGATATTCACCACCAAAGTGTTACTGGGAGGAGACATTTTTCAGGATACGCCTATATTTCCTTCAGAGAAGTGGAGCAAAAAGGTTAGCATTAAACATGTTAGAGGCATCCAGTAGTATAGACCCTCATATTGTGATAAAACTTTCCTGGGGTGACTGATTAGCAAGATGATCAAAACCAAGGTAGTTTGAAACTGTCAATGGGCCAGAAATAATTGATTGCAATGTAGGAATTGCAGAGGATAATATTCAATGGAAAAGAGATTTGACACTAACAGCGTTTGTACCACATCACTTCACTCTTCAGGTGATAGTCTCAAGTGTCTGGTAGAAGAGCAAAACATTCAAGGTGTTGCAATATCTGACAAGCAAGATCTGCCAGATGTATATTTCCTTTAATGCAATAGACTAGAGTGTCAGGGAGAATGGGATCAGCTGTCTGATAAGTTAGATCTTAGAGATCTTGCTGTAAAGAGCAGAGTATTATTGATACTCACAAGGGAATTCTTGAGCAAGTTGCACAGACATAAATATACATATAAATGACTAGAAAGTGGAAATGAAGAGGAAGGACAGAAAATATGGCAGTGGCAAGAGATTCTCTTGTTTCATTTGAACGAGTTATCAAATCAGCTTTCGTCAAAAGCCAAGTAGGCAATGAAAGTTACATGACAAATAGTATCACAAAATGGAATGATCCAGTCACTTGGTTGTTAGGAGATGGAGCCCTGTATTCCATAGAACGTGACCGCTGACCACTGATTTGATTCATTTTGGAAGGCTTTCTGCCTAGTGAGAAGACTGAAAAGATTTTAGATAAATTTAACTTTCCATTTATCAAGATGTATTTCCCTGGTAAGATGACTGGTTTTTTTTTTAGAAACGGCTAAATGTCAAATCATGAAGTAATTTGATAACACGTGTAAATCCAGGCTCAGGTATGTGGTTACAAATGTCATTTAGAGCTTTCTAATGTGCATCCCCTAATAGGTTTGGACTGTTCTCTTTATCTGGCAATGCAAGCTCTTTTAGTATTACACAAATCTCTCAGGGCTGTGAACTATTAATCTTTGGGAAAACTTGCTACAACGACTTCCCTTTAAGAAATAGAAATGTTTAATGTTTTCATCATGAGTCCAGCATTACTACAGGGGAGTATATCATAGAGGTTTTGAAGCACTGGATCAAACTTCACAGATAAGCAAGGCATCCCTCTTGCACAGCAAGTCAAAAAGAAAAGGGCATATATAGGAGTCAAAGAATTGGTAATGGTGATTGAAGTTTCACTACAAATAAGATCTTGCATCCTTCTTTTCTACCATGAAAGCATCATAGATATTATTACATTGTCTCTCTAAATTGAGTAAACATTTTGCTAGCTAGGGCTCTTTCAAAAGCAAAGGCTGAGACAAAGATTTGAGTAATTTATTTGAGAGGTGATCTAAGGAAACAAAATGAGTGAGGAAGATAGAGCCAAAAATGGACAAAATCAGAAGGGAGTGTGGTAATGAGTAGCTTTTGCTGAGAGCAACTGGGTCCCCCAAAAAGGGATCCCTCTAAGTTACCATATAGAGCAGTGGGATTGCCTCACTGGTAGCTAGGGTGGCTGGAGCAGCTGAGGTGGTTGGGGTCATTTATTTATTGATTCTAATCCCTCATTGATTGAGAGTTATATGGAGAGAGGTGCATGAGCTTAAATACACAACATGATCAGCTTGCAACTGAGCAAGCTGATAGTTCTAGTAAAATCCTTTAGATTGACAAGAAAAAATAGATGCTGGTGCTTTGTTTTTGGATGTAATATATTTTGTTAAATTGTCCAAATTAGGAACTTTTAGGAGACGGCAGATAAGTGCTGTGTTGGGGTTCCAAAAGATATGTGAAATGGTAAGGGCCAATTTTTATAAGTGAAATGGTTATATTCTCATCTTTTGTCTAATTATATGCACAAAATATTCAATGGTAATTAACGAGAGTTTCTTGGTATCTAGTTTTTTCCTTTTTTAAAAAATATTTCCTTTTCCTTGCTGAATGTTTGCATTGTTTAAAAATAAAGATCGCTATAAAAAACCAACTTTTTGAAGGGGTCTATTAGATCTGAGGAATCACAAATATGATTGGTTATTAAAATAGGTAAAGGACAGAGTGCAAAAGGAATTTTGCATATGTTATACCAATAAGAAAACAGAAATTCCAAATATTTTATCATCTGCATTAACCTAAAAAGAGACTTACTAGCAAAATGATGTATTTTATAATTGTTTTATGTTAATTTTATTTAAAAGTAACTCAAAGCTTGATGTTTTATCTTAGCACCCAAAATATTTCATATATATGAAAATACCTTTATTGGACCTCTAAACATATTGAGAGTCCTGCAGTCTAGGCTGTCATCTCTCTTAGAATCTTAATTCACTACAAATCATATTGTTTTAGCAATTCCAAAGAGATTCAATTGAGGTCAGTTATGAATCAAATTGTCGGGGACAACTTTTAAAATACATGGGTTATAGGCATGCAAATTTAGGGTAGCCAGTTTGCACTTTGCATCCAGTAAAGAAACTATCTGAAAATATAAAAAGAGGATTCTCTGAAAGAAAAAGACTCAATTCACCTTATCCATGTTTCAAAATGAGTGATTTCTATAATTATTTCATTGAAAGGCAGGAGGTTAAAGCATGTATATGTGAGGTATGTATGTGTGTGTGTATGGGGGGTATGTGATTTTTATTACTCTAGGTATCTTAATAACCAAGAGATCACACAAAAAATTTTAAATCTTCCAAAATGCTCAGTTTTTGGCTATTAAAATATTTCCAAGATATGGAATACTTTTATACCTCTACTATTGTCTTCTTTAGATGAAAAAGTAGAGTGTTTCATATTTTATCTCATTTATTTTTTTAAAAGTTTGCTTAAATTCAGACTTCCATCAAAATAAAATTATTACTTCAAATCAAGTGAATTCAATGAAACAATGATTTAGATAGTTATTTACTTGAGAGATAGTTGATAGTTATTCACTTGAGAGAAAGGGTGGTATAGAATAGAGAAAAATGGGTTTCAGAGTAAGATAGAGTGGGATGTAAATCTTAGTGTTAGATATATGTTCTTAAAGAATTTACATAGAATATTTCAGTCTCTAGTTTTCATATGTATAAAAGGAATAATTATGTGGAACTTGCAACATGATTATAAAAATATCAAATGAAGTAATGCGTATGATTCCTAGTCTATAATACATATTTAATAATTGAAAGTTGTAAATCCTAATCAGTTGGTTTTTTACTTATTCAATGGCATGGACTGATGGATTATTTTCTTTATCAGTTATAACCTATAAATACCATCATTTATTTTGATGTTCACATTTTCCCAGGTTAAGCTCCTGTGTTTTGATATACCCATATTTCTTTGAGTATTTACTAGCCTGTGGTGCCAAAGGATGTTCCAGGCTCATCTTGTATTTTCCTTACCACAACCCTGGAAGAATCGGCAATTGCTACTGGAAGCTCTGGATTCTTTCAGTGAAGGATGGTATTTAGAAACCAAAGTCAAGTTGCTAGGTATACTCAGTGTTACTGGTATGTCATTGCTTCTTGGCCCTTTACTTAGTAAACGATTTAAGTTTATATCGATACTTTCAATTCCAGTCCAATACTATAAGATACATTCTAGTCTTCTGTTTTTATATTTGCAACCCTATTCCCCAGTAGTGAGAAGCCTGCATCCCATTATCTTCAATATACTTACTCAAGTCTAGAATACACAGAAGGTAATTTCAGAATTGTTAAGCATGTACTACTGCTGAAAGTAACCCTACTAATCACAGTTCAAAATTTAATCGGCCCTACTGTAATAGGCCCTCTGTAATACGCAAATTTTCACTGCACAGCAGGGTTGGCACCATTGTTCAATGGTCAGCTGTATTTTTAACTTTACTGAACATTCTAGTAAAGCTTAAAATAATGTAGATTCTTAAATTACTGAATGTTGTGGACCATTAAAGGCAATAAGATCAAGTTGACTGATGGTATTTTTTCTCTCTTCTATATTCTTACTGTGTGTGTGTGGTTTTTTTTTTTTTTTTGGCTAGTTGTTTTAGCAATCACTAATGAAGGCATACACTAAAACCCTAAATTCATGAATGTGTTGGCTTATCACTTTGATTATGCCATTTCTTTTCTTCATATATGCACCAGTTTCCTAAGACTGCTGTAACAAAATATTACAAGCTGGGTGATTTAAAACAACACAAATGTATTGTCAAACATTATGAAGGCTAGAAATCCAAAATCAGAGTGTTGCAGTGTTGATTCTTTCTGAGGGATCTGAGGGAGAATTTGTTCCAGGCCTCTTTCCTCGCTTCTGGTGATGGCCAACAATCCTTGTCATTTCTTTGCTGGTAGACTCATCACTCCAATCTCTGACGTGGTATTTTTTCTATGTCTTTCTATCTTCACGTGGCTGTCTTCTTATAAGTACACCAGTCATACTGGATTAAGCGCCCATCCTACTCCTGTATGACCTCCTGCTAACATAACTAATATCTGCAGTGACCCTTATTTCCAAATAAGTTCACATTCTGAGACACTGGGCATTTAGACTTCAACATATCTTCTTTTGTTTGGGTAAGGGTGGCAATCATTAGAATGCATTTTGAAGCTCTATAATTAATCACATACACACTGTCACTTTTTCTTAAATTTTTATTTCATATGGAGTATAGTAATGTGCATTTTCAGGTGTATAGAAAAGTGATTCACTTATACATATATATGTATCTATTCTTTCTCAAATTCTTTTCCCATTTATGTTATTATAGAATATTGAGCAGATTTCCCTGTGCTATATACAGTAGGTCCTTGTAGGTTATCTATTTTAAATATAGCAGACACTGTAATTTTTATGTTTTTCTAATGAATTGACTCTGCTCATTATGAAATACCTTGTATTATTTCTATTATTACTTTTTCTTCATATATTTTGATTTCTATCTATAATTTTGCTATTTATTTTCTGTCTATCCCATCTGTTTTTTGTTTTTATGTTCCCTCTTAACTGCCTTCCTTATGATTATGTGAATATTTTTCTAATCCCATTACAATTTATTTATTGGCCTTTTAGCAATAGCCCCTTTACATTATTATTTTTATTGTACTTTCTCTACTGATTAAATATTCATCATTAAACTATAAAGTTGTCTCAGAGTCAATAGTTTACCACTTAACATAAAATTCAAGAACCATTTAGCCCCACCTATTCTATATGCTATTATTATCATATATATTACATCTATATATAGTATAAATCTCACAATATTGTGTTTTTACCCTGGAAAGAGTTTTATTTATTTATTTACTCTATTCATTTTATTAATGGACTTTCTTTTTCAAAATTAAGTTAAGAAAACAAAATGCTACTGTAAGTTTCTCTATATATTTATCATATCTAGTGTTCTTTAACCTTTCTGTATATTTGAGTTATACCTTGTATAACTTCCCTTTAGCCTAAAGAACATTTTTTGAAACTTTTGTATTATAGTTCTGCCAGCAACAGATTCTCTCAGTTTTCATCTGAAGATGTACATTTTGAAGGATATTTACATTGGGTACAGAATTATAGGTTGATTTTTTTTCTTACTTTCAGCATTTAAATATGTGATTCCTTTGATTTCTGGCCTCTGCTGTTTTTGACGAGAAGTCAGATATGCTGTACCTATTACTGATTTTCTTAATTCCTCTCTGCTCTTGATGAGGCTCTTGGATTCATGATTATATTTTTCCCCAGACTTGTTGATTTTCAGGCATTGCTTCTTCAAATATTTCTCTATCTCATTCTCATTCTTCTCTCCTTTGGGTAATGCAAGCATCTATGTTAAACTTTTTGATATTGTCCTACATATCATTGAAGCAGTATTCATTTCTTTTTAAACTTTTATCCCTCATCTTCTTCAGATATTATTCTTTCTGTCGATCTATATTTAAATTCAAAGACCATTTCTTCTGTTGTTTCCTTTTTCTTTGATCCTATCCAGAGATTTTTTTGTGTATGATATACTTTTTGATCTAGAATTTCAATTTACCTTTTTCAAGTCTATGCACTCATTTTGACCACTTTTCCTTAAAATACAAAAAAACCTTTATAATAGTTGTATTAAAGTCCTAGTCTGATTATTAAACATCTAGGTTACCTCACAGTCTGTGTCTATTAACTGCTTTTACTCTTCACTCTGGGTCACATTTTCCCATTTTTTTGCTTGACTTGTGGATGTTACATTGTAGATACTCTGCTTTTATCTTCCTCTGAAGAATGCTGATTTTCACTTTTGTTTTAAAAGGCTGTTAACTCTGTCATCTTTGTGGTGGGGCAGTAGCTGAAATGTCTGCTCAGTTCTCTGAGCCTTCTATTTCTTGCTTTCTTCTACATCACATTCTAGATGCTTTTGTAACCCTGACCTCCATTCTGTGATGTTCACGCCAATAAGATTACACCTTTGTTTTCGAGTTCTAGAGACTTTAAGTTGTCCATGAACTGGGGTTCCCCTCTTATAAAAAGCTATTCAAACTTAAATGCTTACCTGGTACAAATCCCTTCGAGTGTGAATTCCTTCCAGTTTCTGAGTTTCTGCCTGCTTTTGATTATTCTCCAGTACCTTTAACTAGTGTTTTTGTTTGTTTCATTTTGTTTTTCTTTGTTCGTTTGTTTTACTATTGTTCCAGGCTTTATAGGTGTTATCTGTGAGAGAATTAATATGACACAAGTTACACCACTCTTGCTGGAAAAGGATCTTATTCATTTTTTAAACATTTATACACCATGTATCATGTGTCAGATTCTGTTTTTTGCTTTATTTTCAAGAAACTGTTTCTTTTGCTTTATAGACATTAACAGATAATAATGTACAAGGTAGCTACTGTTATTTTCTCTATTTTAACAATGAGAAAAATGAAGCATATCATGTTTATCCAACTTTCCCAAATATACACAAGTGTAGAGGCAAGATTTTGACTCCTAGCAGTCTAGCTGCTATGGTATACTGCATTTTGAAAAAAGAGCCAACTGTTTGATCAGACACAAATAGAAATTTCCAAATTGCTTGGATTCATAAATTTATATATAATGCATCAGATAGAAAAACAAACAAAAAACACTATAAATACAATGAATACATAGTCCTGAAAGGGTCTAGGAATTACAGCTATTATTGTCCTTTTCCAATTTTTGATAGCAATTCTAGAATAAGTGGGTCACATCTGAAGAGAAGGAAGTAGATTTCTGGTTTGGAAAATGATAAGTTATTTCTAGCAAGCAGTGCTACACAGGAGCATGGATCAGATTATGGCTGAGAAAAAAAATTAAATAATGAGAAATAGGTTTGACATGGTGTAAGATGACGAAGGAAACTAGGAGAGGAGGGGCATACTAGGCAAAGTGATGGTAAGTAAGTTAAGTAAGAAGGCAATGGTAAAATAGAAAATATATCTAAGGAGAAAACATTCAGACAGATGTTATTTTTATAGGTAAAATTTCAGAAATGTAAAATAATTATGGAAATTTTCTAAGCTCTCTGGAGGAAAGGCGTTATATAAGTATGACTTGTTTTGCTTCTTGCTATAAGGCAGAATATTACATGAAAAAATACCTCTAGCAGGATGGAGATTTTTTGAGTAGGATATGGGGGTCATATTAGCATTTCACATCAAACTCTGGATGAATCAGCTCCTTAGAGAAAAAAAATCCAAAACTCCAAAATAAATTTTTAAGGACTTACTCTGTAAAGTTTTGAATCGAAAATGTAATAGTTGTGAGAAAATATCAATATTTCCAATAACTCATAGGACAATGAATATAATGTGAAATTTAAATATTTCTGAATTGAAAATTACAAATTCTTATTTTATCTCTAAATGTAACACATTTATCTCATTTGTGTCAAGTCTGCATTTTCATGGACTTGCTGTTACACTATAAGTTATAGCTATGTTCATATTTTATTATTATATGGAAAATGGTATATTGAAAGGTTATATTTTTCTAATTCATATTTGGTGAATATGAATATGTTGTTACAAATACTATTTTACCATATATGTAATTGTTAATTATAGCAACTTTTATTTTCAGAAATATTTCTTATGATTGTAATATAAAAATTTAAAGGCTTTTCATGTAGGGAGACCATTTCCCAGTTTACCCAGAAAATCATGACTTATGTCTCATCCTCAAATTTAATTTGGTTTATCATTTATAATATATTTTCTAATTTATCATTTATATTTTCCACTTTTAACATGGTATAGTTTATTTTTTAACTTTTTAAATTTCAAATATTTAAAAATACTTAAATGAAGGCTCTACCCTCATAAATAATTACCCCCTAAGGCCCCACCTCCTAATACCATCACATTGGGAATCAATATTTCAACATAGCATAACTCAACATAATAAAGGCCATATATAACAAATCCATAGCTAACATCATATTCAATGTTGAAAAGCTGAAAGCATTCCCTGTAAGATCAGAAACAAGACAAGGATGCCTACCCTTGCCACTTTTATTCAACATAGTTTTGGAAGTCCTAGACATAGTAATCAGAGAAATAACAGAAATCCAAATTGGAAAGGAAGAAGTAAAACTGTCACTCTTTGCAGATGACATGATACTACACATAGAAAATCCTAAGGATGCCACCAGAAAACTACTAGAGCTCATCAATGAATTTGGTAAAGTTGCAGGATACAAAATTAATATACAGAAATATGTTGCATTTCTATGCACTAACAAAGAACTATTATAAAGAGAAATTAAAGAACCAATGCAATTTACCATCACATCAAAAAGAAGAAAATGCCTAAGAATAAACCTACCTAAGGAGGAAAGACCTGTACTCTGAAAGCTATAAGATAGTGATGAAAGAAACTGAAAACAACACAAACAAATGGAATGACATACTACTCTGTTCTTGGGTTGGAAGAATCAATATTGTTAAATGGACCATACTACCTAAGGCAATCTACAGATTCAGTGCAATCCCTACAAAAATACCAATGACATTCTTCACAAAACTAGAACAAATAATTTTAAAAGTTGCATGGAAACATAAAAGACCCTGAATAGCCAAAGCAACCTTGAGAAAGAACGGAGCTAGAGAAATCACACTGACTTCAGACTATACTACAGAGCTACAGTAATCAAAACAGTATGGTACTGACACAAAAACAGACACAGAGATCAATGGAACAGAACAGAGACCCCAGAAATAAACCCAAACACCTATGGTCAATTAATCTATGACAAAGGAGGCAAGAATATACAATGGAGAAAAGAAAGCCTCTTCAATAAGTGGTTCCAGGAAAACTGGACAGCTACATGTAAAATAATGAAATTAGAATATTCTCTAACACCATGTACAAAAATAAATTCAAAATGGATTACAGACCTTAATGTAAGGCCAGATACCATAAAACTCCTAGAGGAAAACATAGGTAGAACACCCTTTGACATAAATCACAGCAATATTTTTTTGGATCTGTCTCCTAAACTAAAGGAAATAAAAGCAAAAAAAAAAAAAAAAAAAGGGACGTAATTAAACTTACAAGATTTTGCCCAGAAAAGGAAATCATCAACAAAACAAAAAGACAACCTACAGTATGGGAGAAGATATTTGCAAATGATGTGACCAACAAGGGCTTAATTGCCAAAATATACAAACAGCTCATACAACTCAACATCAAAAAAATCAAACAACCTGATTAAAAAATGGGAAGAACTGAAAAAACAATTTTCCAAAGAGGAAATACAGATGGCCAATAGGCACATAAAAGATGCTCAACATTGCTAATTATTAGAGAAATGCAAATCAAAACTACAAGGAGGTACCACACCAGTCAGAATGGCCATCATTAAAAAGTCTGCAAATCACAGATGCTGGAAAGGGTATGGAGAAAAGGGAACCCTCCTACACTGTTGGTGGGAATGTAAATCATTGCAGCCACTGTGAAAAGCAGTATGGAGGTTCTCAAAAAACTAAAAATAGAACTAAAATCAATATTATCCAACAATTCCACTCCTGGGTATATATCTGGAAAAAAAAAACAAACACTAATTCAAAAAGATACATGCACCCCAACGTTCAGAGCAGCATTATTTATAATTGCCAAGATATTGGAAGCAACCTAAGTGTCCATCAACAGATAAATGGATAAAGAAGATGTGAGATATATATATATATATATATATAAAATGTATTTTTTAATATATATATATACACATTTTTCTATCATGTTTCTGGCCCTTTATTCCTTAATTTTCATAATCCCTTATATATCAGGGATGCTAGTGCTTTGTCTGCAGTATGTATCACAGATTCCTGCACTTTGACAGTTGTATTTTGACATTTTCATAGCACGTTTTTCTGCAAAAGAATTTATAGTCAAATTTATCAATCTTTTATTTTATTGCTTCTGGATTTTGAATCATAGTTAGAAAGAACTTCCCTACACTGAGGTTAAAGAGGAACACAACCATGTTTTCTTTTAGTACCTGCATGGTTATATCCTTTACATTTAAACCTGATTATATTAAAGAGAACAATGCAATGATAATACAGACAGACAGAGCTAAGAAACTGATTAAAGTAAGCAATTATGACCAATGAAAATTCTTTTTATGTCATCCTTAAGATACAGAAAATATAGTGTCTTAGATTATGCACATGTATATATAAACAATTTTAATTTTAAAATTATAGTTTTTGGATAACACTGTTTTAAGCACTGATATTATAAAAGCCATTGTAACCAAAATTTCATAATTTTAAATATTTTGACATTTCCTTTCTCTCTCTAAAATTGTGTTGCTATGTCAACGAATTTTATGGTCTCTCTACTTATCAGAAGGTATTTTCTGTGTGTGTACCAGGTACAAAATAGTAATTGATACCATGAGAATTTCCAAGATAATCCTATGAAAATATCTTATGAGCACTTGCTCAAATTCAGATTTGGGAGTGGAATATATTTTCTTCCAAGATTAAACAACAAGTTGTATTTCAAATTTATTTGAAATAGAAAACAAGCAGCCAGCCACAAAAGGAAAGTTAAGGCAGCACTGAAACAAAATAAAATTTGAAATCAGTAATATAATAGGTTTAAATTTCTTCTGCATTTCTAACTTCCTGTAACCGTTCTGAGCATGGATTCTCTTACTTTTAAAATAGAGATAAGAGGGAATTCCTTGGCGGTTAAGTGGTTAAGTGGTTACTCTGTGCTTTCATTGGTTAAGTGGTTAAGACTTAACCAATGGTTAAGTTAAGTGGTTAAGACTCTGTGCTTTCATTGCTGAGGGTGTGGGTTCGATCCCTGGTCAGGGAACTAAGATCCCACAAGCAGCACAGTATGGCCAAAAATAAAGAAAATAAGAGATAAGAATACCTTCCTACTATAGCTATTTTGAAAATGTTAAAAGAATGTATAAAACACCTTACACACTATAAATACTCAGTAATTTTTGGGTCCCTTGACTCTACCCACCAGATCCTTCAAAGATTTTATATATATATATTTATATTTATATTCATATAATTTAGAAATGTTAGATATTGATCTTTAAATTAGCTACAGAGAAAAATAATTTAGCTATTCTTTTTAGATTCTGTCTATTGACCGTAAGAAACTGCAAATCAATAAAACTCTAATTTCTTTTTGTACTTAGTAGATCCATATCTAACATTTCTAAAGCCTACAGAAGTACATAAATAAATGGCATTATGCAGGGGGAAATAAAAAGGTTTCTCCCAATCAACATAATTTACCTGGTAAGGTTTCAGTTTAATATATCCAAAATAAAAGGGATTCATTAACACCTGACATTCCATTAGCATATGGACAATAAAAGCACTGATGTTATTGGAGAGCTGTGTCATAATTCTAAGATTTTATTGGATTCTAGTATTTTACAAATATTAGACATGACACTCATTAGATACTACACTAGATTAAACATGAAAATTATTACCCTCATTTTAATACAGTTTTAATGCTATAAATGCCAAATGGATTCACCAAATATATGAATAAGTCACTACTGGATATTCATTCAAATAAAATTCACATACATTTTTGCAGGGACTGAAATTATATGTGCTTTAAGATAAAAGCTAGATAACTGAATCCATGGACATTCTTGTTTCCTAGAGAATGAATCAACCCAAACTGCTAACATTATAGGAATTTTCCATTTATATTTTTACACATGAAGAATAAAATTTTATCATTTTAAATTTAGAAAAGGATAAAGAATTATACCTGGCCCTAGACATGTTATCTCACACACAGATTTCCAATCATTGTTTTTTCCAATTGATTCCACTGTAAAGAGTGCCTAATACAAACCAAAATCTACTAGCCATCTAATTTGAGTATACTCCCCTTACTACAAATTGTTCATTTTAACAAACATAAGATTGTTTTCAATCGTGACAATCCTTCACATATATTTGCATTACCTCTGGTTAAATTAAACTGTTAAAATTCATTGTCATTTGTTTCTAGGTATTTTTTGATTTCCTCTTTGATTTCTTCAGCGATCTCTTGGTAATTTAGTAGTGTATTGTTTAGCCTCCATGATATCTAGTCTCATAGCATTGTGATCCAAAAAGATACTTGATATGATTTCAATTTTCTTAAATTTACTAAGGATTGATTTGTGACCCAAGATATGATCTATCCTGGAGAATGTTCCATGAGCACTTGAGAAAAAAGTGTATTCTGTTGTTTTGGGATGGAATGTCCTATAAGTATCAATTAAGTCCATCTTGTTTAATGTATCAATTAAAGCTGTGTTTCCTTATTTATTTTCATTTTGGATGATCTGTCCATTGGTGAAAGTGGGGTGTTAAAGTCCCCTACTATGATTGTGTTACTGTCGATTTCCCCTTTTATGGCTGTTAGCATTTTCCTTATGTACTGAGGTGCTCCTATGTTGGGTGCATAAATATTTACAATTGTTATATATTCTTGGATTGATCCCTTGATCATTATATAGTGTCCTTCTTTGTCTCTTGTAATAGTCTTTCTTTTAAAGTCTGTTTTGTCTGATATGAGAATTGCTCCTCCAGCTTTCTTTTGACTGCCATTTGCATGGAATATCTTTTTCCATCCTCTCACTTTCAGTCTGTATGTGTCCCTAGGTCTGAAGTAGGTCTCTTGTTGACAGCATATATACGGGTCTTATTTTTGGATCCATTCAGCCAGTCAATGTCTTTTGTTTGGAGCATTTAATCCATTTACATTTAAGGTAATTATTGATATGTATGTTCCTATTACCATTTTCTTAATTGTTTTGGGTTTGTTATTGTAGGTCTTTTCCTTCTCTTGTGTTTCCTGCCTAGAGAAGTTCCTTTAGCATTTGTTGTAAACCTGGTTTGGTGGTGTTGAATTCTCTTAGCTTTTGCTTGTCTGTACAGGTTTTAATTTCTCTGCCAAATCTGAATGAGATCCTTTCTGGGTAGAGTAGTCTTGGTTGTAGGTTTTTCCCTTTCATCACTTTAAATATGTCCTGCCAGTCCCTTCTGGTTTGCAGAGTTTCTGCTGAAAGATCAGCTGTTAACCTTATGGGGATTCCCTTGTATGTTATTTGTTGCCTTTCCCTGGCTGCTTTCAATATTTTTTCTTTGTATTTAATTTTTGATAGTTTGATTTATATGTCTTGGCATGTTTCTCCTTGGTTTTATCCTGTAGGGGACTCTCTGTGCTTCCTGGACTTGATTGACTATTTCCTTTCCCATATTAAATGAATAAACAAATCTAACAATGATAATAAGCTCTAATACTGAACTAAGATAAATATAAAACCAGAAACACGTTAGATGCAGAAAGCAAACCCCCCTCTGCTACCTGCCGTCTCCACCAGTGATGGGGCCTCCCAGTGTGTGGATACTTTTCCTCCTTCACAGATCCTACCCAGAGGTGCAGGTCCCATCCCTATTCCTTTGTCTCTGTTTTTTCTTTTTTCTTTTGCCCTATCCAGGTACGTGGGGAGTTCCTTGCCTTTTGGGAAGTCTGAGGTTTTCTGTCAGCCTTCAGAAGTAGGTGTTCTGTAGGCGTTGTTCCACACGTAGATGTATTTTTGATATTTGGGGGGAGGAAGGTGATCTCCTCATCTTACTCCTCCACCATCTTGAAGGTCTCCCCCATAATTATTAATATGCCAAAATAATTGGATTTGACGATAAGATAAATCACATTTTTAGATTAAAACATGTTAAAATAAATAAGAAAAAGCTGGCATGTGTGTAACATTTTTAATTTTCCTATGCAAAATAGAAATAGAGTCACAGATATAGAAAACAAACTTACGGTTACCAGGGAGGAAAGAAGGAGGCAGGATAAATTGGGAAATTGGGATTGACATATACACACTACTATATATAAAATAGATAACTAATATGGACCTACTGTATTGCACAGGGAACTCTACTCAGCACTCTGTAATGGCCTATATGGGAAAATAATCTAGAAAAGAGTGGATATATGTATATGTATAACTGACTCACTTTGCTGTACACCTGAAACTAATACAACACTGTAAATCAACTATCCTACAATAAAATTTTTTAAAAAAGAAATCATATCAAAAAAACATCATTAATGTACTTTTTCATTTAAAAGGTAAGCTTTAACTATATGGAAACATAATTAAGTTGAGACAGTTAAATGAGGTGTTTTCTCTGTAACCTTTTAAAGATATAATTAATATTCCTCTTGGGCTATATTTTCTTTCAGGTAACTTGCGGTTATTTAGTAAATCACTGTTTCCAAAGTTTGTAGCTTTGTATTTCTCTTTTAATCTTCTACACTGACCCTTACTCCCAGCTTTCCTTGATGCCCTTTTGTCTACTAGTGTGTTCCTACCATTTGGATGCTTTATTGATCTCTTAGGGATAATTACAGATAACAAAGAGAGAAAGAAAGAATAATTTCTTTTACTTTAGAGTCCCACTGTCTTTCATGTATTTATTGGTGAATATCTGCACAAGAAACCTCTACTGAAAAAAAGAAACTGGGGATTATATAAAATATTCTTTTGTAATAGTATACTATTTTTTTAAACTTTTCAAAGAATTAAGATATAAATTTTGACCTTTCTTCCAAACATGAGCATCTTTGTTAATATTATATAGCATACCAGACTAATTTTTTCCCATACACTTTTATTTGTTAAGCTTTTTCCTGTCTGCACATCTGAATTCATTCTACTTGTTTCAAAAAATTTTATAACATATTTATTGGAGTATAATTGCTTTACATTGTTGTGTTAGTTGCTGCTGTATAACAAAGTGAATCAGCTATATGTACACATCTAGCCCCATATCCCCTCCCTCTTGCGTCTCGCTCCCACCTTCCCTAACCCACCCCTCTAGGTGGTCACAAAGCACTGAGCTGTTCTCCCTGTGCTACGTGGCTGCTTCCCACTAGCTATCTATTTTATATTTGGTAGTATATATACGTCCATGCCACTCTCTCACTTTGTCCCAGCTTACACTTCCCCCTCCCCATGTCCTCAAGTCCATTCTCTACCTCTGAGTCTTTATTCCTGTCCTGTCCCTAGGTTCTTTTCTTTTAGATTCCATATATATGTGTTAGCATACGGTATTTGTTTTTCTCTTTCTGACTTACTTCACTCTGTATGACAGACTCTAGGTCCATCCACCTCACTACAAATAATTCATTTAGTTTCTTTTTATGGCTGAGTAATATTCCATTGTATATATGTGCCACAACTTCTTTATCCATTCATCTGTCAATGGGCACTTAGGTTGCTTCCATGTCCTGGCTATTGTAAATAGTGCTGCAATTAACATTGTGGTACATGACTCTTTTTGAATTATGGTTTTCTCAGGGTATATGCCCAGTAGGGGGATTGCTGGGTCATATGTATACCAGACTACTTTTAATTGTAATGTGTTTTCTGGCCATCAATCACCAACTCATTATGCTAAGGATTAAGTCATTATGACAATGATCACAACGTGAACACAACTATTTTCTTCATAACTGTAATTTTTACACACTGCTGCATGTCATTCCAGTGATCCAAATCTTACAAAAACATAATAGCTAAATATATTAATACTCCATATCAGTAATCTATCTCTCCATTAAAAATAATAAATTGGGCTTCCCTGGTGGCACAGTGGTTAAGAATCTGCCTGCCAAGGCGGGGGACACAGATTCAAGCCCTGGTCCAAGAAGATCCCACATGCCTTGGAGCAACTAAGCCCGTGCACCACAACTACTGAGCCTGTGCTCTAGAGCCCATGAGCCACAACTTCTGAGCTCATGTGCCTAGAGCCCATGCCCCACAACAAGAGAAGCCACCACAATGAGAAGCCCATGCACCGCAACGAAGAGTAGCCTCTGTTCGCCGCAAGTAGAGAAAGCCTGCATGCAGTGACGAAGACCCAATTCAGCCATAAATAAATTAAAAAAAAAATGTAACCACACAGCCAGCCATACCAGGACACAACGCTGCCCACCAGTGTGCCAGCACCCATTGCACAAGGCAGGGCTCTTTGCCATAGGTCTTAGAAATATTTTTTGGATATGTCTCCTCAGGCAAGGGAAACAGAAGCAAAAAACAAACAAATGGAACTATGAAAAACTAAAAGGCTTTGTACAGCAAAAGAAATTATCAATAAAACAAAAAGTCTGGGGCTTCCTTGGTGGCGCAGTGGTTGAGAGTCCGCCTGCCGATGCAGGGGACACAGGTTCGTGCCCCGGTCCAGTAAGATCCCACATGCCGCGGAGCGGCTGGGCCCGTGAGCCATGGCCGCTGAGCCTGCGCGTCCGGAGCCTGTGCTCCGCAACGGAAGGGGCCACAACAGTGAGAGGCCCGCGTACCGCAAAAAACAAACAAACAAACAAACAAAAAAACAGAAAAAAGTCTACCTAGTGAATGGGAGAAGATATTTGCAAACAATATATTCAAAAAGGGGTTAATATCCAAAATATACAAAGAACTCATACAACTCAAAATTTAAAAAAAAACAACAATCTAATTAAAAAATAGGCAGAGAACCAAAATAGACGTTTTTCCAAAGAAGACATACAGATAGATGGCCAACAAGCACATGAAAAGATGCTCAACATCACTAATTATTAGGAAAATGCAAATCAAAACCACAATGAGATACCCCATACCTGTCAGAATAGCTATAATATTTTCAAGAAGACAACAAATAACAAGTGTCGGCAAGGATATGGAGAAAAGAGAACGCTTGTACACTGTTGGTGGGAATGTAAAAGGTGCAGTCACTATTGAAAACAGTATGGAGATTCCTCAAAAACTAAAAAACAGGGCTTCCCTGGCGGTCCAGTAGTTGGGACTCTGCGCTTCCACTGCAGGGGCGCAGGTTCAATTCCCTGTTTGGAGAATGAAGGTTTTGCATGCCAGGTGGTGTGGCCAAAAATAAATAAATAAACAAACTAACAAACAAAAAAAACTGTAATATGATCCAGCAATTCCACTCTTGGGTATTTATTCAAAGAAAACAAAAGCAGTAATTCAAAAATATATATGCACATACATGCACCCCTATGTTCACTGTAACATTATTTACGATGGCTAAGACACTGTGTCAATCAATAGATAAATAAAGAAGATGTGAAGTATACATGCAATGGAATATTACTTAACGATAGAAAAGAATGAAATCTTTCCATTTTCAACAACATGGATAGACCTAGTGGGTATTATGCTAAGTGAAATGAGTCAGAGAAAGACAAATACTGCATGATTTCACTTATATGTGGAATCTGAAAGACAAAAGAAATGAACAAACATAACAAAACAGAAGCACAGTCATAGATACAGAGAGCAAAAAGATGGTTGCCAGAGGGGAGGGGGACAGAGGAGGAGAGAAATAGGTGAGGGAGATGAAGAGGTATAATCTCCCAGTGACAAAATAAACGAGTACAGACTTCTTACAGGTTGAAGCTTAAAAACCGTCTTGTTTCAGGGTGTCTTAAATATTTTTGTCAGATGTATAGAAAATTTTAAGCAAGGAAAGCTTTGAGATATAGAAAAGTGACTTTTTTATATCTGTAGAGAGGGACTATTTTCTTCTTTTGCGGAGATTGCTTTCATGGAAACACTAAAATGCCTTTTGTTTTAAAGCCAAGAAGTGTATATTAAAAGAAAGAAGGCCAGCAAGAGAAGTATACATTTCTATAACATAGAAAAGAAATGGCCAGAGGGGATTATTAACAAATAGTATATAGGCTATATAATTTTCTGCACCTACACTAACTATATGGTATATATTAAGTGTTCCAATGATCCCCTTTTCCCCTTGAGCATCTTCCTCACTGGCTGCAATAATGTCTAAATTTAGAGACAGCATTTTTTTTATTCTTTGGTATTGCACATGGAAGGTTTATGTACAAGACATGCCAGTCATCTGAAAGGGGTAACACATTAATACTTTGATACCCATAAATACAATATAACAGATATGCTCATCAGATTAATTGGCCATCAGGTATTAAGAAGTGGTTTGACAAAACAGAAGGAGGGACATCATATGAAGGAGGGGCAAAAGAATAATACAATTCTGGTACTTGTTTAATAATGTGTCAGAGAGAAGGAAAAACCAAAATAGAGGGCAGGGCTTCCCTGGTGGCGCAGTGGTTGAGATTCCACCTGCCGATGCAGGGGACACAGGTTCGTGCCCCGGTCCAGGAGGATCCCACATGCCGTGGAGCGGCTGGGCCCGTGAGCCATGGCTGCTGAGCCTGTGCGTCCGGAGCCTGTGCTCCGCAACGGGAGAGGCCACAACAGTGAGAGGCCCGCGTACTGCAAAACAAAACAAAACAAAACAAAAACAAAAAAAAAAAAAAAATAGAGGGCAATAATGGATCATTTGGTAGTTATACGACAGCAAAAGAAAAATGGTTCTATGTAAGAAATGATAATGGTAATGGAGGGTAGATGGGGCTGACATAGAAATAAGACACAAACTTTAACATTTTGCTTAAAATTGACCCTGCTCATTTTATTTCAGATCATCATATTTTATTCCAACCAAACTTTACTACTCTAAGAGTTAAGACTAATATGCTTTTAATTAAGAAAATACCAATGTGCGTAGAATTAGCATGTAACTATATGAGGTTTTGGCATGTAACTGTATGAATTTTGTCTTCATCAATTTATGCTAATAACATCACTTTATTAGCCTGTTGCTTATTTACTCCTTTGGCTTGTTTTATTTTTTTAATATCATATTTATTTATAGAGAAGTTGCTAGTTATACAAGACTTCTTAAGTGTACCTCACTGAAATGAAGTAGGCCCAGGAAGAAAAATGTGTTTGTGTCAGAAGATACATAATTAACACATAGAATGTAGGGTCTGTTACCCTTTTTTCTTTTTTTTTTAACATCTTTATTAGAGTATAATTGCTTTACAATGGTGTGTCAGTTTCTGCTTTATAATAAAGTGAATCAGTTATACATATACATATGTTCCCATATCCCTTCACAAAGGATCTTGCTGTGATTTATGTCATAGAGTGTTCTTCCTATGTTTTCCTCTAAGAGTTTGATGTTGTCTGGCCTTACATTTAGGTCTTTAATCTATTTCAAGTTTATTTTTGTGTATGGTGTTAGGGAGTGTTCTAATCTCATACTTTTACATGTACCTGTCCAGTTTTCCCAGCACCACTTATTGAAGAAGCTGTCTTTTCTCCACTGTATATTCTTCAGGCTCTGTTATCTTCATTGTGCTATCTTTTCTCTGATCTCTCAAACTGACTTTTGTACTTTGATGGTAAATTTCAATGGAAAACTAGTATAATTGCTTGGAAGCTTTGGAGAGACAAAAATGCAACATAACCCCTTTTAGTCAGACTGACCCAAAACCCAACACACTATTAGATTTTCTATACACAGACCAGGTGCCCGGCCGGTATTGCCTGAGCTGCCACCGGTTAGGAAGCTATAAATCGAGAATTTTTCCACTTGACAATATTAAATACCATATTGTTTTTCACTCCAAGTTAGGTTGTAAGCCCTGGAAAAATTCAAACTTGTAAAATTTTGTTATCTTTCAAGGAAGAGCCGGTGATGCTCCGTTAGAAAAGTGACTGTATTTCAGCAATGGATAAAGCATTCTTAAGGGAATTTTGGTTTATATTGTTAAGATGCACCATTATCCTACACATTTGGTTGCTGATCTTCAGCATAAATGTGTGTGTGTCAAATGTTTAATACTCCACATTCTTAAAAGTAAAGAATGTGACATGTGCTATAATATCTTAGAATGAGAGGAAGGGTTTCTCCAAAAGGCCATCTGTGTGCTACCAGGAATCAAAGTAGTTTGTTGTTCTTTTTTTCTTTTGGCTTGCAGGACCTTAGTTCCCCGACCAGGGATTGAACCCAGACCCTCGGCAGTGAAAGCACGGATCCTAACCACTGGACCACCAGGAAAGTCCCAAAGTATTTTGTGGTTTGCCATTACTCTTAATGTACTAAAATTCATGGCTTGATATTTTTTTTAAGTTATACTGATTCCATGATCTACAGTGTCAGAAAGCCCAGCCTATTAGCCTTATGCTTATCTGTGCTTTCTGAGTGTGCTTCTCACATTGCTAGCCATTTCATAAACAGACTCTATTTGTCAAAATACAGACATGGGAAGATATCAAATCACTGTGTTGTCCACCTGAAACTAATATAATATTGTAAGTCAACTATACTTCAATTAAAAAATACAGATATGGGAGGTGTAGGTTGATATTCATCACATGTGCTGAAAAAATTGTTGATGTGGACATTTTATTGAAAGCATCTGTAACACCATCTTGAAATATTTTTAAATGATATATTAGTAAGTCATAAAGGATTGCTTCAAGTTTATTAATTGATTCATTTTCCTCAAGAAAACTTATGTTTACTTTCTGAATAAAAAAGAAATCTCTGACACTAGCTGCCATCTCATTCCCTGGAGCTAGCTTTGTAAACAACTGCTGGTTCTGACCCTTTACTGTATGCATTTACAAAACTAGTATTTTTTTTAACAGGTATTGTGTGCCAGGCACTATGTTATGCACTGGGGATATAGCAGTAAACAAGGCAGGTAGTCAGGGAATCAAATGTTATTATAATCTAGCGACTCCGCAAGATAGTTTATAACATGCAAACACACACACACACACAAATATAGTTGGCATAAAGCCACAAAACAGCAAATTGTCACTTCAGCTAGTGAGTCTAAGTTCAGTCCCATTGTTTTTGGTGTCTGCCCCCAGTGGCTAAAGTTGTTTCAGTGGGTTGTGTAGGCTTCCTGGTGGAGGGGACTAGTGCCTGTGTTCTGGTGGATGAGGCTGGATCTTGTCTTTCTGGTGGGCAGGACCGCTTCTGGTGGTGTGTTTTGGGGAGTCTGTGATCCTATTGTGATTTTAGGCAGCCTCTTTGCTAATGGGTGGGGTTGTGTTCCTGTCTTGCTAGTGGTTTGGCATAGGGTGTCCAGCACTGTAGCGTGCTGGTCGTTGAGTGGAGCTGTGTCTTAGCGTTGAGATGGAGATCTCTGGGAGAGCTCTCACCAATTGATATTATGTGGGGCCGGGAGGTCTCTGGTGGTCAGTCTCCTGATCTCAGCTCTCCCACTTCAGGCTCAGGCATGACACCAGGCCAGAGCACCAAGACCCTGTCAGCCACACGGTTCAGAAGAAAAGGGAGAAAAAGGAAAGAAAGAAAGAAAAATAAATAAAATAAAGTTATTAAAATAACTGCCACTGTGAGGTGCTCTTGGCACCTGGGGATCAAGCCCCAGGCCCCGGGGTCTCCAGTGAGGCCAGCGCCATCCTTGATTCCCCGAGCACCTCGCCACACTTCACTGCCTGAGGTGAAACTGCGCCCGGTAAAGCACAGCGGCCCTGCTGTCAGCGGCCACCGCACAGGCACCACCTCTCTGCCTCAGCTCCGCGTCAGCTTTCAGCCCTGAGGTGAGCCCTCGGCTGGGATGCGAACGCAGGCCAAATATGGGAAGGTAAATAGTCAATCAAGTCCAGGAAGCATAGAGAGTCCCATACAGGATAAACCCAAAGAGACAAACAACAAGACACATATTAATCAAACTATCAAAAATTAAGTACAAAGAAAAAATATTAAAAGCAACAAGGGAAAAACAACAAATAACATACAAGGGAATCCCCATAAGGTTAACAGCTGATCTCTCAGCAGAAACTCTGCAAGCCAGAAGGGAGTGGCAGGACATATTTAAAGTAATGAAAGGGAAAAACCTACAACCAAAATTACTCTATCCAGCAAGGATCTCATTCAGATCCAACGGAGAAATTAAAACCTTTACAGACAAGCAAAGGCTAAGAGAATGCAGCACCACCAAACAGCTTTGCAACAAACGTTAAAGGAACTGCTCTAGGCAGGAAACACAAGAGAAGGAAAACACCTAAATAACAAACCCAAAACAATTAAGAAAATGGTAATAGGAACATACATATCAATAATTACCTTCAATGTAAATGGATTAAATGCTCCAAACAAAAGACATTGACTGGCTGAATGGATCCAAAAATAAGACCCGTATATATGCTGTCAACAAGAGACCCACTTCAGACCTAGGGACACATACAGACTGAAAGGGAGGGGATGGAAAAAGATATTCCATGCAAATAGAAATCAAAAGAAAGCTGGAGTAGCAATTCTCATATCAGACAAAATAGACTTTAAAAGAAAGACTATTACAAGAGACAAAGAAGGACACTACATAATGATCAAGGGATCGATCCAAGAAGAAGATAGAACACTTGTAAATATTTATGCACCCAACATAGGAGCACCTCAAGACATAAGGCAAATACTAACAGCCATAGAAGGGGAAATTGACAGTAACATAATCATAGTAGGGAACTTTAACACCCCACTTTCACCAAGGGACAGATCATCCAAAATGAAAATAAATAAGGAAACACAAGCTTCAAATAATACATTAAACAAGATGGACTTAACTGATATTTATAGGACATTCCATCCAAAAACAACAGAATACACTTTCTTCTCAAGTGCTCATGGAACACTCTCCAGGATAGATCATACCTTGGGTCACAAATCAAGCCCTGGTAAATTTAAGAAAATTGAAATCATATCAAGTATCTTTTCCGACCACAACGCTATGAGACTAAAAATCAATTACAGGGAAAAATCGGTAAAACATATAAACATATGAAGGGTAAACAATACACTACTAAATAACCAAGAGATCACTGAAGAAATCAAAGAGGAAATCAAAAAATACCTAGAAACAAATGACAATGAAAACAGGATGACCCAAAACCTATGGGATGCAGCAAAAGCAGTCCTAAAAGGGAAGTTTATAGCAACACAATCCTACCTCAAAAAACAAGAAACATCACAAATGAACAACCTAACCTTACACCTAAAGCAATTAGAGAAAGAAGAAAACAAACAAAAAAACCCTAAAGTTAGCAGAAGGAAAGAAATCATAAAGATCAGATCAGAAATAAATGAAAAAGAAATGAAGGAAACAATAGCAAAGATCAATAAAACTAAAAGCTGTTTCTTTGAGAAGATAAACAAAATTGATAACCATTAGCCAGACTCAACAAGAAAAAACGGGAGAAGACTCAAATC
>NW_021703779.1:30529140-30609398 GCF_005190385.1 Monodon monoceros
GATTTGAGTCTTCTCCCGTTTTTTCTTGTTGAGTCTGGCTAATGGTTTATCAATTTTGTGTCTCTTCTCAAAGAACCCGCTTTTAGTTTTCTTGATCTTTGCTATTGTTTTCTTCATTTCTTTTTCATTTATTTCGGATCTGATTTTATGATTTTGTTCATCCTGCTAACTTTAGGGTTTTTTTGTTCTTCTTTCTCTAATTACTTTAGATGTAAGTTTAGGTTGTTTATTTGAGATGTTTCTTGTTTCTGAGGTAGGATTGTATTGCTATAAACTTCCCTCTTAGAACTCCTTTTGCTGCATCCCATAGGTTTTGGGTTGTCGTGTTTTCACTGTCATTTGTTTCTAGGTATTTTTTGATTTCCTGTTTGATTTCTTCAGTGATCTCTTAGTTATTTAGTACTGTATTGTTTAGTCTCCGTGCGTCTGTATTTTTTACAGTTTTTTTCCTGTAATTGCTATCTAGTCTCATAGTGTTGTGGTCGGAAAACATACTTGATATGATTTCAATTTTCTTAAATTTACCAGGGCTTGATTTGTGACCCAAGGTATGATCTATCCTGCAGAATGTTCCATGAGCACTTGAGAAGAAAGTGTATTCTGTTGTTTTTGTATGGAATGTCCTATAAATATCAATTAAGTCCATCTTGTTTAATGTATCATTTAAAGCTTGTGCTTCCTTATTTATTTTCATTTTGGATGATCTGTTCATTGGTGAAAGAAAGGTGTTAAAGTCCCCTACTATGATTGTGTTACTGTTGATCTCCCCTTTTATGGCTGTTAGCATTTGCCTTTGCACTGAGGTGCTCCTATGTTGGGTGCATAAATATTTATAATTGTTATATCTTCTTCTTGGATCGATCCATTGATCATTATGTAGTGTCCTTCTTTGTCTCTTGCAATAGTCTTTATTTTAAAGTCTATTTTGTCTGATATGAGAATTGGCACTCCAACTCTTTTGATTTACATTTGCATGGAATATCTTTTTCCATCCCCTCACTTTCAGTCTGTATGGGTCCCTAGGTCTGAAGTGGGTCTCCTGTAGACAGCATATATATGGGTCTTGTTTTTGCATCCAGTCAGCCAGTCTACGTCTTTTGGTGGGAGCATTTAATCCATTTACATTAAAGGTAATTATTGATATGTATTTTCCTACCATTTTCTTAACTGTTTTGGGTTTGTTATTGTAGGTCATTTCCTTCTCTTGTGTTCCCTGCCTAGAGAAGTTCCTTTAGCATTTGTTGTAAAGCTAGTTTTGTGGCGCTGAATTCTCTTAAGTTTTGCTGGTCTGTAAAGGTTTTAATTTCTCTGTCAAATCTGAATGAGATACTTGCTGGGTAGAGTAATGTTGGTTGTAGGTTTTTTCCTTTCATCACTGTAAATATGTCCTGCCACTCCCTTCTGGCTTGCAGAGTTTCTGCTGAAAAATCTTCTGTAAACCTTATGGGGATTCCCTTTTATGTTATTTGTTGCTTTTCCCTTGCTGCTTTTAATATTTTTTCTTTGTATTTAATGTTTAATAGTTTGATTCATATGTGTCTTGGAGTTTCTCCTTGGATTTATCCTTTATGGGACTCTCTGTGCTTCCTGGACTTGACTATTTCCTTTCCCATGTTAGGGAAGTTTTCAACTATGATCACTAAATATTTTCTCAGTCCCCTTCTTTTTCTCTTCTTCTTCTGAGACCCCTATAATTTGAATGTTGGTGCATTTAATATTGTCCCAGAGGTCTCTGAGACTGTCCTCAACTCTTTTTATTCTTTTTTCTTTAATCTGCTCTGCGGTATTTATTTCCACTATTTTATCTTCCAGGTCACTTATCTGCTCTTTGGCCTCAGTTATTCTGCTACTGATTCCTTCTACAGAATTTTAAATTTCATTTATTTTGTTGTTCATCATTGTTTGTTTGCTCTTTAGTTATTCTAGGTCCTTGTTAAAGGTTTCTTGTATTTTCTCCATTTTCTTTCCAAGATTTTGGATCATCTTTATTATCATTAATCTGAATTCTTTTTCAGGTAGACTGCCAATTTCCTCTTCATTGTTTGGTCTGGTGGGTTTTTTTCCTTGCTCCTTCATCTGCTGCATATTTCTCTGTCTTCTCATTTTGTTTAACTTATTGTGTTTGGGTTCTCCTTCTCTCAGGCGGCAGGTTTGTATTTCCCGTTGTTTTTTGTGTCTGTTCCACGTGGCTAAGGTTGGTTCAGTGGCTTGGGAACGCTTCCTGGTGGAGGGCACTGTTGCCTGGGTTCTCGTGTGTGGCACTGGATCTTGTCTTCCTGGTGGGCAGGGCCCGTCTGGTGGTATGTTTTGGGGTGTCTGTGAACTTAGTACGATTTTAGGTAGCCTCTCTGCTAATGGGTGGGATTGTGTTCCTGTCTTGCTAGTTTTTTCATGGGGCATACAGCACTGGAGTTGGGTGGAGCTGTGTCTTAGCGTTGAGACGGAGATCTCTGGAAGAGCTCTCGCCAATTGATATTATGTTGGGTCGGGAGGTCTCTGGTGGTAAATGTCCTGATCTCAGCTCTCCCACTTCAGGCTCAGTCATGACACCAGGCCAGAGCACCAAGACCCTGTCCGCCACACAGCTCAGAAGAAAAGGAGAAATAAAGAAATAAAAAAAAATAATAATAATAAAAGAAGAGAGCAACCAAACCAATAAACACATCAACCAATGATAACAAGTGCTAAACACTAAACTAAGATTAACATAAAAATCAGAAACAAATCAGTCACAGACAGCAAACTCCAAGTCTACAGTTGCTCTAAAAGTCCACAACCACAATTTTGGGACGATTCATTGTCTATTCAGGTATTCCACAGATGTAGGGTACATCAAGTTGATTGTGTGGATTTAATCCACTGGTCCTGAGGCTGCTGGGAGGGATTTCCCTTTCTCTTCTTTGTTTGCACAGCTCCTGGGGTTCAGCTTTGGTTTTGGCCCCACCTCTGCATGTAGGTTGCCCTCAGGCATCTGTTTCCCACCCAGACAGGAAAGGGTTAAAGCTGCAGCTGATTAAGGGGCTCTTGCTCATTCAGGTCGGGAGGAGGGAGGGGTACAGTAGTTATAATTTGAATGAGGGTTGAGCCTGCAGGGGCAGTGGCCAGCATGATGTTGCAACATCCTGGGGCACACTATGTTTTCTCCCAGGGAAGTTGTCCCTGGATCACGGGACCCTGGCAGTGGCAGGCTGCACAGGCTCCCAGGAGGAGAGATGTGGATAGTGCCCTGTGCTTGCACACAGGATTCTTGGTGGCTGCAGCAGCAGCATTACCATTTCATGCCTGTCTCTGGGGTCCAAGCTGATAGCCGTGGCTCGCATCCATCTCTGGAGCTTGTTTAGGCGGTGCTCTGAGTCCCCTCTCTTCGTGCACGCAGAAACAATGGTCTCTTGCCTCTTAGGCAGTTCCAGACTTTTTCCCAGACTCCCTCCTGGCTAGCCATGGTGCACTAACCCCCTGCAGGCTGTGTTCACGCCGCCAACCCCAGTCCTCTCCCTGCGCTCCAACCGAAGCCCTTAGTTTCTGATACTAAAGAATGCTCCAGGCTCATCTTATATATTTCCTTCCCCAATTCCTAGAGTCAGACATTTCTCCATGGAGCCCTGGTTCCTTAGACTGGAAAATGGTATTAGAAAACAAAATCTGGGTGTTAGGTGTACTTGTTGCTACTGGGACTGCTAGCAATAATTTTTAAATTTAGTAATTTGAAAAGGCAAAATAGATATCACTATCTAAGCTACTCAGAAAAAATGGGGGAACATTAATGTACAAATTAAAAAATGACAGGAGGAAATAAACATAAAAACAGAAGGAATTATCAAGAGCAGTACAGACTAATTTGCATAACTCTAAACAAATCCACCCAAGAACATAGATGAAATAAATAACTCTGAAAAATAAAAAGAAATTTGCCAAAGCAGACACCAGAAGAGATATAAAGCTAGAAAGAATCCAATTTCTACAGAATAAAAGCAAAAGCTATTGAAGACCTACACTCTCCCTCCACCTAAAAAAACATGACAAGTACAGAGAATTGCACAAAATAATTCTACCACACCGTTAAAGAAACAAAGTATCAACGTTATTAAAACTCTTCAAGAGAACTGAATAGGAAAACTTTCCATTGCTTTTAATAAAGTAAATATAAAGCTGATAAAAATATAAATATTATACAAAAAGTGTTTGCCAACCTATTTCTGCATAACAATGTAAAAATAACCAATAGAATAAAAAGGAAATAAAAATGCTAATGTATCAGGAATAAATGCATTTATTTCAGGTGTGCAAGGATGGACAAAGATTAAGTAATTAATTTTCTTAATTAAACACATTAATCCCTTACCAAAGGATTGTTAAAAGGCATTTTACAAAATTCCACCATCACCTTACTATTTGGAAGAAATAGAGGCATTATCTAATGCAGTTAAATAAGAAAAACAAATTAAAATTATAAGAATTAGAAAGAAACAGGTGAAATGATCTTTATTTGCACATATTATCAGATATGTGAAAACACAAAACAGTAGAATGAAAACCACTACAAACAAGAAAAATCAGTAGAGTTTGGAATACCGATATAATCAAACAGCCAGTTATAAATTATAATGGTAATGGAATATAAATATAATTTGAGAACAAGAGATGAAACGAGTGATAAAATTCTTTGGAATTAACATGGAATATATTAAACTTATATGAAGAAATCTTTAAAACACTCTTGAACGACAAATAATTTAGATTGGAACAAACTGAAACATTCTTGGATAGAAATATTTAGCATAATATAGTCACCAAAATGCCCTAAGTTATAAATTATTCCCAATTCCAACAAAAATAACATTTTTATGTAACTAAACAGGTTTCTGTGAAAATATGTACAGAAAACTGAAGAATTCAGAATAAAAAAAAATTCTGAAAGAATACTATAATGAGGGGGAGAGGACTAAACTTACCAGACCACCAAACAAACCATAACACCTCATCATTACACCAATAAGAATTTGGTGTATGCACTACAGAATCAATTCCATGTTTTATATTTGAGTAATAATAGCTTTCAGGCCCCAACCCCCCCGCTTTCACCATTTGCTGCACATTTGAGCTGATTTTTTAAACAGTCCACCTGCTCCCATCCTGCAACAAGTTCAAAGCATGTACACCTCAGAAATCCTCACCCGGGCATTTCCCCCTAATCATTAAAAAAAAAAACATTGGCCCACTCACTGCTCCCTTTCAGAAGGCTTCAATATGCAAGCAATAAACTTTTTCATATCTTTTTGGGCCTAGGTGGTATCATCAGTCTTCATATCCACCAACTTTGAATGGGTAGGGGTTCTATCTTACCTCTTTAAAGCAAGCAAGCAGTATAGGGTACATATAGACAAACAGGCATATGTATTTTTTAATATAAAAGTCATTGAGATACAATTCACATACATTTCATCTACTGAAAGTGTACAATTCTATGATTTTAAGTATATTCACAGAGCTGGTGTGACCATCACCACAATCAATTTTAGAACATTTCTCATCACCTCAAAACGAAATCCCACACCCATCAGCAGTGACTCCCCATTTTCTTCTAACATCCACAGTCCTAGGAAACCCGTAATCCACTTTATGTCTCTATAGGTTTATCTATTCTGGACATTTCATATTCAGTTGGCCTTCCATATCTACGAATATGGAACCAGAAGACTCAGAGGGCTACACCATTGTGCATAAGAGACTTGAGCATCCACAGACTTTGGTATCCACGGGGTGTCCTGGAACCAAACCCCATGGATATTGAGGGATGACTGTAAATGTTATTATACAATATATAGTCTTCTGTGACTGCCTTGTTTGACTTAGCAAACTGTTTTTGAGGTTCATCCATGTTGCAGCATGTGTCCGTACTTCACTAATTGTATTGCCAAATAAGATTCCATTGTATGGATATAATATCATTTATTTATCCATTCATCAGTTGATATGCATTTGGGTTGTTTGCACTTTTTGGATACTGAAAGTAGTGCTGCTATGAACATTCGTGTACAAGTTTTTGTGTGGACCTATGTTTTTAATTCTCTTGAGTATATACCTAAGAATGGAACTGCTGGGTCATACAGTAACTTTATGTTTAACCTTTTAAGGTATTGCCCGTCTGTTTTCCAAAGTGGCTGCACCATTTTACTTTCCTATCCGCAGTGTATAAGAGTTCCAATTTCTCCACATCCTTGCCAAGACTTACTTGTCTTTTAGATTACATCTGTCCTGGTGGATATTAGGTGGTATCTCCTTGTGAATTTTGAGTTGCATTTCCCTGATGGCTAATGATATTCATCATCTTTTTATGTCCTTATTGGACATTTGTGTATCTTCTCTGTAGAAATGTCTATTCAAGTCCTTAACTACTTTTTCAAAAGTGGGCTGTCTTTTTTATTATTGAGTCATAGGAATTCTGTATATATTCTAGATACAAGCCCATTATCAGACATACGATTTGTAAATATTTTTCCCATTTTGTGGGGCTGCCTTTTCACTTTGCTGATGGTATCTTTTGAACCAGAAAAGTCTTTAACTTTCATAAAGTCAAATTTCTCCATTTTCTTTCATCACTTGTGTTTTTGGTGTCATATCTAAGAAGGTTTTGCCTAACCCAAGCCAAGGCCAAAAATATTTACTTCTCTAATTTCTTCTAAGAACTATACAGCTTTAACTCTTGCATATAGATCTATAATCCATTTTGAGTTAATTTTTGTGTATAGTGTGAGGGCCAATCCAAATTCATTCTTTGACATGTGTATATCCAATTGTCCTAGCACAATTTGTTCAAAAGACTATTCTTTGTTCCATTGAATTGTCTTGGTACTCTTGTTAAAAACCAACTGACTGGGCTTCCCTGGTGGCGCAGTGGTTGAGAATCTGCCTGCTAATGCAGGGGACATAGGTTCGAGCCCTGGTCTGGGAAGATCCCACATGCCGTGGAGCAACTAGGCCCGTGAGCCACAACTACTGAACCTGCGCGTCTGGAGCCTGTGCTCCGCAACAAGAGAGGCCGCGATACTGAGAGGCCCGCACAATGCGATGAAGAGTGGCCCCCGCTTGCCACAACTAGAGAAAGCCCTCACATAGAAACGAAGACCCAACACAGCCAAAAATAAATTAATTAATTAATTTTAAAAAAAACCAACTGACTATAAATATGAAGGTTTATTCTGCAATCTCAATGCAATTCCCTGGATCTATATGTCCATCTTTATGACAGTACCACACTGTCTTGATAACAGTAGCTTTGTACTTAAATTTGAGATACAAAAGTGTGAGTCTTCCAACTTTGATCTTCTTTGGATACTCTGAGTCCCTTGAATTTTCGTATGAGTTTTATGATAAGATTGTCCATTTCTGCAAAGAAGCCTCTGGGATCTCAACTGGGATTGTGTTGAATCTACAGATCAATTTGAGGGAGTATTGTCATTTTAACAATCTTAAGTCTTCTGATTAATTAACATGGAATATCTTTCTATATATTGGGGTCTTTTTTATATCTTTCAAAATTATTTGTAGTTTTTAGAGGGTAAATTTTGCACTTTCTTTGTTAAGCTTTTTACTAAGTATTTTATTTTTAATGCTATTTTAAATGGAATTGTTTTCTTAATTTTGTTTTTAATTGTTCATTGTTAGTGTTTAAAAATACAATTGGCTTTTATATATTCATCCTGTATCCTGCAATCTTAGCAATTTAGTGTATTAGTTCCAGTAGTTTTTAAGGGGATTCCTTAGGATTTTCTATACACAAGATCAAGTCATCTGCAATTAGAAATAGTTTCAATTCTTTCTAATCTAGGTGCCTTTTTTTTTCTTACCTAAATCCCCTGCAATGTTAATACAAGTGGTGAGAGTGGAGCATATCCTTGATTTGTTGCTAACTTTAGGAGGAAAACATTCAGTATTTCCCCGCTGTATGTTCTAACAAAACACTACAAATTTAGTGGCTTAAAACAACAGAAATTTATTACCTTAACATCCTGGAGGTCAGAATTCTCAAATGGTTCTCATTAGGCTTAAATAAAGATGCTGCAGAGCTGCATTCCTTTCAGGAAGCTCTAGGTGAAAATCAATTTTTTTTCTTTTCTAGATTCTAGGGTTTCCTGTCATCCCTTGGTTTATGCCCTCCTCCATCTTCAAAGCCAGCAATGGCAAGTCAAGTGTTTCTCACATCACATATCTCTGGCACAGACTTTTCTGCCTTCCTCCTCCACATATAAAGACCCTAGGATTACATGGGGCCCATGGAGATGTTCTAGGATATCTTCCTATTTGAAGGTCAGCTGATTAGCAACCTTAATTCCATCTGGAAACTTAATTCTTCTTAGTCATGTAATATAACAGGTTCTGGCAATTAGGGTGTAGGCATCTTTGGGAGGCCATTATTCTGCCTACCATAGTCAGTGCTCTGGCCCTCAAAGATTCATGCCTGTCCCACATGCAAAATATATTCACCTTATCTGATCATCCCCCTAAATATCAATACATTGCAGCATCAATGCAAAGTCCAAAATCTCATCTACATCTTCTCAGCTTAAAAGTCCCAAATCTAATAATATAAACCATCTAAATCAGGTATGGATAAGACTATGAGTATAATCCATCTTGAGGTACAATTCTTCTCCATATATGAACCTGTGAAACTCAAAAACAAGTTACCTGCTTACAAAATACCCTGTTGGGACAGGCATAGAATAGTAGTTATAGATATTCCCATTCAAAAAGGGAGAAAATGGAAGGCATAAGGAAGTCAACAGTCTCAACAAATTGAAGATCCAAGAGGGCAAAGTCCATTTGATTTCAAGACCTGGGAATAATCCTGTGTGATTTTTGGTTCTGCAATCTGGCCTCAAGTCTCCTCACTCTAAGTCATTCTTCTTTTTTCATAAAAGGTAGCTGTGTTTGCAGGTGAGTAGTTTTATCAGCCTGTTTATCACCTGTAGAATTTTGTGAGTACAACAACCATCTTTTCTTCTGGCTCTCTCTCACAGTTTTAATACTAGCTAGTAGTGCTTCTGCTAATATAAAATTGTCAATAACCTTATGGGTTTCCCATATATGTTACAGGAATTCATTCTATTTGACAAAAGACTCCTCCATAGAGTTTTCCTAAATATTTCCATCTCTATTTTTGACTAAGATGGTCAAAGGAGTGTATGAGTCACAAACTTAATCTCTTAAAAGAGAACTGAATACTCTGACATTTTGATTAGCATAAGCTATCCAGCCATACCCTGTTTTTTCACTAGAGCACTCTTTTATGAGAATGAATCTCTTAATTTTCACATCTTTTACAATCTGGATAAGCTGAGGATTTCCCAAATCATAAAGTCCTGGTTCCTTTTGACACAACAATTTATATCTTTCTTCTCACATTTTACTGTATGCAACAGGAAGATACTAGACTGTGCCTTCAAAATTTTGCTAGGAAATCTCAGCTAAGCAGCCAAGTTCAGCACTTAAAAATCTGCTTTCCACAAAACTGAAGGGCACAATTCTGCTTAATTTTCTCCACTATTTAATAAAGATTCCCTTTCCTTCATTTTTCAATAACATGTTTCTCATTCCTTTCAATGCCTTCAACAGCAGAACTTTAATGCCCATATTTCTATCAACAATCTGTTTGTGATTACTTAAATATTCTCTAATATTTTCTCTACCAAATTCCTCACTTCCTTCTAAGTCCTCACTAGCAAAGGTGTTAACATCTGTATTTCTACTAACAATCTGTTCAAGACAATATAGGCATTTTCTACCATACTTCTCAAAATTTTCCATCCTCTGTCCACTGCCCAATTGCAAAGCCACATCAACATCTTTAGGTAATTTTTACATCAACACCCTACTTCCAGATATCAAAATCTGTATTGGTTTCCTATTGTTGCTATAACAATGTACCCAAACTTAGTGACTTAAAATAACACAAGTTTATTGCCTTATATTTCTGGAGATCAGAAGTCCAGTAAGGCTATCATTGGGTTAAACTTAAGGTTTTAGCAGGGCTGCATTTCTTTATGGAGGCTCTAGGGGAGCATTTGTTTCCTTATCTTTCACAGGTTTTAGAGGCCACCACATTCCTTCTATCTTCTAAGTCAGAAATGATCAGTCAAGCATTTTAACACTGTATCAATCTGACACAAACACACTCTTCTGCCTCCCTCTTCCATATTTAAGAACACTTATGATTACACTGGGCCCTCCCAGATAAATCCAAGACAATATACCTAATTTAAGGTCTGCAGATTAGCATCTTTAATTCCATATGCAAAATTAATTTCCATTTTCCATGTAACACACTCACAGTTTCCAGTGATTAAGCTATGGACAATTTTGGGAGGCTATTATTCTGCCTACCACAACTATTGAGTATACGAGCTTTAGACAGGCAAATTAGGTTTTATAGAGAGTGCCAAAACTGACCTATATACACTTGCAATTCATATTATAATTAAGGTGCATAAAAAGGGTTCAATAAGGGGGATAGATAGATAGATAGATAGATATAGTATTTTCATAAATGAAATTAGGAAACTAAGTAGCCATTTGGAAAAAAAGAGATAAAGTTGGACCAGTATTTCATACAATAAACAGGATAAATTTCAAATGTATGAAAGATCTAAATGTAAAAAATAAAATCATATAAATATTAGAAGAAACATAAGTGATTTATTAAATTAGAATGGGTAAAATGTTTTTAACTATGACCCACTATCTACAAACCAAAAAAGAAGAAAAAGTGAAAGACTTGACTACAAAAATGCCAGAATTTCTACTTGGCATAAAACATTTTTAGGCAAGTTTTAATTTTTTTGAAAGCACAGAAAAATATATATACAGAAGATAAGTAGATCCTAGAAATTGAGACAAAAAAGACCCAAACTTCATTAAAAATGTAGAAAATATAAACTGAAATTTTACATAAATAGAAATCCAAATGCTCCTTAACCAAATGAAAAGATGTATAACATTCCTTATAGTAATATAAATTTAAATTAAAACTACTCAGAGGTATAATTTCTTATAAGTCAAATAAGCAAAAATCCAAAATGTTGGCAACACTATCTATTGGTGAGGCTGTGGGGAAACATTCTCACGGTTCTGGTGGAAATGTATCATGGTACAAGCTCTGTGGAGGGGGCAAATGAGTATGTGACACAATAGAGTATTTACCTTTTGACCCAGCAGTCCTATTTCCAGGAACCTGTCCAACAGATATACATGCACACTTTTAAAATTAAAAATCCGTAAGCATATCTATTTCAGGATCATTTGCAATAACAAAGTATTGGAACAGCCCAACTGTTCACCAGTAGGAACTTGTTAAATTAACTACTGCATATGCAATTCAGTACTGCACAGCCATAAAAAAAAGAATGATGGAAATTATCTGCATATTGTCACTGAGAATCTCCAGGATATATTTTCAGGTTAACAAAGGAAGGTGTAGAGAGTACATACAGTATGCTATATTTATGTAAGAGCGAGTGTAAAAATCCCTACCTGTGTGTTTGTGTGTTTTGCACGTACTTAACAAAAGAAATACCAGATGAATAAATAAGCTCATAGGCCAATAAATATAATCACCTATAGTGTGGTAGAGGGGATGGAGAATGGGGAAAGGGGGCCAGTTGTGAAAATGAGTCTTTATTCTATACTTTATGTATCATATAAAATGCATTATATATTCAAAGTATATTAAATAAAACTTTTAATTAGATTTATAATTACAAAGAGAGGAGAAAAAGACCTTTGGGAACAATTATTGGATCAGATTCAGTTTTGTCAGAACATCCTCATGACAAAGCCCAAAGTTTCTGTCATCCTGTGCTCTAATCTCTTATGGATGTCCAAGGTTCTCAATCTTGAACTTTTTCATCCTCATTCTCTAATAAACAATCACTTTTAGAATTGGAAGTCTTCATTTGTATGCATTCCAGAACTGCAACAGCATTCCAGGAACTAAAAAATGGGTTCAACTCCAAACAAATCTCCCCAATTTCAAATAGATGTCTCAAATACTACTCTTGGGGGCGTGCTAGTTAAAGACATAAAGGTTCCATGCAATTGATTTCCTTTTTGTGCTTACTTTACAAGGAAGCTGCTTCTGATCCTATTTTTGAAAAGGGACTACTGGTAAACAAAGCCAACTTTGAGATGTGAAGACTCTAATTTTACTGTGCTCCAGGTATTGTTGTAATAAAACCCAGCTATGACAGACTGAAGTTATGAATTTTTGGAAATAAATAATTTTCACATGCAGTGTGTTCCATGCAACAAAAACTGCTGACTACCTGGCATATCATGTTTGTCAAAACACCAAAGGAAAGTAGAATATGTCATTATGAGGATTTCCCCTAGACACAAAACTTTACAGCCATTAACCAGCAATTAGAACTCACCATGTTAATTAAGCATTTACATCAAGCAGTTGCTTTTACATAACAGTGTCTAAGTAGAAAAACAGAGTCACACTAAGGGTAATCTTTAAGATTTAGAGCTGAAACATTTCTCAAGTAATTCTCCCCTTACATGCTGTAGTCCACAGGAACTTCATATCCTGATTTTAGAAAATACATTTACCAATCTCATGGTATCTAGATCCATCAAGACACCTCCTTACATTATGTCATACCAGTGGCCATACTACATAAAGATCTCTGTTGAAGACAATATGACTCATCCATATCATATTATCCCTGTGGAATTAATTTATTAAAAAATTGCTACTTGTCTCCACCCAAAATCCACAATTTCTTATGATTTATAGCTTTTATTCTTGCTATTTTGTACAACATCAAAATCTGGACTCTCTCTCTAAACCAATCAGAAACTGGAGGAGCTGCAGGACATCTATTAATTTCTGTAAGATATCTTTTAATATACAAAGGACCAATACAAATACTGTTCAAATATAGCCCAGTCACAAGGAGAAATCCCTGGCCCATTAGATATTTACACCATCCATCCCTTCCAAGGGCTGAACAATAATTTATTGGATCATTCAAGTTCATAAAAGTAATCAGGTATATCACATAGTTTCTTTAATTTCTTCCAACTACTCCTATCCATAGAACTCCACCTACCTTCCATCTTATACCTCAGCGTTCAGCACCAACAACCCAACATAATAAATGATAAAGGACAAGAAGCCATCACATATAAATAGGAAGTGATATCTCTGAATTCACAACCAGTTCAACATGTGGAACAATGGAGAAAGTATAGATTAACAGTCTGGTCAAGGTGTTCAGTGGGTGAACTACCTGTGCCACTCTGACTAGACTGAAAGAGTTTGAGGAAGTGAAGTTTCCAGCTCTATTTCTGGTTTCTTTAAGCCATAAAAACCCCTTCCTGTATCAATCTTCTGACAAGAATGATTCCAACGAACTTTCTCCCTTCTGAATTTTTTTTAGGTCAACCTCTATCCAAATCTAAATTCCTCCCCCAGTGATCTAGATCTCTTAGTGATCTTGTTCATTTTTGGCTCTTCATTATATCTGAACTGACATAACATAACCTAGGGAAGAATGCACAGCACAGAAAGAAATAGAAGCCATATTTCAATTTTTTCCACAGGAAAGATCTCTGTGAGTATGCTCTTGAGTACCGAGCTAGACATTGAGCAATGTGAATGTTTCTTTTTAATCTGGTATGTTTTCTATGTATCGTATTCCAACTGATATGAAAATATAAATAAAAATATGCAATCTAGATGTAGTTCTCAGGACAGATCCAATATAGATTAAAATATAAGTTTGTTATTTAATAATAAATATTTGTTTCATAAATCCACAAATGTGTGGACTGAAATTTTAGTCTTACTTAGTTTACTAAAGGTTTTATGAAATACTCAAATTGTAAACTTAAAATTTTAAATATCTTCAACACATATATATAAACACACGCACATTTAAAGAATTAAACATTTCTAATAATGATTATATGAAATCCACACCTGCAATACACTGTGTGTTGAGTTGCAAGATCCAATGATGATTTTAAATATGATCATGAGTGTCAAATTCCTTATTAAGATTAAAAATGTGCACAAATACATTCTATGTTCTCTCATCATTTTATCTGTAATGAATATTTGACAGAACCATACAGAAATTCCAACATTAGCAGGCATTGAGTAGTTCTGGTCCTAATTGGTTTTCCTGGGTGTTTTAAGTTAATAGAGTTCTTAAAGTTATTTTAGTATGAGATACACATATTGTCAGTAATATGGTACAAGTCTCCTCCACCCTTTAACATTAAAGCAAGTCAGATAATAAGAATATCAGTTAAGATTCTGTGTACTTTTATCCTCTTCTGTTCCTCCATAATGAGAAACACGTAGGTCTTCAAGTACTGAGATTCTAAGTGCAGAGCAGTTGAAGAGAAAAGCATTTTTCTTTCAGGAATGTAATGGGGCCTTTAATTCCTTATCTGTACTTGAATTGGTTTTCTTTCTTTGGTTTTATTTCAGCACATATTATTTTAAAATACAACATACATATTTCATCAGATAGGTTAACAAGTAGTTATTAAGCAAACACCCATTGTCAAGTCAAAATAATATCACCAACCAGCCAGAAAGTCCCCATTTATCCCTTCCTGATGTGAACAACTTCCTCAACTTATCTTGATATTTTAGTAATAATTTCCTTATTATCATTACCATTTTGTAACCAATTGTGCATCACTAAATGATATTTTATTTCTATGGTAATAAAATATAATGTATGTGTTTTGTGTCTTTTTCTGTCAATAACTTGTTGCTAAGATTCATCAAGTGGTGTGTATCTATAGTTCATTCATTTTCACTGACTAACATACTACAATTTCATTGTGTTTATCCAATGTGTTTGTCCATTCTACTGCCAAAGAGTGTTTAGGATGTTTCCAGTTTTTGGCTATTAAATTCAATATTATGAATATTCTGAGTATGTGTATCTATTATAGATACCCACTTAGGTCTCTAGGGCATCACTGTCTAGTATAACTCTCTGCATTGATTGAACTGTTCTATCTGTACTGTCCAATAGAGTAGCCACTTGTGGTTATTGAGCATTTTAAATGTGGCTAGTGAAACTGGGAGATTAATTTTTACTTTTATTTCATTCCATTAAAATTAAATTTGCATTTAAATAGACATGTGAGTAGTGGCTACCACTGAATAGCACAGACGAACTTGACCATTATGTTAGCATTAATGATCACAAGGGTTGAGGAGTGGAATATCTACTTCTGATTCCACTAGAGAGCTTATAAAACGACAATGAAAATTCAGGGCTTTAAACACACTTCAGGTCACAGTCAGATGAACAGAAAGCTTATTTGGCAGCCTTGTAAACAATCTCTTACTTCTTATAATATCAAATGTCCCTGAAAATAAGACCCAAAATTAACTGCATTATTTGTAGGATCACAATGAGAGTTTAATTCACAGATTGTCAAGTGTCTAATGTGAAATTTATAGCTTCAGTTGAAAAGGAGTGGGACTCTAAGAACTGGAATGTCGATCTCTGGAGAAATAAAAGGAAAAAGATATGAAACAAACTTCCAAGACTCTCTGATGTTCCCTTTTTGTAGGAAGCAGACCCTACTTCTGTGTCTGAAGAGACTAGGCTTCACTTATGTTATGGTAGTAAAATATCATCAACTGAGGCAATTGTCTCACAAGCAGATGCATATTCTGCTCAAGCTCCATCACAACCACCCCTTATTAATTCTAGAACTATAAACAGAGTTAGACACTGGCCTATTCTGAGGGACAAGTGCTAAATCAGATCCAGGAAGAAATAATTTGCACTCCAAAAGTATTTCAGAAATGTGGGAAAAATACATGCAAGAATAGATTCTAAGGGAATCTTTGGTCTAAGCCAAGTAGGATATTATAAATTATTGAACCAGACTGAATTTATTGATACGGATACATCTACAAAAGTTTTGGGGTTAAATATGGTAAGATGAACTGTAAGTGGCTTTCAGACATTATTTGATTGGTTAATTGAAACTTGAACTTGCAATGGCTTACATTCAAAGAAGCTGAGATACTAGAACTTCCATGGCACCCTGTAGAAGAAGAAATAACAAAAGTTTAGGGAGACAGGGATGTTGTAGTGTACTTACGTACATCCTGCATAGCCACCCCAAACACTATAACCTTTGAGAAGGCAGAGAAGACATGCCCTTCCCTAAGACATTGTGAAATACCTTCAGATTGGAACACTGACTTCCTGGAAATGCTCTATAGTAGCTTTCTTCTGTGTAACAGTGCAGAGAGTAAAAGATGCCACCAGTGAATGAGTTTCCCTATTTCAGTGGGGGTGAATGTATTCCAGAGTGACAAAGACAGAGTGTTTAACCATCAGAGACAAGGTGTGTGCATTTGACAAACAGGCAGCAGGAACAAAATCATAATCACAATATTTTGACCTATGGGATTTGGAGCAATAGCTAATTAATCAAAGAAATTTTATAGATGGTTAGTCTATGAAAATATCTCTATAGCAGAAAAATATCTAGGTCATGTAGCTAGAAGCCTGACTCAAACTGCCAAAATGGAAAGTCACTCAGTTTCTAGACTTAAGCCAGTTCACAGCCCTAAGGCCCTTTGACTGATGGAGAGCCAGGCTTCCTTGAGGAAGAGTCCTGCAAGTTTGTGAATTTTTCTTCAAACCTTCCCCAAAGTGATCTATAGCCATTTACAAAGGTTATTTTATACTGGAAAAAGGGAAATATCCATATGTTTCATGAATTACTAGATAATGATCTGAACTGACAATAATTTCTGGAGACAAAAAAGTGTCACTCTGGTCTATCAGTCAAAAGGCAACACGGCAGTCAAGTGATTAAAGTAGGAAAGGCCTAAATCGGTTTCCCATAGGATCAGTGGAGCAAAAGCTCACCCTGTAGTTATTTTTTTCCTGTTCTTGAATGTGTAATTGTCTTCTTCAATCATGGGTGACAGACTAGGAAGGGCTAAATGTAGGCCTCCTGTCTTCCTTTCCCTACTGGGAAAATAAACCAAAAGTAATACTGATTCCTAGAGGAAACTACTGAGAGGAGTCTTACCATAAAAGACTTGAAAAATGCACATTCAACTTTATTGTTTGGCCTGTGCATATCTTGGAGATTGACTGTGAATTACTGTAAACTTAATCAGATGGTTATTTAATTACAGCTGCTATTACAGCTGTGGTATCTTTACTGGAACAAATCAGCACAGCCCTGGCAAGGGTACATAACTATTGATCTGGCAAATGCTTTTATCTCTACACCAATTTGCAAGGAGCAGCAGCAGAAGTTTATTTTCACTGCATTGTCTCAAGGCTATGTCAATATGCCTAGTCTCTGCCGTAGGGAGGCTGACAGAGCTGTTCATAACGCTATGCCTCAGAAATTGATAACATCAGGCAGACTGAACCTGATGAACAGAAATTAGCAAGATACTTTATGGTACAGTACCTGGACATTTGTGACATGCCTCTGAGCCAATGAACAAATAAGGGGGTTACTCCATTGGCTGAGATGGTTGTTCCCAGAAAAAGTGGGGTTGCTACTACATGATGCAGAAGGATAGGCTATGTCTGAAACCCAGAGGATTCTTTAGGGCTCTCTATTACTTTCTTGCACAACAGTAAATGCTAAGAGAAGATCATAGAAACAACAACAACCAAAAAAGCTGCAGAACAAATGAGGATCCAGATCTTTTGGTTATGAAATTTGGGGTCATCCTGCCAGGTAAAGAATGCAGATAAATTAAAATGCTTGTTGAGGACAAAGATAATATTTAGTGGTGTAAAAGAAGGAAATTATAATTATCAACTCTCGTGTTATGATCACTTACAAAAACGACAACTATCTCAGATATGCATATTTTCTTTCTTGATTGTTAGATGTATGTAGATAAGTAATATTTATTTTTAATTCCTTCTCCTTTTAAATTACTACTTTATAGAGGATATGGTGGTAGTTAACCTTAAAATTTAGTCTTTTAAGTTACAAAGCATTGAAATGAGATTGTGACTGCACTGGCAAAGGATTTAACATTGCCTAGTACATTATCTGTTGGGACTTAGTAACCCCTCCTTTAGGAAAGAGGATGTGAATGTCACTGTATAAAGGACTGGCATCTTGTTAGCCAATCCTTGAAGAAGTTAATATTGTTGTTGTGCGGAAATTCAAATATGTAGTGTGGCTTGTAAATAAATGCTCCATAGCAAAAGGGGAAGACTGTGCCAGTCATATATAGCATATCCCAATCCAAATCAACCCTTTAATAATGTTCGACATAATGCTGCAGATAGGACTGTGCAAAAGGCATTTACCTTTTGCCAGCAAGGGTACCAGAGGAGGATGGAAGATGGGAGGAGGGAAGAAGGGATGTTCTTCTCACTGTTCGCTTGCTATTCCTGTCAGTGTCATCCCAGCATAACCATTTTGCCTTGTCAGCTGCAGTTGCTTCCAGGCTACGCATACCTTCTGCATTCCCAGAACCAACAGCATTATATCCTACCAGTGGTGTGCAATAAATTTTGTTGAAAAAAGGAATAAATAAATAAATGAATGTCAGAGTTGAAAGTAACTCAATATATTATTTAGTCCAACCCCTTTATTACACAGAAAATCTGAAGAAAGATATTTGGTTACGTCAAGTAACCATGAGTGAAACAAACAAATTCAAGAATAAAAAAATTTAAACATAATGAATATCAAGTTCTAGAAATGTCCCATTTTTTCTTTAAAATCCACATTAAGTTATATATGTGCAATGTACATGTAGTAGCTAGGGAAGAGTTAAACAACAAATTTCTAAGTGTAGCAAGCAGATAGGGAAACATAGATATATATGTTTCACTTACAGTGAAGATCACGAAAATGCCATGAAGAAACCAATAGTTGAATTATGGGAAAAAGATTTCTAGGAAACAGTTTGAAATATACTTTCCCTCCACCTAAAAACATGGAACTTTTATAACACTTCTTATAGAAGAGAGTTACTAAAAGGAGTTGCACAGATGAACCAGATTTCTAGACATTGTTGTACTGCATAGACTTTTACCAGAGCAATTAAGAATGAGAAATTTCAATAGGAAGACATATGCAAAATACAATTGAAGAATTTTATGTAATCAAGACAGAAGCCTATACTTTAAGCACTGAGCAATTACACAGGAGAAAATTGTTCCATGGTCTAGCAATACTTAGAGCAACCAGTTTGGTATTGACAAAGAAACAGAACCGAATGAATTGGGTTAGAAACAGATTCAGAAATTAAAGACTTCATGTGTCCTGCCTTTCAGTCCAATGATGCATAATGTAGGCATAGTACTTACAGCACTCACTGGGGAACCTGACGAAATGTAGATTCTTTTTCAGTAGATACTACATTCTTAACAGGGTGTCAATTTAAACAGATGAAGATGTAGGCGGCTGTGTCTTAGCATTCCTTGTTTTCATAATATATAGCACTATGCCCAGCAAATGAGAGCTAGTCAAAGATTACTGATGCATAAAATTGATAATATTATCGATGAATAATGCTGATGAATAAAAAATTTACTTATCACTTTACCAGATATGAACTGTTTCTAGAGATATGAATAAATACATTTTGGGATGCTGCAAACCTGGGTAGCTTATTCAGATCACTTCCAGTTTTAGCACACTAAAAGGAATGGGAAACTGAAATCCTTAAATATCATGTAACTTTTCCTCTGGTTGTGGCCAAACAGACATCTGATCCAAGCTGGCACATATAGTTTCTGTTCTCTGGTAATTTGCAGAAAGAATCGCTTATAAGTTATGTGTGAGCATGAGGCATAGAAGGTCATGCAACCTCAGGGGCTGAATGTGACCTCATTTGCATTTCACCATGATGGACTGTGAGCAAGAGAAGAAAAGGAAGGCAGGGTTCAAAAAGAGAGGAACAAAACAAACACAAAAAGAAAAAAAAAAAGAAAAGCCATAAAGAAAGTACACAGGCAATGGTGAGATGGAGGAACCTTGGTCACAGAAGACTTCTCACATTCTTGTTTGAGTTGCAGATGAGGCTTTTTTGCTGCTTTGGTTTTCTTTAAATTCCCTTTTTTATTTTCGCTTCACTTTAACACAAGTGATTTTCTTTTCTTTTTTTTTTAACCAAATAATTCTATCATAAGAAAGCTCAAATTCTATCATTCTCTCTTTCCAATACATGAGGAAGCTAAGACCAAGAGACCTTATGAGTGATTTTTTTGCCCAAGATCATGTGTCTGAGAAGTTTAGACACTCCTCAGACCCCTAATCAGGAAAAATAAGGTTATTCTAAAAAAAAAAAAATGTGTTCCCACACAATGAATCCATATCAAGAAATTTATACTGGAGAAAATGATAAGTGAAACATGTTAATTGGAATGTTGGTATGGTAACAAAAAATGGGGGGGAACCTTCAATGTACAACAGCAGAATGGCTATTTAAGTTATAGTACAGGAATCCCATTACACTTTAGGCAAGCACTGAAAATGACTGTTATAAAGCTATGTAACAATATTGACATTTCTGGAATAAAACGTTTAGTTCATAAAACAAAAAACTGCTGTTTATTAAAGATATTGCAACCCAGTAAAATTTATATTTGTATAGATAACAATAAAAGGAATCATATACTTTGCTAACAATTTATTTAGTTTTGGTTTCTGGAGTGTCTGCAAATAGCTATAAAATTGATCATTGCTACCAATAATATTATAATATTAACATATGAAGTAAACATATATTACAAGTGAAGTTATATTCAGATATACATATATAACAAGATCTTAGTTGGGAAAATACCAAATTTTCTATCTTCCACAATTTCACTACCCAGAAAACATTTCGGGGTGTCAATCTTTTAAAGGTAAATAGCGAGAATTATTAGGAAAATATCACTGTTAGCCATTACTAGTAGTTAAACTTTTTGAGGAAAAATTGAAAACAATGTGGAATCTATAATGTGATTTAGTGTGGTTTATAAAAGTAAATTATTTCATTTAATTTAATGCAACAAACATCTGTATAAAAGACAATGTGCTCAGAACAAGAGGGGAAGATAAAACATCGTATTTATACTCAAGAAATATATAATCAAGTGGGGAAAAATAGGTATAAAATAGTTTAACATAATATGTTGAGTGAAATAAGATTAATGTTTAAGGAGCACAATTCCATTCTTGGATTTTTGAATAAATTTCCTTAACATCTGCTCCATTGTCTGACTAATAACTAAATTGTCTTTTCTCTTTTAAAACATGGTTTTCCTTTCATTATATTTTCACAACATTTGTGTATTCATCAAAGGGATTTCTTTCTACAAAATGTGTCCCATTTGTCCATTGAGGTATCCTACTACTAATTCTCATTCCAGCAACCATGCTGTTCAAATGACTGTGACTGATTATGAAACTTAATTAACCTGTCAAGGGAAAGATAGTAATTTTTCAGTCCATTTTCACTTTTCCATATGGCCAAAAAGGAAAAGCCTTTCTCCAGCGTACACTTACACATACATGTGCTACGTCACAAAATGATGGTAAATTACCCAAACTTACACCCTGGAACTTAGAATGAGGGCTATAAATAAATAAGAAGCATCACAGTTTTCTTTTCTTTCGTATGGATTTTCATCATGTTGGTATTTGGTAACAAGAATATGTAGAAGTATGCTGGAGAGGGTGTGGAGAAAAGGGAATCCTCTTGCACTGTTGGTGGGAATGTAAATTGATACAGCTACTACGGAGAACAGTATGGAGGTTCCTTAAAAAACTAAAAATAGAACTACCATATGACCCAGCAATCCCACTACTGGGCATACACCCCGAGAAAACCATAATTCAAAAAGAGACATGGACCACAATGTTCGTTGCAGAACTATTTAAAATAGCCAGGACATGGAAGCAACCTAAGTGTCCACTGACAGATGAATGGATAAAGAAGATGTAGCACATATATACAATGGAATATTACTCAGCCATAAAAAGAAATGAAACTGAGTTATTTGTAGTGAGATGGGTGGACCTAGAGTCTGTCACACAGAGTGAAGTAAGTCAGAAAGAAGAAAACAAATACCATAATGCTAACACATATATATGGAATCTAAAAAAAATAAATGGTTCTGATGAACCTAGGGGCAGGACAGGAATAAAGATGCAGACATAGAGAATGGACTTGAGAACACGGGGAGGGAGCAGGGTAAGCTGGGACGAAGTGAGAAAGTAGCATTAACATATATACACTACCAAATGTAAAATAGATAGCTAGTGGGAAGCAGCTGCATCGCACAGGGAGATCAGCTCCGTGCTTTGTGACCACCTAGAGTGTGGGAGGGAGACACAAGAGGGAGGGGATGTGGGGATATATGTATACATATAGCCGATTCACTTTGTTATACAGCAGAAACTAACACAACATTGTAAAGCAATTATACTCCAATAAAGATGTTAAAAAAAAGAATATGTAGAAGTAAATGTTATTGCTATTAACCAATAAATAGATGCCTATGCAGTGTATGAGCCATTTCCCTCCCAATTCCTAAGAAAGCTCCAATTCTGTTTAGGCATCAAGTGGGTAGCATGTATCTTATATGCCACAGGAAAAGCTGGCCACACTCCCAGGATGATTGGTTAAAGAGTTACCCCATCTTCTTGGCCAGTGTTAGTTTCAGAAATGGGCATTTAATGTGATTTAGAACATTGATATACAAAGGAGGGTTTTGCTGCGGAGTTCTGGGAAAGCTCTTCTATAATCTTTTGAATTTTTTTCAGAAGTAGCTCTCCCTTGTCTTGTTCTCTGGTCATTTTGAGATATGAGGCCTGGGTTTGAGTAAGCCATCTTGCTCCTAATATGTAAATGTACCAACCATTCATTGGTAGAAAACAGAGCCAGGAGAATCTCTGAGAAAGGTATTACAACTGACAGATAACTCTAAAAACTGCTAATGTGTTATGAGGTGACACATTTAATTATGTTTAAAATAGACTGGCTTGGACTTTTGTTGTTGGTTTTTCTTTTATTTATTTATTTATTTTTGGCTGCGTTGGGTCGTCATTGCTGTGCATGGGTTTTCTGTGCACGGGCATCTCATTGCGGTGGCTTCTCTTATTGCAGAGCACGGGCTCTAGGTGCACAGGCTTCAGTAATTGTGGCACATGGGCTCAGGAGTTGTGGCTTGCAGGCTCTAGAGTGCAGGCTCAGTAGTTGTGGCACACGGGCTTAGTTGCTCCGCGGCATGTGGGATCTTCCCAGACCAGGGCTCGAACCCGTGTCCCCTGCATTGGCAGGCGGATTCTTAACCACTGCGCCACCAGGGAAGCCCTGGACTTTTGTTGTTTGATGCAGCTCCATTAATTCATTTATTCACAAATGTTTATTGAGAAATTACTATGAGCTAGGAAATATTCTAAGTGTTGGGTGATACGAGTAGTGAAAAACAAAACAAAAATTTCTGGCTTCATTGAAACCATATTCTTCAAGAGTGTAATGTAATCGTTCTACCTGCTGGAAATGTATAAGAGTGATTTTGGAAATTTTTCATGATTTGAAGTAAGTCCACAAGGCATAGATGAACTCTAAAGTGTAAATCTTTGTTATATTATATGTGAAAAGGAAGAATATTACATGGTTGTAGCAGAAGCTGTTGTGGTCTTCTCAAGTTCCCATGCATGTCTATAGACTCCTGTGTCTATTCTATGGGTGGTGGAATCCAAAAATGCCATGGAGGGGAGTGAATGCCCCCAGATCTTCAACCAATGAGGGATGGGAGTTGGTGAATATCCCTCAGTAGAAAAACTCCAAGGTTTATTCTCCCACAGCTGTAACCTCCTCATGAATGTATCCTTTAGAGCCCTTCCTCCCCTTTTGGTTTTACTTTCCTATTCCATCACTCTGTTTCCTGAGATCACATCCCAAATAAACCACATGCATAGAAATCCTTACCAAAGATTCCACATTGGGGGAACCCAAACTAAGACAATGGTAAATATAACTATCTTCATGGTACTTCTTTTTTTTTTTTTTTTTTTGGCTGTACGCAGGCCTCTCTGGAGCACAGCCTCCGGACACGCAGGCCCAGCGGCCATGGCTCACGGGCCCAGCCACTCCGCGGCATGTGGGATCCTCCCAGACCGGGGCATGAACCCGCGTCCCCTGCATCGGCAGGCGGACTCTCAACCACTGCACCACCAGGGAAGCCCTTCCATGGTACTTCTTGAAGTTTGGGCATTAGCTGTCTCCACTGAATACCAAAATACTAGCATAAAATCAAGACAACAATCATGACACCTTATCTTTCTGGCACCAAATATCAACGATGACTACAGAGGACTACTGTGTTGTTTAGACACATCTTCTCTTATTCTAAGCGATGGTGTGCTATATCCTTTGCACACGTTTGTCTGAATTGTTTCTTAAAGCATCTTCTGCCTTCCAAATGACTTTCTGAGTTTCTTTTTATGAAGTGAATTTATCTTATTCCATTGAGCTTTTCCTACTCGTAAACAGCCAATAAAGCTCTTAATATCCTGGGCTTCAAAAATATGGTTCTGAATCTATTTTTTCTTCTCCTCCTTATTTTCTCTGGTCTTCACATTCCTTTTTGTTGGATTGAATTTATATTCGATTTGGCTTCTTCTTCTACTGCCCTTCTTTCTTCCTTCCTCTTTTCCTCCCTCCTTCCTTTCTTTCTTTCCTTTCTTCCTTCCTCTTTTCCTCCCTCCTTCCTTTCTTTCTTTTCTTTCTTCCTTCCTTCCTTCCTTTCTTTCTTTCTGCCTTTTTTCTTTCCTTCATTCATTCTTTTATTTCATTGTTTTATTTTTTCATCCTTTTTTTTTTCATTTTCATCCAATATCCTCGGCCTTATATAAATATCCACAGTACTCATTAGGCCTGTTCAATTACCTATGACTAATTATTCTGATTATACATCTCTGCCCAAGTTATGTAGCATAGAGTAGGGACCACAGAGAAGCCTGCCAATCACAGGGAGCACAGTGGGTAATATGTAATGATGATTACATGACTATCATTTCCATCGTTTATATATGTATCTGCACTAAATATCAAAATAGCAGCCAAATGCCAGAAAAAAACTTTTGAAATCAACTTTCCTGTGGGGATAAAAGTATTTTTGGGTTTTGTTTTGTTTTGTTTTTAATCAGAAGATAGAAATCAAAGCTATTTATATAGCTGCTTAAGATTCTTTGCAGGTTTTTTGTGCAGTTTTAAGATCCTGGTCATATAAGTACACATATTTTCCTTCCCTTTATTGTATGGTCCATGCAGTTTTTAAAGTATGACAACCACTTTTGATTTTCTATATTTCATTCTTCTTCTCTTTTTTCATACTAGGATGGAGATGACATAACTCACTGAAAATATTCACTAAATTCAGCTTTTTTCAATCTGAAACACTGATATTCTTTCCAGTTCTTTAAGCAAACAGAACACCATACAAACCTTAAAGTATTTGTAAAGTTAAGTGGACTTTACACAGAGTAGGTTATATACTAAATTGAGAATAATTCTAGGATGTGTGTGTGTGTGTGTGTGTGTGTGTGTGTGTGTGAGAGAGAGAGAGAGAAGAGAGAGCATGTTTCCATGAATGATTCCAGGCATGTGTGATGGAAAGAGAACACGAAGTGAGGAAGAACATTACAGCCAAACTTTCCTACTGTTTGGATTAAATTAGTATATATTAAGAAGTAGTACTTCTTCCAATTATTCAAGCCAATCCTAGGTAAACTCTGTATATCATTGATTTTGACCAAATGGGGAACACCATCCTTACTTTTCTTAACTATTAATCTCTGCTGTTTCCATAAAAGGGGCAAAGATGAAAGGCTTGAAGAGCTTCTAATTTCAAATTCACGATTTTAAATAAGTTATTGGGCTGGCTCCCAGAATCAAGGTACTACTTATAAAACTCATACAAGTATCTATGTCTCCCAACTGTGCCTTACCTCCATGCAAACAAAAACCTAAAAGCCCCGGCCTTAGTGACTTTGGTAAGTTGGTCATATTCCTGGTTGGTATTTTAATGAAGTACATGGCGTGATCTAAGAAGAAACCAACCCTAATATTAAAAAAATGTTAATGGTGGTGGATCTTAAGCTTTATGATTCATGAGGCCCAGGGCCTTCAGATGGTATCTGGAATTTAGCAAGTGACGCTCACCTGCATGCTACTTGGTCTTTCATCTTAACTACATGCTTCAGAAACTGAGAAGTAAATAGGCCTGTTACCTACAGCCCTTGAAGTTCATAGACATGTATAAACCTGGATAACTTCTACCAATTCTGATTAGTCTCCTCCCTTGGACTATCAATTTGGATACCATGTGAGGAAGCCACTAGCTCCACTTACATGTATTACTCTGAAGCATAAACAACTTCAAAACAACTCCAGTTAATCCTGGCCTTGTCTGTGGCTATCCAAACAAGATTCTTGCACCAAGCCAGTCTTGACTCTAACCTGGAGACCTCAAGGGACTGACCATCATACTTGGTGCCTTTCAATCAGGCCCACCTAACCAGGCACTGTGGAGCAAACTATATAGGTAAGTCTTGTTTACCCCAACTCCATTTGTAGGAAATTGTCTTTATACCATATAGTTGCTTCCACCCTTATCTGTTTTTCTTCTTATTGTGGTCTGACCTTCAAAGCAATCACATGACACATACTTCTCCTTGAAATCCCATATTCTGTGATGGTATAACTGGCTGAGATACAGGTCTAGCTTAACATACCACCTGTCAGAGGCATCAGACAAGTTACTATATAACACCAGATGGAAGTATACAAAAGTAACAGTCTAGTTTTAGTGCAAGAAATAAAAAGCCCCCTCCCCTTAATGCATGCCCCCAAATCTCAAAGAATAATGGGAACATCACTGTATAAATGGATGTCGTTTAATGTCCAGTGCACAGTTCTTACATATTTTATCAATGAAGAAAAAGGACAGCAGTGAAACCACCAAAGAGAAATTTAATTTGCTTGAACATCAGAGCAGGCTTTAAAAAGCAGGATGAAAGTTTTCAAAAGCTACTGCTATTTCTCAGCTTCCCATATTACAGTGGAAAAATTGCTGGCAAATACCATGTCAAAAGGTCATTCAACTTTTTAGAAGATGCTTGTTTGAAAATTCTTATTTCTCTCCATCTCTCTGGATTCATTAATCTTAAATCTTTTTGTGTCTGCAATGAATTTTAGTATAAAGGGATGGTTTTCTAGATGAAATAAGTCAAATATATTCATAAAGAACCATTGAAATACCAAGGTTTTTCTTTCTTGTTTTTCTTGCTTTTGATAATATAAATAGAACAACTAATGTTTATAATAAGTCCAGATACCTTCGACTGTTAACCAATACCTCACTGAAAACATAAGTGTGCTATTATGAAATACAGATGTCCAAATATCTGATATACATTTAATCAAAATCATTAATACCTTTCAAATGGCAAATAATTTTTAGACTTCCCTCACAACCAGTTGTTCATGTTACTACCTCATAAACGTACTATATTACATTTAGTCCCATTGAGATTCTATCAATTCTGAACCAATATACATTGGAAATTTTGTGATTTTATGATTTTATCTCATTATATCCTATACAATTACATTTTTCCGACTCCAAAGTTATTTAAGTGAATCATACCATTGATTGCAATGAAATAATCAAACTAGTTAGATAAGCATCTGGAATTGTGATTCACAGTGTGCTCCTAGCACAGAAACGTTCTTTGTATAATGCAACTCTCAACTAATTGATGTGGTCAATATCATTTGTTTAATTCAATAAAATGACTTATCTCTCTTCTTACATGATGCTGTATAATCAGTTGTGCTGATATGTTCACTTTTATCCAGTTGCTTTAGATATATGTAAACACAACTAGAGATTTTATTTTGATACATTATCAATTTGATAATATTTTGCTGTAATTATCACTATTACCTCATTTATCTCACATGAATAATCCTTTAAAACTGTATAATATTTGGATGTAATAAAAATATAACTTTTGAAATGGTTTTGAATAATGACCTAAAATTAGCTGGAACTACATTATTTGAATGCAATCAGACTGAAATTAATCACCAGCAATTTTAGCTGTAAATAAGTCCAAGTGCTGAAAGAAGCTTTATAAAAATCATCATTTGACTTGGTCTTTATACCTATTTATACTTTTTGACTTCCAGCATACTCTCATGAGTCTTGGTCCCAAAGCACACTAATGATATTTTTTCTTGCTAATGTTCATATTTCTTATTGCTACTTCTTATCCCTTCTTCATAGTATATAGGCTTATGATGCTTGAACTCAGTCTGTGATTTTTGAAACTGTGCAGTAGTTTTCCCATCCTTGAAATCCTCTCCTCTCTTGACATCTGAATAACACACTTATTTTCCTTCTACCTTAGACCACTCCTTTTCATTCTTCTTTATTGTTGCTCTATGAGTTATCTATTGCTGCATAATAATATTATCACAAACTTAGCGAGTTAAAACAACACACAGTTATTATCTCACTGTGTCTGTGGGTCATGAGTCTGAGAACAGCTTAGCTGGGTCCTCTGCTTCAGGGTATCAAAATGCTGGAATCAAGGGGGTTCTGGGTCTGTTGTCTCATCTGAGACTTGACTGAGAAAAATTTGCTCCAAGCTCATGTGGTTGTTGGCAGAATTCAGTTCCTTACAGTGTGAGGAATCGATGGCCTATTTTTTGCTGGCTGGAGGCTGCCCTCAACTTTTGGCCACATGGTCCTCCCTAACACAAACACTCCTACAAAACCAGGCAGGGAGACAGTCTCTTAGCTAATGAGGCATTCCCATTCTATGTAACAATCTCATGTAATGTAATCACATAAATTCAGTCACTTTTGGTCAGAAGCCAGCCACAGGTCCTGCCCGCCCATACTCAAGAGGAGAGTATGGACATGGACACACAAGGACATGAATACCAGGAGACAGGGATGATAGGAGCCACTTTAAAGATCGTTTACCAGAGTGTCCACTTCTTCAGCTGTCTCCTGTTCCCTAAGACTTTGTTTTGACCTTCACTTTTTACAGCTAACATCACACTAAAAAGTCAATTGCCTATTGGATATCCCATGGATACTTCAGACCAAATGTATCCACAAACAAATCCATCATTTTTGACTTTTTCTCCTCCCGCAAGCCTGCTCTGTAATTTTTTTAACATCTTTATTGGAGTATAATTGCTTTACAATGGTGTTTTAGCTTCTGCTTTGTAACAAAGTGAATCAGCTATACATATACATATACATATATCCCCACATCTCCTCCCTCTTGCATCTCCCTCCCTCCCACCCTCCCTATCCCACCCCTCTAGGTGATCACAAAGCACCGATCTGATCTCCCTGTGCTATGCGGCTGCTTCCCACTAGCTATCTATTTTACATTTGGTAGTGTATATATGTCCATGCCACTCTCTCACTTCTGTTTGTCTTAATTATCTTAGCGAATAGCATCAATAGCTACTCAGCTAAATGAAACTGGAGTCATCTTTGTCTCTTTTCTCTATATCTAACATCTTTTTGCTACTGCTACTGTCTTCCATGGAATTCTTCGATATTTCCCTCATATGAAATCATTACTGCATGCAGATGGTATGATTGTGTATTTAGAATATACAAAACAATCAACTCAAAAATGCTGCAAAAAAAAAGTGAATTCATTAATGTGGGTGAATAATATATTTACAGGAAGACACCAACAGATTTTCCATACACTGACAATAAACAGGAGATACAGTGGAAGAATAAACCCCACATACAATGACAACAAAAATCAAAACTAAATTTAAGTACAATGTAAGACATAAAGAGAAATATAAAACACTACTGAAGGACAAAATAAGCCCTGAACAAAAGAAAGCCTGTGTTCTTAGATAAGAAAAATATACATAAAAATGTATCAATTTTTCTCTAGGTAAGTTAAAACTTTCCCACTATCCAAATTAAACATATTAAAATGTTTTTGTTGAAAACTTGACCTCTAAGTTAATTCATTAAAATACATTTTTATATAGCCAGGAAAAGATGAAAAATAAAGGCAATGAGGAGATAAATTAAAACAACTAAATAATGACGGTGGTGTGGTACAGGCCGAGATAATTTCATTTAATATATGATAAAGTTTGAATTTTTTTTTTTTTTTTTTTTTGCGGTACGTGGGCCTCTCACTGCCGTGGCCTCCCCCGCCGCGGAGCACAGGCTCCGGACGTGCAGGCTCAGCGGCCATGGCTCAAGGGCCCAGCCGCTCCACGGCATGCGGGATCCTCCCGGACCGGGGCACGAACCCGCGTCCCCTGCACCGGCAGGGGAACTCTCAACCACTGCGCCACCAGGGAAGCCCAAGTTTGAATTTTTGATCACTGAGAAAATTATTGACTATTAAGTAAATGGAGACTATGCAACTAGATCCATACATGAAAAGAAAGTTCATATTTCATATCATGTATAAGAATTATTTTCAAATGGATCAAAAGCCTAAATATAAATAATAAAGCTATAATAGTACTATAATAAACACTGGAGCATCTCTGTAGAGCCTTGGAATAGGGAAGGCTTTCCTAACTATGACCATTCTTTAAAGGAATGTTATCTGTTTTAACGGAAAGATTGATAATTGAAGCAAAAATTATTTTAAAAAATAAACATGATACAGACACTGTAGGCAAAGCCAAAAGACGACTGACAAGTACAAATGAAAACAATACTGATATACCATTTTTTGCCTGAACAGATTGGCAAAATCCAAAATTTGATACCAAACTCTGTAAACGAGACTAGCTGTGTGAAACACATCCTTACACACTGTGAGTAGAGTGTATATTGGAATAGAACTAATGTAGGGTACCTGGAAATATTTATAATAGTCCCAAGTAGTTTTCAGGATAATGCCCCAACCCCTTATATTAGTACACAATGCATGGCAGGATGCGGGCTTAGTTTACCTCACTTGTATCATGTCCCTTCACTTCCTTTAACAGAAAATCTCATCTCATCCTTTTATGTCTTTAAAGGTACTATTACGTCTGGAGGGAAATTCCTTCTTCAAATTTCTTACTTTTTCTTATCTAAATCCTATTCACCCTTCATATTTCTAGTCAAAAGATATTTTATCTAGGAATCCTGCTTTGATGCCCTCTCCCAGATCCCACTCTGGTTCCCTCTATGATTATTCTCTCTCTGTAATCTTCCACAACATATTGTGTATATCTCCATCAAAGAATTTACTAGACTCTTCTGTAAATATTGAGTTTTGCATTCCCAACCCCTAGCACACTATGTGACATAAAGTGGAAAGTCACTGCAAGCTTAATTCGTAAACTAATAAACATTATTTTTGACTCCCAAATGGCCCACGTTGCCACATAATACTTTAAAACATCCATATTATCAACACAAACTTTTGAGCAGCATCTTAAAAAACAATTCACCTTCTCAAGTCCTTTCAGCAATGGCTATGCAGTCAAATTATATGCATGATTTTCTATTACTTCAAGGAATAACCCTACAAATATCTGACACTAGCATTTAAATTAAAAAGTTGATCAGCCAAAGAACAGGAATAAGACTGCAGTCAGACAAAATCAGATTTATTGACTCACTTAGTGAGGAAGGACAATCCAGAGGAATGTCCTTCCAGAGGATGGAAGCAACATTTTTAAGGGTTGGCTTCCTGCTAAAGGATTATGAGGGGATCAGTTCTGGACTGGATACTGTTTCTGATGCAGGACTAGGAGAAGGGGGAATTAACTAGGGATGTGATGCTGTCCTAAAGGAGCAACACCTGAGTAATGGGGCATTCCCAGTAATAGATGGGAATAGCAAAGTGAATCTGGGCCATCATGGATAAGGAATCACTCAAAGAGGGAGCTGCTACATTTTACAGCTACTGTGTGATCTTGGGAGAAACCATGATTCCTATGAACTTTGCACCTGGCTTTGCCTGCATCTATCCTCCTAGGCTAATTTACTACAGAACTTTTTTTTTCAGTCTGATATGGTTTTTACTCTTTCTGTCCTGGACATGTTTCTACTCTTTAAAGAGTCCTGACAGCTTAGAATGACAGGAATATCATACAGGCTTTGGAGTTTTAAGCATAACTTTTTCATTTCCTAGTTTGGGGACTTACAAAAGTCAATTAAAATTTCCATACCCCAGTTACCTCATATGCAAAATTTGACATTAATATTTGCTTCAGAAATTTATTACTTGAGGATTAAATAATCTAAAAATTTGTATACATATTATAGTGCCTCAACAGTTATTAAATATATCATAACCATTATTATTATTATAATACTTCAAAATAGCTAACAGTGAAAATAAGATTGTAATTGGACTCACTGTTGTTTTCCAAACACAGTTTTTTTTTTCTATTAGAGTCAAAGAAACTCTGTCACTGAATTTGAAGGGGTAAAATATTTGTTGGGATCAGCAACCAAGTAGAATATAACTTTGAAGGTCAGAACAAAAAGTTCAAATTCAGTCTATGAGACTGCTGGAAGATACAGAGCAATGTGCACTCTGGGAGAAGTTTCAAATGCCATCCCAGCTTGCGTGAGTGATGTGACTATTATATTTTTGTCAAATTTGGCACTATCCATCTGTCTCATATCAGAGCATTATCTGAAAAGAATAGGCTTTTCCAAAGTGTCAAGTTGTCAAAATGTTTCAATCCCCTTAACAGAACTGTTGTATTTAGCTCCATAGTACATCTGTATCTTCGAAATAAGGCTCTGTGTGCGTGTGTGTGTGTGTGGGTGTGTGTGTGTGTGTGTGTGAGAACATTTATAATGAAAGGAGAAAGAGGAGAACGTGTTCAAAGAAAATAATAATAACCCCAACTATCCACAGCTTTGATTATACTTTGTAACTTTCTCTCTGAATATGTCACATTTTTGTCTCTAAGGTGATGAAATAAAATAGTCATTTCCCAATTCAGAAGCCTAGGCTTCAGCCAGTCCACAGTTCTTGTTCACTGTTAGCTCTCTCTTAACATACTCCATATCTTTTCAAAAAATGACATACATAATAGGAAAATACAAAATTCCCCAGAAAGTGTAATGACCTTTTGGCTCCAAGCCCACTTTTAAGATTTTTACCAGGTCCTAATTCCCTTACATTGATGAAATCCATGATGTGAAGTATGACTGATGCACCTCTCACCCTAAAGGAATTTTCTTCTTCAGCGCTAACTTTGTTTTATCTAGACTGAAGCTTCCATTCAGCCTTCTTTCTGTTCTTTTATAGTCAAACCACTACTGAACCTATTTGTTAGTAGTGATAAGAGAATGATAGACTATTTTATCAGTTAAAAAGCCTGATCAGTGACCTGTGATCACAATTAATGGTATAAATTTATATGCTTTAAAAATCCTACTCCAGAAGAAATTCAAAGGTCATCAGGGCTCAATTTAAATAGCTGTTTTGTAGTTTAATTAAGACTTTATATAATGTGACACATCAATGATTTAGGGTTATTTCAGCAGACAATCAAAAAATTGTCTCTCTGAATTCTGCACTGATTTCAATAGAATTGGGCCAACCTTTCTACATGTATAGCCCATATGGTAGTGGGATAAAAAAGTTAAATTGAAAAATCCCTATCTACCAGGGAAAGGCTGAAGAGGGAAGATATTTAATGGTGTCATGAAGGATATTTCTTAGTGTCCTTGCTTCTACTCAAAGGGTTCAGCTTGAATCTGGTTTCAGCTTGGACCCAAATCAGGAAGAGACTATAATTTCTGAGAACAGGAGATTAAAATGACCCTCTCAACCCAGAGCAGAACATAAGACAAAGTTATGAAGTGCTTGCAGAGGGAGTGGCCAAGCTGCATAGAATTCAAGCATTACAGGGTTGGTAGGAAAAGCAGGCAGGAAGCAGTTTGGAGCAAATTGTTAGCAGGACATAAAGCTTCCTTAGTAACTTCACAGATGAAGAACACAATCAAAGAAAAACTTGAGCAAGTATATAGGGAAAGACTAAAATATCTCTGTAAATAAAACCCCTGAAATAAGAAAGAAATGATGCAGAGGAGACAGATGTAGAAGAGAAACAGGACAAAGAAGAAAAAATTTTCAGTCTGGCCTAAAAAAAGATAATATTGCTTTAGTTGCACTAGTCAGAGGTGTCTATCATTCTTTCAAGGGGCAAAACTAGAAAAGTAATATCTGAGTACACACACAAACACATATACACACACAAGTTGAATATATACATATAGATATAAAATGTATCTATAATATAATAGATGTTATATAGAGATATAATTTCATATATTTGTATACATATGCAGATACACATGCATATACATGCATATACCTGCATATACCTGAAAGCAATACACATTTATGTTATTATTGTATACATACTACAATAGTATATTATTGTATATATGTTATATAAAGTAATACACATATATATAATACTTTCAGGTGTGTGTGTGGATGTATACATATATACACATGCACACACACAGTACCATGATATGGAATTATATATATTATATATTATACATATTGTTATTATATATTACATATAATATTATACATACTATATCTATCATACTGTATATATACACTATGGAAATGTGTGTGTGTATATAAATTCAATTTTTCTCAATGAAAATGAAGTCTGGGTTCAAAATCATTTCAGATTTTTAGTTAGAGGGATGGAGACATCAATTGATGGCTCTCTACTGACTCACTGAAAACAACTAAAATATTCTTCTTAATATTAGTGCACATAATCTGGAATTTTTTTTTTGGCTGCACAGCAGGGCATGTGGGATCTTAGTTCCCTGACCAGGGATTGAGCCCGCGCCCCCTGCAATGGAAGTGCCGAGTCTTAACCACTGGACCACCAGGGAAGTCCCTCTAATTTTTTTTAACTAATTAGACAGTTGCCTTTGAGTAATTCATGTAAATTCTCTTTGCCCCTGTTCCTTCATTTCTAAGATAGTAGGGATTAAATTCAACAAAATGTAGTAAGAACCACTTACTTAGAACACGTTATTCAAAATAATGACAATATCTGTACTCACAAGTTTTTGCTTCAAATTGCATAACAAACTTTCAAATATTTAAAATATTTGTAATACCTCATGGCATTAAGGAAAGATATTTCTGTCATTATTTTAAGTTCTACGTAGTATAGTCATATCACTGCCATAATAAAATACTTCAATATTTTAGAAAATGGCATATTCTCTTTTGCCTTTCCCCTAGCTCTTCTCTCTGCCTAGTAAACTCTTTCCTCCACTCTTTGTCTAGCTATCACTTATCATTCAGATTTTTGGTCTGAAATCACTTTTTCAATGGAAGCTTTCCCTGACCTCCTAAGCTGAATATTGCCATGCAATTGAGTTCAGAACATAGACAAAAGAAAGATACATGGCATCCAGAAGTGATCTTCTCCCAGCCACTGATTGGACGTAGACACTCAAGGCAGCCTTGGAAGGAACATGTTAAATACATCAGAGGCTTCATCAATCTAGGTCCCCAAATCACTGCCTGGAGCAAAGCAATCCCTCTCTAAGCCCACTGCCCCTTGGGTGTATACAGGCAGGAAAGAAACTTCTGTCATGTTCAGCTACTGAAATTTGAGGGTTTATCTTCTATAACAGCTAGTGTTACCCTAACAAACACAGAACACAGAACCCATCATGACATATTGTATGCTCTTTATTTATCTATACTCCCACTGGCCTATTAACTCCATGGAGTTTATACGATTTCTGATTTGTTCAGCATTCAATTTTCAGGGTCTAAAATGGAACCTAATATACTTAAAAGAAAAAATATTTTCAAGAAAATAAATGAATAATTAGGGATATAATTATGCCTTTTATAAGAATCCCTCTTGGTACAGTATGCCTTACACATGAGAACACCAATTACACTGAACAAGACAATGCAGTTTTCTCCCTGTGCACCATATTTTGAAGCACTGTTGGCACAGAATTATATTAGGCAATTTAATTAACAAAATACTCAGCATCTAACAATATTAAGACTGTAGCTCATATGTAAAACCGACAAGTTTTTTTCTGTTGACACCATGCTCCCAAACTCTTTTACTGTGCATTTCTTCAATGAACAATGACTGATTGTGAGGACATTTTCCGTTCTGGCCCCAGCTTATTTTCATGGTCTCCTGACAGTTACTTTCTTGCTGCTCAAGTTCTGAGAGGTTGTCTAATTTCTAATTTTCTATGGATTTTGGTTAACCTTCTTTCAATTCTTTATCATGCATTCATAACTTCATTCACTCTTCAAATTTTTATTTAGCACCTAATATGTGTTGGTATATACTGTGTCATACACTGTGGATCAAATAGTGAATTAAATGTTCACACTCCCTGCCCTGATGAAGCCCTGGTTATCTTACAATTAGAAATGTAATCATGTATTAGCAGTTCATTTTGATAAGTGCTTCATGAGAGGGAAGTAAAAAAATGAAAATGCAAAGGATTGTATGACTTTCTGGGGAAGATGAAAGCCTAAACATCTGTGTGGCCCTTTCTTCTGATTTCAATACAACTCCAAACCATTATTTATGTACAGAATAGTTGCTGGAGCCCACAGACAGGTGGAAACCAGCACGTGAAGAATTGGCCTCGTGTTCTGCTGGGGTCTGATTTGAGAAAGAGCTGGCAAAGAACTTTTTCCTGTCTGGGTGGGACCAAGATCTGAGAATGACAGCAGAAAGCCTTAGGAGCAAACTCAGGATACCACAGTCGCTTGGTTGCCATCAGAATCAATAGATATACAAGTGAAATGGTGATGCTGGCTTCTGTGAGGGTTTCTGATGAAGCTACTGGTCTCCACGAACACTGGAAAGTGTCTCAGAGGAGTGGAGAAAGTGGTATGAGTACTCACTGTTACTGAATTTAGAGAGTCTCGGTCTTTGTAACTGAATAAGCAGCAGAGAGGCATTCTTCCAGTGCTTCTACAGGGAACTGACAACTTGCGACCTAGGGTATTGACAGCCCAGACAGCCAGAGACTGCTAACTCCTCACCATTCTAGAGAGTGTCTCTGCTTAAAGTACCTGGACATCAGACATAACCCCCAAGGCGAACAGAGCCAAGAGAAAAAAAGGCAAATAACAAAACCCAAATGAGACCCTGAAGCCCAAGAGAGGAAAACCAAATAGGACAACCAAGACAGCAGGAAGGCATGGATAACTATGTAAAGGAGATTAAGTTGCAGCATATAATTTGGAAACCAAACAAAAAACAAAAAAATCTTTAAAATTTAAAATTCAGCAAATATTTTTAAGCAAAAAGAGCTTCACTATTTAGACATGAATTAACAGCTTAGAAAATGAAGAGAAACCATACTTCTAAACACAAATTTTAAAAAATGGTGACTCCAAATACCTAGGAATAAACTTACCTAAAGAGACAAAAGACCTGTATGCAGAAAACTGTAAGACAGTGATGAAATAAATTAAAGATGATACAAACAGATGGAGAGATAGACCATGTTCTTGGATTGGAAGAATCAACATTGTGAAAATGACTATATTACCCAAAGCAATCTACAGATTCAATGCAATCCCTATCAAACTATCAATGGCATTTTTCACGGATCTACAACAAAAAATTTCACAATTTGTATGGAAACACGAAAGATCCTGAATAGCCAAAGCAATCTTAAGAAAGAAAAAGGGAGCTAAAGAAATCAGGCTCCCTGACTTCAGACTATACTACAAAGCTACGGTAATCAAGACAGTATGCTACTGGCACAAAAACAGAAATATACATCAGTGGAACAAGATAGAAATCCCAGAGATAAACCCACACACCTATGGTCACCTAATCTTTATTATGTTGAGGTAGGTTCCCTCTTTGCACACACACTAGCAGAGTAGTACATTTACTACAATTGATGAACCTACCTTGACACATCAAAACTATCCAAAGTCCACAGGTTACATTAGGCTTCACTCGGTGTACATTCTAAGAATTTGGACAAATGTATAATGACATGTACCCACTATTATAGTATCATATAGAATAGTTTAACTGCCCTATAAAGCCTGTGCTCTGCCTATTCATCCCTCCCTTTCCTTAAACCCTGGCAACCACTGATCTTTTTACTGCCTCCATAGTTTTACCTTCTCCAGAATGCCATATAGCTGGAATCATACAGTATGTAGCCTTTTCAGATGGGCTTCTTTCACTTAGTAACACTCGTTCAAGTTTCCCCCATATCTTTTCATGGCATGATAGCTCTTCTTTTTAGTGCTAAATAATATTTCATTGTCTGGATCTACCACAGTTTATTTATTCTTTTACCTACTGAAGGACATCTTAGTTCCTTCCACGTTTTGGCAATTACAAATAAAGCTGCCATAATCATCCATGTGCAGGTTTTTGTGTGGACATAAGTTTTGAACTACTTTGGATAAATACCAAGGAGTGTGATTGCTGGACTGTATGGTAAGACAATGTTTAGTTTTGTAAGAAACTGCCAAACTATCTTCCAAAGTGGCTGTACCAATTTATATTTCCACAGGATTAATATTTACTGAATAAATACTCAGTGCTATGCCTTGTGCTTGGTTATACCTATAGGATCATATTGAATTTAATATCATTCATTAAAAGTAATTATTTCAAGAATCAAGAACAGAAGAACTCAGTTTTATATATTTATACATAGGACAACTGGGCCCAGGCACACAGTGCCTTCAAGCTTCCCCTTTTCCCTTGTACTGTAGATACAGTCTCATTCTGCATTATCCCCCCTGTCTCGGTTTGCCTGATTTTCATCTGACACCTTTCTTTAATATCCAACATTAAACACCCCAACCTCAATACCACTTAATCCCCTTCCTATTCTTATTTATGGTAGTATTAGACTCAAAAACTCCTAGGCTAGTCATTAAATGGCTCAATTTACCAGATAACACATGATATTAATCTTATACTGCTCGTATCCTTCTCTTTTTGGACTCTTGATTTATCTTTAAATCAAAGTCTTATCTTTTATACTTTCTGGCTCTTTACACCTATATTTTTCCTGATGCCTAAATCCCTGCTTGGATTTTGCTAATTATTTCAGTTTCTTTTCTTTTCTTTTTTTTTTTTTTACATCTTTATTGGAGTATAATTGTTTTACAATGGTGTGTTAGTTTCCGCTTTATAACAAAGTGAATCAGTTATACATATAAATATGTTCCCATATCTCTTCCCTCTTGAGCCTCCCTCCTTCCCACCCTCCCTATCCCACCCCTCTAGGTGGTCACAAAGCACCAGCTGATCTCCCTGTGCTATACGGAAGGTATTTATGTCAGAGTCCCAGACCCCCTGCCCCTGACCATGCTCTTTAGGATGCTAATTGCCCAAATGCTCATGCTTTGTCCTGTGGTCTCCATTTGACCACTCTCCTCACTCCTGGCTCTAATTCTGTTGGTTCCTTTGATCTCAAACCCTAGAGGTCCCTAGACTGTTTTGTACACTAATGACAACAGACAAATTTTTCAAACACAGAGAAATCTATGCAGGGTCAGCAGCGAGTCCTGTCTCACCATTAGGTGACTAATTGCCCCACCAAATGTTCGTTATCATGCAAGTTCAGTAAATAAAAAGCCATCACATCATATTTCTTCACTGACCTATTAATGTGATGAATTATGTTCAGTGCTTATAGAACATTAAACCATCCTAACATTTTTAAATAAATCTTTTTGGTTCATGTTTCAATTTTTTAAATTTATTGTAATGTTTGATTTGTGAGTTTTCCCCCCTTAAGGTTTCCCCAAACATACTGAAAATAATATTGGCCTTTTTTTTTTCTTTTGGTGATCTTTGTGAAGTTTAGAGAGCTTTTTTCCACTGAGCAGGATGATGCCTCCAACCATGTTTTATTTACCCTGAAAAGGGTTTATGTAATGGAATAAGCTCATGAAGTGGCTCTTGCGCTGATACCTCTGGCTCTAGGAAACACAGAGTACAGGAAAGAAAGTGATCCAAAGGGGTCACAATTTTGAAACCCTCCCCGCAAAATCAGGGAGAAAGAAAACACCATGCACTAGTGGTGGCAGATAAGTATCTTTAAACCTAACCCACCATAGAATTTCTTGCATGATTTAGGGAGAGAGTAAAGAAAAGGCAAGGGAAGAGCTTGGGATTCCCATAGAACTTTACCTACCATACAGTTAGCTTCCTACCATAGAGTTTCTTTACCTACCATATGGTTATACTTCTTCAGACCTCAGAATATTATAAACCTATGAATACCACAATACAGGCATATCTTAGATACTCATCCCTACTAGCTGTTTTGAGCCTTAGTACTCCATGAGAATGAATTCCCCAGTTGGTCATTCAGCAGTCAGCTGGATAGCAGAAGTATCAATAACTTTCCTCCAGAACTGATCCTATAGTGTATAAGTTAGGTGGGTTAATTTATGAACAAGAAGATCCAAAATGTTTAATGGCTCTGACACAGTATGAGTTTACTTTTTTTTTTTTTTTTTTTTTTTTGCAGTACGCGGGCCTCTCACTGTTGTGGCCTCTCCCGTTGCGGAGCACAGGCTCGGGACGCGCAGGCTCAGCGGCCATGGCTCACGGGCCCAGCCACTCCGCGGCACGTGGGACCTTCCCGGACCGGGGCATGAACCCGCGTCCTCTGCATCGGCAGGCAGACTCTCAACCACTGCGCCACCAGGGAAGCCCATGAGTTTACTTCTCATTTAAATCATCCCTGAAAGTTCAGTATAACACTTCTCAAATTCTAAAATTGAAATTTTAATGGGTTTTGCTGTTGTTTTGATCAATGACCAATATCATGCTCAATTTCGATCTGCACTATCTTAATACCGTTAGACATTCTAACATGGAGAGATTGAGCTCTTCTTCCTAGAGACTCAAAACACCAACCCCACTATTTTTGGTATCACATAGAGAATGATAACATAGTATAGTAAGCAATGGCATGGTACTTTGGAAAATGTTAGTCAGGTTAATAACAGTTTTAAAGGATTACCTCTCTCTCAGCCTCAGCACACAGGTATTTCTCAGACTCTTTAACAGTATTGAATATAATGATCAGCATATAAAATATTGTGGAATATATAATTTATATGTTATCTATTTGTTGGAATTTATAGGTTAGATTCCTCTGGGCAAATGAGGCAGAAAAATTCTATAGGAATAAAAGTATGCAATGTGTCACTGGGTTTAGCTCAAATGGGGCATAAGGAATGAGTGATTTTTCATTTACTATTGGATTATTGAGACTAAATAAGCTTGGGAACACAGCCCCATTTGAGTAGATGCACGCTTATTTTACCTGATCTCTCCTTTCCCATAAATAAGAGAGGTTCAATACTGAAATAACTGGAAATCACACTGGCATGTTATTCTGCAGGCAATATCTTATTGATGTGGGCTGATGTGAGGAGGAAAGAATAGCAAAGAAGTGTGAAGGTGACTCATAATGCCAAGTTCATATTATTTTCTATAAATAAGAAAGATAACATGCATCATCATCAGTATAGCTGAGGGAAACAGTTTTTTACCCTAGTGCCAAGCCATATTATTTTGCACTTATAATGTTGTTATGAATATGAACTTTGAAGTCTCCAGTGGAGAGTCAAAGTGATTTCGAAGATATGCATCTTCTCCTATACAGGACATTCAATTTTTCTTCCTTTAATGGCTGTTGATGCTAAAATACAAAATACGCCCTGATAAATATCTAACCCACTAAAATATGATTCCACTTATGCAGAATGATTTGGATGGTACTGCTTATTTTTTAATATGATATTTCCTTCAGGAAATAAAAGAAATGCTGGCATTGCATACCATTTCATTTTTTATTATATATCTTCAGTGAATTTATCATCTTGCCACGAATATAAAAGTTAAGCAACAAAATAGGATGACTAGAGGGCTTACATTTTCTAATTTCCTCCCTAATTTTCTGGGATTGAGGCAGCATCACAACGTGACAACCTGCTATTTGAGAAAGATTTTTGTTAGCAAGAAACCGTTTTGGGATTGTGTTGAAAAATGAATACACAGATTTTAGGTAAAGATGGGAAGGATGACATTTCCTGGGTATTTTCCCTCTTTTTTAACCTTTAGGGAACACTTTCTTTTCCTGCCTTGGCTATTGTCATTGCCTCCTGGAATCCCTATTCTCACCTTACCAAATTCTTTCACTCTGTTCATCTAGAATAATCTTAGAAAAAGAATCAAACAACTGCTTAAAATGGTTTGTTTTCCATTTCACTTTGGAAAAAAACCCATTTTTTTCAATATGGCCTACAAGGGACTGCTTGAACTATCCTCTATCCACTCTCCACATTTTCCAGTACTGTTTGTCGTTTCACCCATTATTCAGGTGACCATATATCCCAGCGTACCTGGATGGTCCTGGTGTTCTTCTGTTGCACAAGAATTTCTTCTAGTTTTTTATTTGCCCTACTTATAATTTATTACTCTTGTATTTATTTTGATCCTCAAACTGTCCCTGATTTGCCCCATAAGGAATTCCTTCAGGCTGGCTTTTGTGTTGTTTTTTAAAAGTTCCCAACATTCTTTGAGCACTTCTTACTGTTTGTTTTTTTTTTGCTTCTGCCACAGTTTCATCTAGTATTATGTGACATACATGTGTAGTTCAAATAGTCCTCACATCCACATGTGGTTAAATCTGGAAAAAAGACTGTCAAGAACCTAATTCTCAGGGAATTCCCTGGTAGTCCAGTGGTTAGGACTCTGTGCTTTCACTGCAGAGGGTGCATGTTCAATCCCTGGTCAGGGAACTAAGATCCTGCAAGTCACGCTGCATGGCCAAAAATAAAAACTCTTTCCCTGAATCTTCTTAGTTTCAGCATAATGAACACCTCCCATTTAAGGATAGCACACAGGGCTCCTGCTGACAACCTGAAGAGAACTCAGACTATACTGAGTAGTAACAGGTAACTGTTTCCCATCTACAATTGCGGTGGGAGGACTGTTTAGCACTGCTGCCCTGCCTGCCATTTGGGTTCTTTGGCTTATGCTATGGCTTGACTACCAGGGAGTCATTTGACATTTCAGTGGAAAACTTGGAAAATTATAGGTTAAATATATGTGAATTATGTGTAGAAACTAGAGATTTAGCAATTTTACTATAGAGCATATAAAAGTAGTCTGAATGCTTTTACTATAATGGTTTTTGTCATTTATTGTATGGAATAAATGTACAACTATTCATTTATATTTGGTAATTTTTTTTTGCAATAAGCCCTTTAGACAGTAATGTGACTAAAAAGAAAAGGAAAGAAAAGAAAAATTTATTGCAAGCTTTTCTATTGAATTTCCATTTTTAAAGAGAGTTGATTTTGTGTATAGGTAAGTAGCACAAAATGTTTGTCAACGCTCAGTATCCATACAGATGATATCACTGAGCACATGAAAATAACAGGACACAAAATAATGTTTTATTTAGATTAAATAATTTCTGATCTAAATTAATTTCACTAATTTTCAATTTTAACGTTTCTTGTACATATACAAAAAGTCACTGTTAGTGTTGGTTTCATTAGCAAAATAAATTCACATATAGTTAAAGATGCCAGTTTTATATGGTCATCTTCAGGTGCTTCAAAAAAATTACATAAAGTTAAAGCCAATAATGGTTCAATTTTGTCATCCAATTTATAAAATGAAAGTAAAACCTTTAGAAATTCAGTCTGTCAGAGATGATACATCTGACATTGTTATGAATGCTCTTAAAAATTCAATTTTAAAGTTTAATAATGAAAAGAGAATTCTTTGGGGGAGTATAGACTTAATGGAGCACAGTACTATAGTAAAAAAACAATGTTGGGTTTCAATTAAGAAATCTATGGAATACAAACATTCTTAAAATTGAGGTTCACATAATTCATGTTTGACTAATCAAAATAAAAGCTGTAGCTGTTGAAATTTACATCTATAGTAACCAGACTAAAAGCTGGGATGAAGCCAATGGTGATTACCAAAAACAATCTTTAATCTGGCTGTACATGCCTTTTCTCTTTGCTGCCTGTCTTCAAGTGAATTTTAGAAATGTTTGACCTTGTGAAGAACTATTCTGTAAATTATTCTGTATCCTGCAATTTTATTTAAATAAACAATCCCTCTTATATTTTGGTTTCATTTTCTTCATATTTAGTTGAAGATTGTTAATAAAGAAGTTTTTTAAAGTAGGCTCCTAAATTATCATCCTTTCAAGATTTTATTGAGTAGCAATCATAGGGATGGAGATTTAAAACACAGAAAACATTGAAATTCAACCCTGGAGAAGTGAGTGAAGGATTAGAAAATATTAAATGATGAGAACTCAAGAGTGTAGAAGATTTAATTTTAAAATTCTATAACTGTTCTTTCAAATATCTTGACTTAGAAGGATCTTTTGATGGAGTATCTATTTTTAATTGGAGAAATTTATATTTTGTGTTGAATGGAGTGAAATTGAGAAGACCTAAGGTTTTTAGGCATCTAAACTTGGTGAAACATTCCAAAGATTTATAAATAGAGAAGAATTATTTGACAAGTTTATTTGTAAAAGTAACTGTAAAATAAATATTTGAGCTGATATATTTATATGTTTTAATTAAAAATAGAATTGATACTATCTCCTATTTTGTAGAATTTGCTCTGAACTTACCATATATTTCACCCCTCCATAAAAAATAGTATGTTTAACAGAGGAGACTCAATGAAGGCATAAAAAATTGAATTTATTAGCCATAAAATAAATTCAACTCCAAAGATTGAAATAAATTCAACTGCAACTTTATGAAGATTTTTAAATTAACAATATCATATTGAACAAAAATATTCTTCAGACAAATACCAATGAAAAAATATTAGAGATGAAGTATGTAAATATTACCAATAATAACTATTCTGCTTATGCTATTTTTAATGTACATGATTATCTAATGTTTATTACAATTTATCTTTTTAAAATCAATTTGTATAGAATGATTGTATAGGTCCATTAGTATAATAAAACCAATTTCCCATTAATTATCAAAGCTGACCTAATTTGGATGATAAATTAACCTCTCATGTTTTACCTGTGGGCTCATTATCATCTCATATATCAGAAGGCACCATGTGGTATGTGGAACACAGTATTACAAATTCTAGGCCTGCTTCTAGGATTCAGCCTGCAGCCAGCCTTGCTGATAAAAGTTTTCAGGTATTATTCCCAGTTGTAGCAGTCGGTAATTGCCTCATTTCTGTAGCCAAGCACTTGCTTTTACTCCATTACAGTAGCTGAGCCTCTATTTTATTGCTTTATTTCTAAGTACTATTTACCTGGTTTCTCTTGCCTGGGTACCCTGGAGAGTTGGGTCTTCTCCTTCTCTTACTTTTACATCATCTCTCAGGGCCTGATCACTGATTACTGGATCTCTGCTCCTGAAGACTAATCTCGCTGATGATGCCACACCCATTTCTAACTACTGATACTTGTTGCTAATGTTCCCCTAATTCTTCAGGACTCTCTCCTCTTTACTCCCTTCTGTTAATTTTGTTTCCAAGTTAGTCTAGTCTCCAGGTCTATGTTTCCCTCCACCACTATCCATGACCTTGCTTTGACAGAGCCACAAATCGGTTGGGAAAATATTTTAAAGAGGTAAGAAACTTTATTTTTTACAGCTTTTTTATTCAGAGCTTTGGGCTCAATTTACTCTCCTTAGCAAAGGGTTGACGCTGACATGTTTTTTAATTTAAATCTAGATCCATTATTAATTTTCCCTATGGTGAATACAGAACATTTTATTTTGTGAGCCATTTCTCCATTAGGCAGAAGACTTTGCTTTTAATTTTTATAATATCACCTTACTGTCTATGTGATAATGAGCAAGCCCCTTAATATCTCTGTTACCTCCCTCTTCTGTAATATGGATTTTTTTGTGAGCATCAGATAAAATAATATATGAGAACTTTTTTAATGCAAAGCATAACGTTTTGTGGGCTTGTATTAGGTGTGAGGTCTATTACTATAATTGTTTCTGGTCTGATGGTTAGCGAAAAACATCTTGGAACTTTGACTATTAGGTAAATGTATATACCCTTTGGATCCTGCCTTCTCATACTCTTTATGCAATAATGACAAAGAGAAGTAAGCGTTCATAGACTACTGGTATTTGAAAATGGAGTACTGCAATATTCTATTGTTTTAATAATGCCTATCTTGCCTGAAGCATTAAGAAATAATTTGAATCTCCCAGCCTTATTATTTTCTATTAATCTGTACTTATCATGCCACCTAGTGTTGTAGTTCTGAATAGCAGTGCTCTCACAATGAGCTTTAAATCAGCTAATTATTGTACTACATTTGCTTTCTTTTGGAGTAGAGTTTTCTCTATGCTATCACAATTCTGTGTTTTCTTGAATTTTTTATATTGGTTCAGATTAAACTAAATTGAGGAGTGCTCAATATTTCAGAGAGAAGTATTTGGCAGTGTGTTGGGTGTGACTCTAGGAGTACCATCTGTTTAGCACTTTGATAATACAGAACAAAAGATAATAAGGAAAATATTCTAAATTATCCCCCCCAAAAGCTGGAAATTGATATATATAGGACTGACAACACATTAAGATTTTCAAGTACTTTCGTGGGTATCAATTAAATCTCCTAAAAGTCATCCATGTGTTTATATTTTTAAAATGTGAACACTTCCTACTATTACCTCTTTTAGAAGTGAAAAGTGAATATAAGTATGACTATTAAATATTAAACCAGTCTAATCAGCTATTTGTGAAAGAGAGATTTTACCTAAAAGCAAGGATTTCCTCTTTGGAAAATATGAGGAAACTGGACATAGAAGGAAGGGATGTGATAGAACAAAAGAGGAAAAAACTAAGGTGGTAAGACTGTGATAAGAATCATAGTAGCTAATAAAAGGTCCAAGAGTCATGGCCAAGAATCTGTAGATTCAACCCAATCATGACCAAAATTAGATTCAACGCAATCCTGACCAAATTTCCAAATGCATATTTCACAGAACTAGAACAAATTATTCTAAAATATGTTTGGATCCACAAAAGATCCCAAAGCACCAAAAAAATCTTCAGAAAGAAGAACAAAACTGGAGGTATCATACTCCCTGACTTCAAACTATACTACAAGGAGACAGTAATGAAACCAGGCTGGTACTGGCACAAAAACAGACACACAGATCAATGGAACAGAATTGAGAGCCCAGAAATAAACCCACACATGTATGGACAATTAATTTATGACAAAGGAGCAAAGAACATACAATGGAGAAAGGAGAAGTCCCTTCAATAAATGGTGTTAGGAATACTGGACAGCCACATGCAAAAGGATGAAACTAGACCACTACCTTATACCATACAAAAAATTAATTCAAAATGGAGTAAATACTTGACTCTAAAACCTGAAACCATAAAATTCTTAAAAGAAAACAGATGGTAACCTGTCATTGGTCTTAATGATGTTTTTGTGTATCTGACATCAAAGGCAAGGGAAACAAAAGAGAAAATAAACAAATGGGACTACATCAAACTAAAAAGTTTCTGTACAATGAAGAAAACCATAACCAAAACAAAAAGGCAGCCTACTGAATGGGAGAAGATATTTGCAAATAATACATACAGTAAGATGTTAATATCCAAAATATATAAAGAAATCATACAACTCAAAAACAAAACAAAACAAATAACAGATGAATGGATAAAGAACACATATATACACAATGGAATATTACTCACCCATTAAAAAGAATAAAATCTTGCCATTTGCAACAACATGGATGTAACTGGAGGGTATTATGCTTAGCAAAATAAGTCAGACAGAGAAAGACAAATACTGTATGTTTTCATGATATGTGAGATCTAAAAAATAAAACAAATGAAGAAACACAACAAAACAGAAACAGACTCACAGATATAGAAAGCAAACTAGTATGGTAAGTCTCCCACATATGAACAAATTTCATTCTGCCAGCATGTTCATAAGTCCAATTTGTTCGTAAGTCCAACAAAGTTAGCCTAGGTACCCACAATCAGCTATATAGTACTGTATTATAATAGGTTTATAATACTTTTCACACAAATAATACATAAAAAACAAACAGAAAATAAAGAAAACCTTTTTAATCTTACAATACAGTGCCTTGAAAAGTACAGTAGTACAGTACAACAGCTGGCATACAGGGGCTGGCATCAAGTGAACAGGCAAGAAGAGTTACTGACTGGAGAAGGGAGAGGATGTGGGAGATGGTGGAGCTGAGGGATCATCAGCAATAGGAGACAGAGGGCAAGCTGCAGTTTCACTCGTGCCTAACAGTGATGCACACGTTCTGGTTCCTTGCTGGATTCAATTCTATCTACCCTCTTGAAAAAATGATCCAGTGATGTCTGGGTAGCAGCTCTTCTTTTCTTGCCATAGATGATGACACAGTAGCACTGGATTGCATTCTGAACGGCTGCTGCAACCTTCATGTATCATTCTACGTTTGGGTCCTGTGCCTCAAAAACTAACATTGCCTCCTCAAATAAAGAAAATGCCCTTGCCATTTCCTGAGTCATGAATCTCTTCAGCTCTTCAGTTACTTCTTCCTCTTGTCTCTCTTCGTCCTTTCTCTGGGCCTCCAATTCTATCAGGTCTTCATTAGTAAGTTCCTCGTGTTGCACAGCAAGGAGTTCTATGAAGTCGTCCTCTTGCAGATCTAGCTCCAGCTTCTTGCTGAGGGTCACTAAGTTGCTGAAGAACACGTTTGAATCTTTGAAACTTCGCAACTTGAAGGTTCATAAGTAGGGGACTTACTGTAGTTATCAGAGGGGAGGGAGTGGGGGGAGGAGCAACATAGGTGAAGGAGATTAAGAGTTACAAACTACTAGGAACAAAATAAGTAAGTTACAAGGATGTAATATACAGCACAGGGAAAATAGTCAATATTTTATAACTTTGTATGGAATGTAATCTATAAAAATATTGAATTACTATGTTGTACACCTGAAACTAATATAATATTGTAAGTCAACTATACTTCAATTAAAAAATAATAAAAAATGAACAAAGGACCTGAACAGACATTTTTCCAAAGAAGACATAGAGATCATCGACGGGCACATGAAAAGATGCTTAACATCACTAATTATTAGGGAAATGCAAATCAAAACCACAACGAAGGGGCTTCCCTGGTGGCGCAGTGGTTGAGAGTCCGCCTGCCGATGCAGGGGACATGGGTTCGTGCCCGGGTCCGGGAAGATCCCACATGCCGCGGAGCAGCTGGGCCCGTGAGCCGTGGCCGCTGAGCCTGCACGTCCGGAGCCTGTGCTCCACAACGGGAGAGAGGCCACAACAGTGAAAGGCCCACGTACCGCAAAAAAAAAAAAAAAACCACACAATGAAATATTACTTTGCACTTGTGAGAATGGCTATTATCAAAAAGACAAGAAATAACAAATGTTGATGAGGATGTGGAGAAAAGGAAACCCTTGTGCACTGTTAGTAGGACTATAAAATGAGGCAGCCACTATAAAATACAGTATGGAGATTCCTCAAAAAATTAAGAACAGAACTACCATATGACCCAGCTATTCCACTTCTGGGTATTTATTTGAAGAACATGAAGACATCAATTCAGAAAGATATATGCACCCCTATGTTCCTCGCAGTACTATTTACAATAGCCAAGATACAGAAATAACCTAAATCTCCATTGATGAATGAATGGACAAAGAAGATTTGATGTATATATGTATATAATGGAATACTAATCAGCCATAAAAAAATGAAATCCTGCCTTTTGCAACTACATGGAAGGTATTATGCAAAGTGAAATAAATCAGATGGAGAAAGCTAAATACCATACGATTTCATATGTGGAATATAAAAAAATACAAACAAACAAAATAAAACAAAAACAAACTCATGGATATAGAGAACAGATCAGTGGTTACTAGAGGGGAAGGGAGTTGGAGGGTTGGCAAAATGAATAAAGGGGGCCAACTGTACAGTGATGGATGGTAACTAGGCTTGTGGTAGTGATCACTTTGTAGTGTATACAGATATTGAATTATAATACTTTACATCTGAAACTTAAATAAGAAGAAAAAAAGTGTCATGGCCAGGAGAAATAGAAAATCTAAGAAAAGGACAAAAGCAGTTACATTAACATCTCTACTAATAGAAACATGTTTTCCTATAAAAGGTTCCCTTATGAGAATGAAAACAATAGAGGAAACATTGCAACAACCAAACAGAAAAGTCACGGAATGCATTATGCTGAAACATGAGATACATTCTTGGAAATCTGAGGGTTGAAACATAGCATTTAAAATTGATAGGAAATTACTCAACCAATGCAAGAAGGGGGGGTGACAATTATTTATATAGATTTACTTCATTAATATTTATATTAATACTTATTAACACGATACATTATAATTTGCTTTATTATCTCCATTTTATATAAGAGTGACTTACTTGAGATTGCACTTGGCTATTGATGGTACCTGGATTGAACCTAGACACTCTGAGTCAATAAGGCATTTAAATTATCACGTCACTTGCTCCTGATTCCATCATGTATGTGTGTATATGTGTTTTACTTCTTGCTTGCTTTTTTTTCTTTTGTAGGAGATGTGGACGTCTAGGGGTGTTGAATTTCCAATCTCTCTTGTATGTCTGGTAAACATTCAACAGTGTTGAATTTCCAATCTCTCTTGTATGTCTGGTAAACAGTCTGGTTTTAGCTAGCGTCCTGGCCAATACTGAAAGATTTTAATGTTTTGAACACAGTTATCTGTGTTGTAAATGGGGGAATAAGTCCCCTTGTGGGGTCCTTAAGGATCACTCCAACATGACTGCAGAAATTACATTTGGAGAGGCATATAAAATTAAAAGATTTATTATACTCAGGTCCTAGAGAATGGCATAGCACACAACACAGGGTGCCAGATGGGAGCAGCTCCAAGGGACAGGTTCAAGCAAGCAGGGGAAAAGCCAAGGGAGAGTGAGAACCAGTAGACAAGTGCCTTTACTGAAGGTCAGGGTGGAGTACACAAGCAAAAGGTCGGAAGGGATTTCATTGTTGAGTTTTCATCGGTGGTCACAGGCAGGGGACAGCAAGAAAGGGAACTTGTGGCAGGGACCAGACTTATCACACTGGTGCACTTGGTCACCTGAGCAGGGTGCTCACAGCATGATTGTGGGGATGTTGAGGCAGCAGGAAAATATGAAGTTTTAAAGTTTACAATACAGTATCATTATTTTTCATAATTCCATAGCCAAATAATAAATAGCCTTCACAAACCTGGTGTACTGGATGCTGTTGCTCAATAAATATTTATTGAGTGAATGGATGAATGATTAATGAAAGAAATACTCTTCATTTGCAACATTGATTCCCTAATCAAGGCCTTCATCTCCGCCATAACTGGAATCCTGTTCTTCATATATAACACTCACAACAAACAAATACCCCTTATATTATCATGATTTTAAAATGAAATCAATGTTCCAGTTATCAACTGCTGTATAACACACCGTCTCAACACTCATTTAAACACTGATCTTAAACCAAATGTATTATTTTTCATCAATGGTCTGTGAGTTCATTGGTCTCAGCTGGAACCAACTGCTGGACAGGGGCTGGGACTGAAATACACTGAAGCTTCAAGAAGGCTTGCTGGCTCACTCAACATGACTGACAGTTATTGGTAGCTGTCAGTTGGGAGTATGGCTGATACTATGAACTGCAGTATCTACAGGTGGCCTCTCCACATGGGTCAAGCTTTTCAAATCATAGTGAAGAAGAAGTATACTAAGAAGATATACTCCAAGAAACAAGTGGAAGATGGCCTAGATCTGTAATTTGGCACACCATAATTTCTACAATATTCTATTGATCAAAGCAATCACAGAACCTGCCCAGATTCAAGGAGAGAGGAAGTAGTTTCCACCTCTTGAAGGAAAGAGAGGGGGTCATAGAAACTATAGGGATCTCAATTTGCTTAAATCAACAACCATAAAATACTAAAAATAGACATCATTCCTTATTACTGTAGGTGGTGGTGGTGGTGGTAGTAGTATTTCCTATATTTCTCACTGGTCCTCAAATCTTCACATAATCCTATGTCTTCATTTTGCACATGAAGAAACTGAAGATGAAAATAGCTTTGTAACTTAGTAAAAGTCACACAGTACGAGCTCAAACAAAGATATGCCTTTGCCATTTTATTTCATTATCCTTTCACTCTACCATGAAATTTACTAGGGTTCCCTGTGCCTTCTCACATCAAATCTAAATTCTTGTGTTTCTAACACAGCAATAATCTGCCCCATTCCTGTCTACACAATATTACATCTATTTGCTTCCTCTGTACCCTCCTTGCCATAATGCCTTTGTCCCCCTTATCTGGGATGTCCCACCTCACTCCCTCCAATCTAAATCCCAGCAGCCATTCAGGCTCTCTTCATAGACAACCAATCTTTTCACTGAAAATCTATCTCTGTCTCTATCTCTATCACAGCTCATAATGACTTCCCTTCCTGTGGAGTTAAAGCATACTTTTTTTTATGTAATGGTTCATGGATTTGTTGTTTTCACATGTGTTCGTTTTATCTTTCCAACTGTATTGTAAATTTTTTGTGGTGATCTATATCACCAGGTTTAATATTCCTCATGAACTCCTTGTTAATCCCATCCTCTAAGACTAGTACACCAGAGAGCTGACAACAAACTATATCATGATGCTTCAGGCATGCTAGAGACAAATGGAGTCCTCCATATAAAAATTATCAATGGAAATGTTAGTCTAAAATAACTAGCTTGATGGTAGTGAAGTACTGTGCTAAACCCTGAGCCTTCTCAGCAGATTAGAGGGAAAACCCTATAGAGCAAAGTGGAACACCCAAGCTGCAGGGCTAGTGGCTACATGCTGTGATTTCTAAATTTCCATTAAAGGGCATTTTCCTTTCTGCTAGGTGAAGATTGAAATGCCTTTGAAAGGATAATTCATTCCACAATTAAGAATGACGTGTAAGGCACAACGAGCTCACTAAAATTATAAGATCTTTTCCATAGCAGGTTCTGATCTGTGTCATAAAGGGTAGAGGGATAAGAAGTTATTGAGCATATTGTAGGGAAGCAGGTTTCTCAAAAAAGGAAAAAAGATAAAATGAGGAGTTGAAGACACCTGTCTGGAGTCACACCTGCTAATATTTCTAACCTCCCAAAGGAAAAAAAATACACCGTCCTAGGACAGAAGTCCTCGGTAGTGAAATATAGAAACTACTCCCATAGCCTGTGAGGTCCCAGCCATCAGCTATCCCATCCCATACACTTTATACATACAAATAACCATTCTCTGCAGGCTGGAAGTTTTTATTTTTAATTTTTTTACTTTAATTTTTTTTTTTTTTTTTTTTTCAGTATTCGGGCCTCTCTCTGTTGTGGCCTTTCCCGTCGCGGAGCACAGGCTCCGGATGTGCAGGCTCAGCGGCCATGGCTCACAGGCCTAGCCGCTCCGCGGCATATGGGATCTTCTCGGACCGGGGCACAAACCCGTGTCCCCTGCATCGGCAGGCGGACTCTCAACCACTGCGCCACCAGGGAAGCCCTATTTTATTTTTTAACATCTTTATTGGAGTATAATTGCTTTACAGTGGTGTGTTAGTTTCTGCTTTATAACAAAGTGAATCAACTATACATATACATATATCCCCATATCTCCTCCCTCTTGCGTCTCCCTCCCACCCTCCCTACCCCACCCCTCTAGGTGGTCACAAAGCATGGAGCTGATCTCCCTGTGCTATGCGGCTGCTTCCCACTACCTATTTTACATTTGGTTGTGTATATATGTCCACGCCACTTTCTCACTTCGTCCCAGCTTACCCTTCCCTCTCCCCGTGTCCTCAAGTCCATTCTCTACGTCTGCGTCTTTACTCCTGTCCTGCCCCAGGTTCTTCAGAACCATTTTTTTTTTTAGATTCCATATGTATGTGTTCGCATACAGTATTTGTTTTTCTCTTTCTGACTTACTTCACTCTGTAGGACTGACTCTAGGTCCATCCACCTCGCAACAAGTAACTGTGTTTCCTTTTATGGCTGAGTAATATTCCACTGTATGTATGTGCCACATCTTCTTTATCCATTCATCTGTTGATGGACACTTAGGTTGCTTCCATGTCCTGGCTGTTGTAAACAGAGTGGCAATGAACATTGTGGTACATGACTCTTTTTGAATTATGGTTTTCTCAGGATATATGCCCAGTACTGGGATTGCTGGGTCATATGGTAGTTCTATTTTTAGTTTTTTAAGGAACCTCCATACTGTTCTCCATAGTGGCTGTATCAATTTACATTCCCACCAACAGTGCAAGAGGGTTCCCTTTTCTCCACACCGTCTCCAGCATTTATTTGTAGATTTTTTTGATGATGGCCATTCTGACTGGTGTGAGGTGATATCTCATTGTAGTTTTGATTTGCATTTCTCTAATGATTAGTGATGTTGAGCGTCCTTTCATGTGTTTGCTGGCAATGTGTATATCTTCTTTGGAGAAATGTCTATTTAGGTCTTCTGCCCATTTTTGGATTGGGTTGTTTGTTTTTCTGATATGAGCTGCTTGTAAATTTTGGAGATTAATCCTTTGTCAATTGCTTCATTTGCAAATATTTTCTCCCATTCTGAGGGGTGTCTTTTCGCCTTGTTTATGGTTTCCCTTGCTGTGCAAAATTTTTTAAATTTCATTAGGTCCCATTGGTTTATTTTTGTTTTTATTTCCATTTCTCTAGGAGGTGGGTCAAAAAGGATCTTGCTGTGATTTATGTCATAGAGTGTTCTGCCTATGTTTTCCTCTAAGAGTTTGATAGTGTCTGGCCTTACATTTAGGTCTTTAATCCATTTTGAGTTTATTTATGTGTATGGTGTTAGGGAGTGTTCTAATTTCATTCTTTTACATGTAGCTCTCCAGTTTTCCCAGCACCAGTTATTGAAGAGGCTGTCTTTTCTCCATTGTATATTCTTACCTCCTTTATCAAAAATACGGTGACCATATGTGCATGGGTTTACCTCTGGGCTTTCTATCCTGTTCCATTGATCTATATTTCTGTTCTTGTGCCAGTAGGCTGGAAATTTTTTAAATGCTGACTTGAAATAGTGAGCACTGGGCGGAGGATTAACAGGATGATATTTTACATCATCCTTCCCTGCACTACCTTTCTTATCCCATACAATACTAAGTGCTTTCCTAAACCAAATTTTAAAGTTGAAGTGTAAATCAAGCTCCTCATGGTGTTAACTCCTCAGGTAGAGTTTTGGGGAAGTAGTTTAGGAGGCAGGCTAAGGAAGAGAGCCAGCCAGCTTGTCTTACCATTATTTCCCTTCCTATCAGGGACAGGTAATCTTGTTTGGCTGCCCATTTGGTCTTAATAAGCCAACAGGAAAGCCCTAATGGGAATGTAAAAAAATCTCATTTCTGAGAGTCAGATGATTTCTGGTTACCAGAGGCACAATTTTCTATCTCCAATTGGCCAGGTATTTGACATCTACTGGGGTGAGAAAAATGACTTTTAATGGAAAACTGAACAAATGTTTGGGGTTTGTTTTATTTCCCTTGAGAGTAATTACTAGAATTTGCTTGCCTCTCTTGCCTGCCACACTGAAAAATTTATTTCAAAACTATAAAAAATGTTTCATGGAGTGGTTCTGCAAAGAAAATTATAAGCTTTTGAAATAATCTTTCTTGGCATCCCTGACTATTCCAATTCTAAAATAGTTTTAGAATTAATTGAAACACTTTGAATAATTATGAGCTATTTAAGGAATCCAATATATCTAGCTTCTCCCAGAAAAAACCATGTCCATAATTCTTGGGAATTCTTTATTTTCATCCTTGTCCCACACATGGCAGTTGATTGGGTTGCTACATAAAGCTTCTCTCCCATTGCTGCGGAGCACAGGCTCTGGACGCGCAGGCTCAGCAGCCATGGCTCACAGGCCCAGCCGCTCCGCGGCATGTGGGATCTTCCTGGACCGGGGCACGAACCCGTGTCCCCTGAATCGGCAGGCGGACCCTCAACCACTGCGCCACCAGGGAAGCCCCAAAGCTTTTAATATTATAACATGTCACTCCTTGATTAAGAGCACAGAGGAGGAAGATAATGGTTTTTCCTACTGCAGCTTCAGTGGTGGAAGTCACACCCTGGTCCCTACCCTCTGTTTTGGTCTCTCTGCCTCTTCCTGCTCCTCTGAGTCTTTGGCTTGAACAGAGCTGGAAGGACTGCAGATTTGGCCTCTGCACTTAAGGAAGAGGCAGAGAGAATGACTGCCATTGCACATGTGCTGTGCATGCGTCTGCCTAAATCCATCTGAAAATGGTCACAAAGGGAAAGCACCATGGGCTCTTTCTCTGGCAAAGTAGGTGAAGAGGCCCACCCTGAATCCTGCCACATCCACAAATAGAGCTAGGCAATAGCTAAGGCAGTCATAGCCACAAATTAGGGAAGGAGTGGATTATTTTCTTCCTCACCTATATCAGATGTAAAACAAGTTGCCCATGAAAGCAAGTTGTTCTTGGTACCTGTGTCATGTATTCCCGCCCATTTTTCAGGCGTTTTGGAGAGTATGAGTTGAATAATTACATGGTTCACCCAATCCCATCTCCATCTGTTCTCCAGACAAGATGAACAAGCCTCAGATATATCAGAGAAAGAGTCAACTGTTCAAAAAGCTTCTTTTCCCAAACAAAACAAGTACACTTTCAAAATAAGTACATTAGCTTAATGAATTGTGCCCATATTAATTTGGCTATTACATCACATGTAAAAGAAACTCAAAATATTTTAATTGAATCTATGATACTACCAAGTACATAAAAATATTTTTTTAAAAAAAATTAAACTACAGTACCCTTAAAAATGGTAACACAGATATCTTCCTGTCACCTACTTGATTATGTGCTTAGTACCAGGGAAGCCTAAGTAATGCCAGGCTTTTGAGCCGTATTTATATGCCAAAATCACGTAGATTCTTACTCTTAACTTCTTTAAACAGTTTAAAAAATAAAATTTGAAGTTTTAGCACAGAATCTCCCATTCTAGCCCTTGCTTAAATTTTTCAAATGGAAATATGGAAGCAAAATGATGTAGCAAGTCTAAGTTAAAGAAGTATCACTTCTGATGTGTGTTCCTGAAAATACTTACACTTACTGGAAGGTGTTACTTATTTATGTTTGAAATCCCTGAATACATTTTTTTTTTTTACATTTCAAGTGAGATATTGAAGAAATAAAACAAAAAGGCTGGGAATCAAATTTAATACCAATCTGAAATGTACATGTACAACAACAGCAAAAACATTCCATATTCCATAGCTAAGTCCAATATGAAGAAAGGGGGAAATGCAGTGCACCCAGAATAAATCTCAAAAAAAGACAATATTAAATGTAAATGCACACTGAGTTTCTTAAATAAGGGAAAACCTACATATGAAAAGAAAGCCAGTAATTTTTAAGTCTAGTGCATATCCCCAAGAAGTCAAAATTAACTTCCTCATAATTCATTTCTTTTCTAGAGGCTGATCATGTCTTTATCCAGTTCTCTTGCCCTATGTATGCTATGATATAAAAATCATCAAAACAGAAAAGTGACAAGTAAAAAAATAACAGAACTGTTATTTTCAAATGTTATCAAGCAACTGTTTGAATCATTCTTTTAATGAATTTAGTAGATCTCCTTGTGGTTCTTGTGTAAGAATGAAATAGTCTTAGAACATTTTCTAAGTATTGAGGCAGTTTTAGACTGAGTTAGATAGAAAAAGTCAGTTACTAAGCTTTGTTGAAGGCATCAGAATTTTTCCATTCTTCAAGTTTCCATTCCATTCTTCTCCTTGATGCCAAAAAGTCATCCATATAATCAATTGTGCTCTGTTTCTATGACTTTTAGGATTTCTGGAATGCCATTTTAAAGGTAAGAAGAATCCAATAGCAGGATGAGGCACAAATTTTGGAAACTATGGGGCTTGAGAAAGCTATTGGGCTTGAAAGCCTAAGTCGGAAGCAGTATTTTAGGAATCTTAACTACTTTATATTTAAGAGTAATATTGCCAATAAATAAACTAGTGAAAGCTCTATTGCAAAATGTACAAGAGAGAAAGATTATTAAACCATATTTTATTTCTTTTTAACTTTTCTCTTGGTGTTCTCAGACTACAGTACTTAATGTGAGGCATTAAAATGTTATGGTTAGTTCAGAATCGTGTTAAATACCATATATATGTAGTCTAAAATGTATTATTTGAAGTATTATTTATTTAAGAACTTTTTATATATTCAAACTGATATCTAATGCAATCAAATGGATGGCACTTGGTCATCAATCCTTTTTAATACATCGTTATTTACCATTTTGAAAGAGATGGTTTTGCAACATCTTTATATTTCTGCACTTGTGTTCTGCTTTAATCTCCTATTTATAGTGATTTCAAAATAGATCCATTTAACTGTTAGTTAAAATGTACAAAATAGTCAAAATTAAACCTCACTACGGTTTGCTGAGTGCAATAAAGACAGCAAATCTCACTATGCTACGGAGATTGTGGTTCCTAAGAAAAAACTAATAATGCAGAAATCTCAAGAATGATAGTATTTAAATATATTTTCAGGATTTAGATGAGGTTTTGACATCAGATTATTTCTCAACACAATCTTACAGGGAAGTTGAATTAAAATAGACTTGGTCAACAGATGTGGTTAACTCTCAGGATAAATCACAGACTAAAATGATTAGGAATCTGAAAGTAATAACGTAACCCAAATTTTTGTTGTCATATGACAAGTTCAGAAAATTCAAACCCAAATCCAAATAGAAATACAAAATGACAGATGCAATAGAATAAGAAAAATAGAATAGGGTGACCAGATAACTCTGTTTTATATTACAAAGTTGTTGAGTCAGACTCGTGGTCACTACTTTCAAATTTCCATCAGGTTTTAGAATAACTAGTTTCTTATGTTGATATTTCTATTGAAAATTTTCAGGAATTATATGGTTTTTATAAAAAGGGTTTAAACAGACCTATTTCCCTTTCCCTTGCCTTGATCTTGACTCCTTTACCTTTTCTTCTCTTCTCTTTCCCTCTTCCTCTTCCCCCGCCACCCTCCCCCCCTTATTTTTTTTTCTACTTCCTCATCTCATGAACCTTGAGGAACTGCAAGGCTTGCAAACACAGCTATGGAAAGAAGTGTTTTGACAGTTGCAAGGAGGGGACTGCACCAACCAACTTAAGCAAGAGGCACAGAAAACCATTTCTACCTTGAGTTTTACTGTAGTTAAAGAAGAGAAGTGCATCCTGCCACGCACCCCTCTCTTCCCCAAGTCCTGTAAAACTCCAATCATGTTTCCACTTGGGCAGTTACCTGGTCTTCAGGTGCTCCTTGGTACACATAAGCTGAAAAAAGCCTTTAACCTGTACTTGAGTCATGTAAATTATTTGTCCTTTACATTTTTCAATGGAGCTTTTGTATTAAAATTCCCATACTACTCAAGGCAATCTACAGATTCAATGCAATCCCTATCAAATTACCAATGACATTTTTCACAGAACTGGAACAAAAAATTTTTTAATTTGTATAGAAACACAAAAGACCCCAAATAGCCAGAACAATCTTGAGATAGAAGAATGGAGCTGGAGGAAACAGGCTCCCTGACTTCAGACTATACTACAAAGCTACAGCAATCAAGACAGTATGGTACTGGCACAAAAACAGATATATAGATCAATGGAACACGATAGAAATCCCAGAGATAAACCCATGCACATATGGTCACCTTATCTTTGAAAAAGGAGGCAAGAATATACAATGGAGAAAAGACAGCCTCTTCAATAATTGGTGCTGGGAAAACTGGACAGCTACATGTAAAAGAATGAAATTAGAACACTCCCTAACACCATACACATAAATAAACTCAAAATGGATTAAAGCCCTAAAAGTAAGGTCAGACACTACAAAACTCTTAGAGGAAAACATAGGCAGAACACTCTATGACATAAATCACTGCAAGATTCTTTTTGACCCACCTCCTACAGAAATGGAAATAAAAACAAAAATAAACAAATGGGACCTAATGAAACTTCAAAGCTTTTGCACAGCAAAGGAAACCACAAACAAGATGAAAAGACAACCCTCAGAATGGGAGAATATATTTGCAAATGAAGCAACTGACAAAGGATTAATCTCCAAAATATACAAGCAGCTCATGCAGCTCAAACTCAAAAAAACAAACAACCCAATCCAAAAATGGACAGAAGACCTAAATAGACATTTTTCCAAAGAAGATATACACATTGCCAGCAAACACATGAAAGGACGCTCAACATCACTAATCATTAGAGAAATGCAAATCAAAACTACAATGAGGTATCACCTCACACCAGTCAGAATGGCCATCATCAAAAAAATCTACAAACAATAAATGCTGGAGACGGTGTGGAGAAAAGGGAACCCTCTTGCACTGTTGGTGGGAATGTAAATTGATACAGCCCCTATGGAGAACAGTATGGAGGTTCCTTAAAAAACTAAAAATAGAACTACCACATGACCCAGCAATCCCAGTACTGGGCATATACCCTGGGAAAACTATAATTCAAAAAGAGTCATGTACCACAATGTTCATTGCAGCTCTGTTTACAATAGCCAGGACATGGAAGCAACCTAAGTGTCCATCGACATATGAATGGATAAAGAAGATGTGGCACATATATACAATGGAATATTACTCAGCCATAAAAAGAAACAAAATTGAGTTATTTGTATTGAGGTGGAATGACCCAGAGTCTGTCCTACAGAGTGAAGTAAGTCAGAAAGAGAAAAACAAATACTATATGCTAACACATATATATGGAATCTAAAATAAATAAATAAATGGTTCTGACGAACCTAGGGGTAGGACAGGAATAAAGATGCAGAAATAGAGAATGGACTTGAGGACACGGGGAGGGGGCAGGGTAAGCTGGGACGAAGTGAGAGAGTAGCATTGACATATATACACTACCAAATGTAAAATAACTAGTGGGAAGCAGCCGCATCACACAGGGAGATCAGCTCAGTGCTTTGTGACCACCTAGAGGGGTGGGATAGGGAGGGTGGGAGGGAGACGCAAGAGGGAGGGGATATGGGGATATATGTATACATATAGTTGATTCACTTTGTTATACAGCAGAAACTAACAACATTGTAAAGCAATTATACTCCAATAAAGATGTTTTAAAAAAATCTTTTCTAAGGGGTGAGGACTGAAACATTTTTTACCCCAAATATAACATTTTACTTTGAAATTTCAAGAGCCATATATTAGTACCTAAAAGGGAAAATCTATTGATTTTTTTCCTTCTGTTTTCCTGATTAGGATAGTTAGTAAAAATAATTAATGTTTTAACTCCCATAGGCAATGTTTTGTCTTTTCCGAGTGTGTATGTATGTGTGTGTGTTTATGTTAATATGAAACTCTTGAGTATATATGATATGTACTTTTCTATTAATAAGAAATCAATGTTGGACACATTCAAATATCATTTAATAGCTGTAACTAATGATCTTTACTATGTATTAAAAATGCATGAAAGTTCAAAAAAAATTCACTTTTCTAAAAATATAAATAATTGAAATATTAAACAGTATTTAAATTATTATCCCAGTTCCACAATTCAGCCCCACTGGATGAGTGAGTATTAACTGAAGAGGAAACTTAATATCAATGTGTGCCCTTTAATCTAATTGGTTATCATTTCACTATCAAGTAACAACTTGGTTTTATTTTACAGCAACAATATAGCATAAATTATCTTAATAAAAATCTTCCTGAAAGATGACAAATTGTAGGTATACAATAAACATTTATAGCATGGATGAATGATATGTTTCTGATACTACACCTTTATTCTCAGAATAATCTTGGGAAGGGAATGCTGTTGGCTTTGGTGGTGAAGTTGGTAAAGGGCAGTAGCAAATGGTCAAAAGTTTTGTTTTCTACTTTTTGGTGTAGTTATTTGGACTTCTTTCTGAAATACCAATAAACAGTTCACTATTAATATATTCATTTTTTCTTTTATTTTTCAGCTAATATTTAAAGATCTACTATATATTGAGCACTCTATTGGAAACTCTGGGAAGTAAAATGATGAATAGGATATAGCTTTTAACATAAGGATCTGCCTTAGACTCAGTTCTCCAGAAAGAGACCTTGAGATGGAGATTTCTGTGCAGGGGATTTATTAAAAAGGATGTGCTCACAGAGGAACTGGAAAGGCAGTGGAGAAAACAGAATGGGGAATCAGAGGAAGCCAATAGAGGGGTGATCTCAAATCCCAGTAGAGAGTAGATAGACCCTGATACTGCAGGATACCTCTGGAGTGTAAGTTTATCTGAGAGTTGTCCCCCATAGCCTCCTCACAAGAAAGGGAGCTGGGATTCCAAAGTCTGTCAGGCATCAGTCAAGGGTTGCCCCAAGGTCGGGCTGGAGGGCAGTGATTTCTTAGGCACTTCCTTCTCCCTAAACAAAACCACTCCAGTAGTATTTTTCCCAAAATAGGTACTGCTATTAGTTACTGCATATTAGAAGGAACCTGTTCTTCACCCTGAACAAAAATGGATCTGGATAGAGCAACCAAAATTTCCCTTTTAGGCATGCATAGTCAAGTAGCTGTAAGGAAAATACAGAACTATGGCAAAAAAAGAGTGGTATATGTACCATAAAAGAGTTACAGACAATAGACTGTAGAACATCGATGGACGGAAAGACCAGTTGCAAAGGAATTTCTAGAAAGACATAGTGGACAAGATTATATTTGAGGTGGACTTTGAATATTGAGCCCACCTCAAATATTTTGATACAGATGGGAAGAATTTTATAAACTGAGACTAGTATTAGTAGTCACATGGAAGAGAAACATTAGAGAGTATGTCTGGATAAAATTAGATTTGGCCAATTTCATTAGAGCACAGAGAATGTATGGAGGATGAATTGGAGGGCAGGCTAAACAATAGTGTGGGAGGACGAAGCAGATCCTTGAAATCCAGGGTCAAAAATGCACATGATAAGTGGCAGGCAATAGGAGGAAGCCATTGAAGGGATGATTAAAGAAGTGGTATGATAATTCCCAGATCTCATTTTGCAATTTCAGTGTATGTCTTTTTCAGGAAACATCTGAGAATTCTTAACAAAAGTAAATCTGATTTTCTTAACTTTTAATTTAGGAAATAAAATACTGATTCCATATACTATATTTCTACTGTACCAAAGAGTAGATATCTCTGATATAATTACACAACCAAACAGTATCCCAACTCTAAAAATAATTTTGGGGTTTTAGTCATTGGAAGTTCTCACTTCTCAAATTGGTGAGTGACTTCTGGGTTTCTAATCAAAATTCCAGAAATGAGCCCAACATAAGCAGCCATAGGGCTGCTGGGAAAAGCTACAGAATAGCCATGATCTTTTGGCTCTCAGTCTTTTCACTGGTGGCTGGCATTGCGTAAAGCATAGCTGTTCACTGCTATTGTAATTGACAGGTAGACAGCTTTGACTTTCACAGTGCACACATTGCAGCTTGAGCGTTCCTACCCAATTGGAACCTCACTTGATAATGTCCTGAAAACAAGACAGAGGCAACCATTTCATTCAGACTTTGGTAAGGAAACTAAAGAGGAAGAGTGGTGTTGCCAAGAAATCAATAGCTGTCACTCAATTTATTATGGGGTTGCTCTCACAGAAATAGCAGTATAAAGTAAACGCAGGAAAAGCAAAAGACAGTTTATGACCAAAGGGAGCTGAGAAGGCTTCAAATCATTCCATTAAATCAGGGGTAGTCTAGGGCCTTGGCAGAGACACTGACTTGCATGAGGATGAATAATAAAAACAACTTAACTTTATAGATCACTTACTATGTGCCAGGCAGCAATATATACAAGATATATCCTATTTCTTTCTTTTAAGAGCCAAGGAAACTAAGGAGAATTTAAGAGCACAATCTAATAAGTATCAGAGCCAGGATTCGAACCCAGACATTCTCTCCCTCCAGAAACTGTGCTTAGATATTGTTATAGACTAAATGTGTATGTTCCCCCCAAAATTCATATGTTGAAATCCCAATCTCTAATGTGATGGTACTAGGAGATGGAGCCTTTGGTAAGTGATTAGATGGTAAGGGTGAAGCCCTTATGAATGGGATTAGCACCCTTATAAAAGAAACCCAGAAGAGCTTCTTCATCCCTTCTGCCTTGTGAGGACAGAGTGAGAAGATGGCCATCTGTGAAGCATGAAAGCCCCCACCAGACACTGAATCTGCCAGCTCCTTGATTTTATATTTGCCAGCCTCCAGAACTGTGGCAAATATATTTCCATTGTTTATAAGTCACCCAGTCTAAGATATTTTTGTTATATCAGCCTGAACAGACTAAGATAGAAATTGGTACTGAGAAGTGGGGCATTGTGCTAACAAATACCTAAAAATGTGGAACTGGCTTTGGAACTGGTAATGAGTAAAGGCTGGAAGAATTGTGAGGTTTATACTAGAAAAAACCTACATTTCAATGAATGGACATTTAAAGGCGACTCTGATGAGAGTTTAGAACGAAAAAAGGAGAGCTGTACAGAACACTTCAATCTTCTTAGAGAATACATAAATAATCCTGAACAAAATGTTAGTAGAAATATGGACGATAAAGGTCATTCTTATGAGGTTTCAGTCAGTAATGAGGAACATATTATTGGAAACTGAAGGAAAGGCAATTCTTGTTATAAAGTGGTAAAGAACTTGGCTGAATTGTATTCATGTTCTATTGGAAGGTAGAATTTAGGAATGAGAATATTGGTTATTGAGCTGAAGTTATGTCTAAAACAAAGAACTGAAGGTGCAGCTTGGCTCCGCCTGACTGCTTATAATCAGCAGTAATGTGAGAAGTGAGAAATGACCTAAAGATGAAATTGTTACGCAAAAAAAGCAGTAGAACTCAAAGATTAGGAAAATTCTCAGCCCATCCATATTGTACAAAAAGAGAAAGCATGGTCAGAAGAGAATAATAAGGGTGCGGCCAAGTGACAGGAGATTAGCATGTATCAGCCTTCTCAACAGAAGCTGGGAGCTATTCTACAAAACAATGGAAGAAAGATCCTGGATGCAATTCAGAGTTCATTAGAGCTGTCACGCCCATCACAGGCCCAGAGTAGAAGGATCTGAGGGGAGAATGGTTTCAAAGGAGGAGTCACCAGTACCTCCAGCACCTTGGTACATGCTTCCTGGCACCACCTCACATCCCGGACTCCGCTCCCCACACTCCAGCCCTATGGTCTTTTGTCGCCCCAGGAAGAGCTCCAGCAGGCCTTGATACACAGCAGGCCACAGTGTCCACCCTGCCAGAGGGTATGGGCAACAAAATTTCAATGGTGTTCACGTGGTGCCATCTCTACTGGCACCAAGAGTACATGTGCTGTGGGGTTTCAAAGGATGGGGCCACACAGAGCCACAGATTTGGGTCTCTAGTCAACAAGGGCCACAAGGCCCATGCAAAGAGCCACTTCCAGGCCATCCTGCTGAGCCTGGAGGGCAGAGCATCAAGTAAAGAGGATTACTCACAAGCCTTAAAATCTCATAGAGTTTGCCTTGTAGCTTGAATCTGCTTAGGATCCCTTATCCCTTTCTTCTTTCCTATTTCTCCCTTTTGCAATGGAGATGTCTATCCCATGCCTGTTCCACCATCATATTTTGGAAGCATATAATTTGTTATTGCTTCACAAGTTCACAGCTGGAGAGCAATTTGGCCCAGGATGAATCATATCATCCATATCTGATTTAGATACTTAGATGAGACTTTTAATTTTAGACTTCAGAGTTAATGCTGGAATGAGTTAAGAGTTTAGGACTGTTGGAACGTAATCAGTATATTTTGCATGTGAGAAGGACCTGAACTGTGGGGGTCAGGTAGAATGCTAGGGACTAAATGTTTGTATCACTCCAAAATCCATATGTTGAAATCCTAAACCCCACTGTGATGGTATTAGGAGGTGGGGCGTTTGATAGGTGATTAGGTCACAAGAGTGAATCGTATTAGTGCCCTTATATTAGAGCCTGGAGACCTCCCATGCCCCTTCTGGCATGTGAGGACACAGAAAAAAGATGGCCATATATGAACCAGGATGCAGTCTCTCACCAGACACTAAATCTCTTAGTGCCCTGATCTTGGACTTCCCAGCCTCCAGAACTGTGAGAAGTAACTTTTTGTTGTTTATAAGCTACCCAGTCTAAGATAGTTTTGTTACAGCAGCTGTAACAGACTAATACAGATATAATATTCAATGTTATCTCCTGAGGGCACTTGAGAAGTCTTTCTCTTTTTATCTGTAGCTGTATGCTTCTGGTATGGCAAAAAGAAACTCTCTGTAAATATTAATTAGTGTCTCTTGCTTCAGAAAACTGACATTGCCATATTGGACAAATAATTTTTTACTCTGAACACAAGTAGCATGCATTACACTGTGCCCACACCAATGAAAGAAACTGTGGAGTCCTTGCAATGCCGTAGCTCCTATACATCTCTCAGGCAGCTTTCAGTGGTACGGACTGTGTCCAGTAGAGAAAACATAGGGAAACTGCATGGAAAGTACCAAAGTGCTCTCTGGTCTTTTCAAGGAAAACTGATTTTGAAGGGCAGCATTACTAAGTCAAAGGCTTTGGAAAATGTGAGGGACAGTAAGTGTAAACAATTTGGCATATAATGACTAGGGAAAGGGAGGAGGGCACCAGTGATTAAGTAATGGAGTGATGTCAGCAGACTCCTGGCAGAGCAGAGATTATTTGCACTCAGCCACTGAGAGGTCCTGAACAAACTTGGAGACTGAGAGTCGATTATGGAACAAGAGTCAGTTTTTCAGAGAGATCACGGAAAAGGAAAAGGGAAAATACTTTCATAATAGAAGTAGCAAAGACTTAAGAGGAGAAAGAGGCCCAGTCTACAGAGAAGTCAAAATCTCATAATGACTCCCTATTTCTCTTAGAGTAAAGGCCAGAGTCCTTATTATAACCTACAGAGCCCTAAATATTATTGCTGATTCTTTTTCTCTCTGATCTGACCTCCTACTGCCCTCCACCTTGCTCATTCTGTTCTAGCCACACTGGCTTTGCTGTTCCTCACACACACACACTAAGCATGCTCCTGCCTGATGACCTTACACTGGCTTTTCCTGTATCTGGGAAAAGATTTTTAAAAAAACAAAATGGGGGGTTCCCCCAGTTATATCCATGGTGTTACCTCCCCTGTCTTTGATTAAATTATATTTTCTCCATGAAGCCTACCTTTACAATCTTATTTAAAGCTCCAACTGTCCTCATCACATGCCCCAGTTCTTCACACTCACAAAAATTTTTGGAACAGTTAATAGTGATTCTACTTCTCCTCTATTTAGGAGCATGGAAGAACTGGACTTCACACTTGTAAGTTAACCTTGCCCATCTGATTTACTTTGGCTAATGAAATATGAGCATAAATGACATGCTTCACTTCTGGCTGGAAGCCTTTAGGAGCCACAACTTAATTTGCCACTTTCCCTCCCCACAGCAATAGGAACCAGCCACGCTGTAAATGATGAAGTGAGAAATATATGCTTTGTTAAAGACATTAAGATTTGGTGCAGTTATATCAGCAAAACCTATCCTCTTTTGAAAGATATATTCAGTATATATTTTTCTTTTTCACCACTTTCTAACATACCATATATAATTTACAGTAAGTAAAGTAGTAAATAAGTAGGTAAATAGAAACTCATAAGCTTTAACCCTCTGCCAGAATATAAATTCTAGGATAAGAAAGGAATTTTTTCTGTTTTATATCACACTGTGTCCCAAACACTTAGAATACTGTGTGCCTGGTATATAGCAGGCACTCAATGATTGTCTGGGGGAATGACTCTGTTAATCAGTGGTGCAGTTTTCAAAGATCATTAGGATGCATAGGTTATGGAATTACTAGGAACAACAAGGATAAATTAGAGTTATTTTAATGAGATGACAGCTCTGGAATTCATTAAAGAAAGGATATATTTCAATGAAGAGGAGTTAGTTAGCTTCCATACTTTCAACAACAGGCTATGGTAGCTATACATGGCATACATGGGTAATCCAGGGTCAGCAGCCCTTTCAGAAATGTGGAGCTAGGATTATGCAGACATGTAGAAGACCCCTTGAATCAAATGTTTATACTTGTACTAAAATTACTAATTTATGGAGTTTATCACATTCAATTTAAAAGACAGACTGAGATATGCCAATTTTATGTAACCAAAAAACATTTTAATGTAGTACACTCTTGTATAGTATACAATGCTCTCCCCAAAAGTCTGGCCTGAGATAGGTTGAAGGAAATTTAAATTTCAATACTTATGTTCATTTTTTGTATTACTAAGAGTGAAATCCTAGGGTTGATGACCTTTTGTTTAGCATACAGCATAACTATTTTCTTTCTTATGCAAAGGTAGGCCCACAAAATATCCTAGGGTAGAGGGTGAGAGATAGATCACTTTAAGAATCAAATAGTCGGCTTCAGAATCTGTTCTTGTCAAGCTGAGGTGTCAGGGTTTGGGAAGCCTTGGAACAGACACAAGAGAAGAGAGGAGGTGGCTGAAATACAGTTTAAGGGAGAAAAAGGGCCACTGAGATGTATTAGTACCAGAAATTGTCAGAGAACTTAGAGAACAATTATTTCTTACTTTTAATTGTAAGTGAATTCCTATTTCATGCTATTCTCCATTCTCCATTACCACAAAGGCTATTCCATTTAACAGTGGTGCTGCTTTGAGGTAAGGAGGAGGCTGATGAAGTGATGAAAGTGAAATGTGAACTAGCATGAGTGGAAAGAGGGTCAGTAGTGGTAGAAGAACATGCAGGAACCAAGTCTTTTGGGTGAACAGAAATTCCATGTCATAGAGAACTTAAAGCCCATGAGAGTGGATAAAATCTTGAAGAAGACTGTGAACTTCCAAATTCAGGGTAAAAAAATATAAGGTAAAGGGTTATTGCTTAAACTGAAACTCAGTAATTGAAATAGAATTCATTTACTGACCTATTTTTAAAATTAGAGAAAGATAGTTTCACACTGATAGAAAAATTGTGACATAAACCCAGAGTGTGATGGACCTTACATGAATAAAGGCTCAAACTCAGGTGTCAATAAAATAAAAATTGTGAGCCCTCTTTTTCCCTTCCATTCAAATTTACCTCAGTGGAAGTACACATTATTAATAAATTTCAAATGTTACAGGTTGGTTTCTCTGGGAAGCAGATCCTGAAACAGAGATTGCTGTGTGAGAGGTTTATAAGGAAGTGCGCCCATGATCAATAACTGTGCGAGGGAATGAAGGATGCAGGAGTGGTCAGAGGGGAAAAGGAGGCTACAATGCAATCCCGACCAAGGCTACAGCCAAGCCCATGGAGAAATCTGGGATGACTCTTCAGAGTTGTCCTGCATTACAATAAGGAGCCTTGGCATTTCTACCCTGGTAATGACTAGACATTATGTGTAGGCCCTGTGATCTCTAGTGAAGCAAGACTTTTTAGCCAAGGGCAATTTCCAGAAAAGACTGAGAGCCTACAGCTGCCAGCAGGCAGCCCACCCACTGAGAAACTGGGAAGGGGTGGGAAATCCTTCAATTTTAATCAGGATTCTGGGCAATGTATAACAGTATTCATTATAGTACCATCCTAAACATCATATCTATACATTTTCTAGTATCATATGAGATAATACAACATAATTAACAAAATATAAATTGGCAAAATCATAAATAGATTCGTAATACTTATTGTTCTACTATTTTCAAGAACTCTCTATTTTTAAAAAATATTTCTTTCTTTGGCTGCGCTGGGTCTCAGTTGCAGGATCTTCAGTTGCAGCATGAGGGATCTAGTTCCCTGACCAGGGATTGAACCCAGGCCCCCTGCATTGGGAGCATGGAGTCTTAACTACTGGACCACCAGGGAAGTCCCTACAGCTCTCTATTTTAGTATATGAAGCTCTTACTTTTTTAAACAACTATTTAGTATTACCTAGTATTGATATAACATAAATTTAGTTAACTCCAACTGTTTTGGTTTGTGCCCATGTGGGGTTTTTTATTTAGCATGCACTCCTAGAAGTGGCATTTCTGTATCAAAGATATGGACGTTTTAAATAGCAGTAGGTGATGTTAACTAACCCCCACTGAAAGATGACAGACAAATTCACACACTCTCAAAAAGTACATGAGAATGTGTATTTTCCCACAGCTTTGCCAATTTTGGATGGTGGCATTCTTTTTCATTTTTGTCAATGTAATGGCAAATAAAAAATAGTGTGTTACTGATGTCTTAATGTGAAGTACCCCAATTCATTGTGTAACTGAACTTAATTTCATATTACTGTACAATGCTCTTTGGCATTCCTCCAAATCGCTTGTTCATATCATTTTCCTATCTGTATTTTGATTTGTTCAACCATTTTTTTTCTTGACACGCAGGCTTTATTTAAAACTGTTAACTAAATTTTTTATTTTCTTCTACTCAATATTTATATTTTAATTTCTGTTTATAGAATTGTAGGCCATGAGAAATTTTTTTAAACCAACAACAATAAATGAAATACTCCAATACAAAAATAAATAATAACCAAAATATTTTTTATTTTTACCAAATCTTGGAATGCATCCCCTAATAGAGTTTTATAGCATTACAGAGTCCAAGAAATCATGTTAGGTATTTCAAATACAGGGAATTTAATATGCGAAGTTGTTTATAAACATGTTGACTTGGGTTTAAATTTTCATTTCATGGTGAAAAAGGCAGAAAATAATCAATGTGAGGCCCCTCCCTTGACTCCTCAATATTGTTTTATCAGGCACATTTCAGGCTAATCCCCAGAAATACCATTCAATAAATTATTTATCTTTGGTTTCCTCTCAATCCCCCTTTTGTATTCTCCACCCCACTTATAGTATCAAAATATTTTCTTTCCCTCAAACAAAAGGCCTCTAGTAGTTTCTTTCTGCCTTGAAGGCTTCCAGTCACAGAAGGAACCAATCAAAAACCCATTTGTTTTGTAAAGCTATTGGTAAAATAATGAATCAGCTCTTTCCAACATAGTAATCATTTGAAGAACCACAGTAAAAAGAAATTACTTAAATCCCCAATTTCTTGTGGAGGAAAGTAAGAAACTCTGTGCTTGGGGTAGGGCGAGAGGACAAGGCAAACAGCAAGTATATATGTTTGTGAGAGCAGTGCTTCAAATCATTCCATGCACAGGTGTTATCTGCCTCTCCCACAAATACATAAAATTTAGGAAATCAGCCCACAAACTGTACCCCTTTCTTTTTCCCTTGCAAATTGGAACACTTAGAGGAAAGCAGGATGTCTAGAGTTATGAGAAATAATGTTTTCTCAAAAGACGGTAGAATAATTTCAGCAGAAGAAAGCCACATGAGTGCACTTGATGTCAAACACTGGAGTTAAAGGTTGAAGCCAAAGTCTTAGATTCAATTGTCAGCCCTTTGTGCCAGTTCACAAAAAGGATTCAACAGTTTTAAGGCACAGTCTCCACACCGATAAAATGTGAAGATGTGCAAGACAAGCAGCAAGATCCCTCTCAGATTGTAAATTCCTGTGGTCTATGATCCTGGCTTTTTTGGTCCCTAAGTAGTACAGCTACTCTACTCAGAACCAGACAACACTTCTCCCACTGCTTTAAAGGAATTCAAGAGCTATCAGCTTAATGGGAAATGTTCTGATCAATAAATCTAGAACTTTGGAGAGCATAAATTCACCTGGTGATCTTACAAAAAGACAAAGCCTTGGACCCCTCTTCAGTATTCTGACACAGTAGATTTCAGTGTGTCCCCAATGCCTGCAATTTTAAAAAGCTTATCAAGTGATACTGACTCCTATGGAAATTTCAGAACCACTAGTTTAGGTCTTGGCATTTATATGCACATTGGTCTAATTTCCACTTCAAGGGGTTACATAGAGTTAAGTGATTTCTTCCCTCTATAATTTTGCTTCCACATATTCTTCCTCTCACAGGAGAAACCTGTTTGTTAGGTAAACTTTGCACTCCTGGAAAATTATTCTTTTCAAGGTGATAGACCTTTTGCAAATTGTTAGCTGCTCTGGATATAATTTTGTGGTTTTTAAAACTCAGGGTGTGAAGTACAGTTTGCAAATGTCTCTGAGAAGGGTTGCTTCAAAAGTTGAGAAGTGCTATATGGGAGGCTCTGAGCAGAATAAGCACAGAGGGGGAGCTGTCCACAGTATGCATTATGCCAGAATAATGACAATGATTAGCATTTATATCATGGGTTTTAAAATACTGGAATTTTAAGATCTACCACGCTTCGCTGATAAAATGTAAGATGCATTTTTGATGCTAATATCGAACACATTCATGCTTCTACATCTCTCATTTTCCCTCCATTTACAAAGAAAGGAGCATCCCTCTTCCAGAATAAACCTAAGAAACTCATCTCTGAATTCAATCCTATCTAATCCTGAATCTTAGGACCTTGTCCCACTCTGTCATCCCAGGTATTCTAGTACCCCCTGCCCCGAATCTCTCCCTCCTTTATTATCATTTCTTTCTATTTGCAAATATGTACTGGTCTTCTCATCCTTTGGAAGAAAAAATGTGAAAGTCTTACCTGTGTTTGATGCTTCCCCTAATGCCTTCCTATTCTTCTTCGTTTTATGGTCAAACATTTCAGAGGAAAGTCCACAAATTTTTTTCATCACTTATTTCCTCCATAACATGCTTCTTATTTATGTTTTTTTCTCATTACACAAAATGCTCTCACGTGCTCTTTCTCACTCTCACTCTCTCTCTCCCCCCCTTTTGCTGTCTTTCTTGATATATACATATGTGTGTGTGTATATATATATATACATATTTTATGTATATATAACATATATGCACATATGTACACACATATACATATGTATATAGAGAGATATTAATATATCTAATGAGCTAAATCTAATGTCCTTGTCTCATTCTTCACACACCTTGCATTTCTGCTAAATGTCTCATTTTCCACCTACTTACTCTGATCAATGAGAATATGTGAAGGTATGCTACAGTAAATAACCTAAGATGTGTGAAGTTGCAGCTAATTACAAAACTTGAATGACTTAAAATAGCAGATTTATTTCTCTCTCATGAAATAAGACCATCATGGGTTAGTTGGGAAATGGGAGAGGAAGGCTCTCTCATCTCACTCAGGTAATCAAGATGGAGGAGCAGCCACCATCTTGAACACTGTCATTTCCCAAATTAGATGGAAAAAAGAACTCCAAAATGTCTCACACGAGTTAACTGCTCCAACCTAGAAGTGACATATGTCAAGTCCACTCACACATCATTGGCCAATATTACATGTCCCACCAACCCATGTATAATCCAAAACATGAAGTCTCCCATGTGCTCAGAAAGTAGAGAGCCAGAAATATCTGGTGAGAAGTATCGTTAATCCCATCCTTTTAAAAAATATATTCTCCTTTTTGGCTTCTTTAGTACTTAATTCTCATAATATTCCACTTCATGTATATTTCACTCTTCTTTTTTCTCACACAGCCCCCAAATACTGTGATAACCCTAGAGTCTACTCTCTCTGCACTACCACTCCTATAGACCTCACTGACCTTCATGTATTTAATTATCTCTTCTGGGTTGATGACTCGTTAATCTATATTTTCAGATCTTCCTTCTACTACTTCTATAGCTCAATAGCTATAGGGACATGTGAGGTCAGCACTGGAAAATTATTTCACCTTACGATGAAGTCACATTATAAAAAGTGCTCTATAGAGGGTTATAAGATCCATGAACAAAGGCTTAAGAATGAGGGCTCTTCAGTGGTAACATAACAGGAAATATTGGTCTGGAATACATGGAAATGGGTGGCTACACTCTTCAAGTTTTCAAATAATAGCTTATGTAGAATCAAGGAAGATTTTGACTTAAATCCAGCAAATATATTTCAGCATATAATACATGTCAGACCTTGTGCTATGAATATCCACATTTATTATCTTGTTTAATCTTCACAGCAATAAAAAATCTAATGCTTTGTATTAAGAATACAGAGGTTTAACATTAAAAGAATATAAGATAAATCTTAGGGAAAAAAAGCAGAAATACTTTAGAATCATCTACCACAGCTAAGTGTTTGATAATTACTATAAAGACAGAACGGTTTGAAAACCAAGATCTCTGATTGTAGACATTCCCATGGCTGGCAGCTTTCTTTGGTCTAAATCAATGTTTCTCATGCTCTAGCAGTAAAACTGCTATTCAGGGTTGTAAACACAAAACCATGAATAATTTACTCTATGGATTATTTAAGGAATTTTCAAACTTAGTTTTTACTACATGTGATTTTTTTCACCTCATCCTACAAGTTAACATGCCAATCCATCATACGCATATGTTATACTTCCTATAATTAAGATAACTAGGATCCCCACTTCAATACAGTGATATTGATTCATAAACTTTTTCCATACTTCCATACAAAATTATACCACTTGATATCAGTTGCAATATAATTCAAAAATTCCATTACCTCCTCAAATATTTTTGTACTCTCACCATCAGCCGCAGATAAGAATCCTATAAAACACAAAAACATTTTAAAAGATACAAAGTGACAGCTACTGTATCATAAACAAGAGGAGTCCATCTGTATAAAGGATCAAATATAACATTCTGTCTGACACATTCCCACAACTCAGCCCTTCTGCAAATGCAGGCACATATTACTGGTTTTGATCTGAGCAATTAGTGTCATGAACCTAGAGGCTTTACTCTTTTCTTGTGCTTCCAATCTATTATACCACCCTTTGCACAATTAGTCCATCTGAGTACTATTTTGCTCCCTGTACTTCCAGACCTATTATAACAGTTCCAATATGAGGTTTAGAGGTGGTTCAAGGAGTCATGGACTCTATCATATTTTTAGATTTATTTTCTTATTGAGGTAACACTGGTTTACAATAGTCTATGAGTTTCACGTGGACAACGTTATACTTATACTTCTATATACCCTATAGCGTGCTTACGACCAAAAATTTACTTTCCATCCATCACTACACAATTGATCCTCTTTACCAATTTTGCCATCCTACTACCCCTCCCCTTCTGGTAACCACTACTCAGTATCTAAGTGTTTGTTTTTGTTTGGTTTGTTCATTTATTTTGTGTGCTTGTTATATTCTACATGTGAGTGAAATAATACAATATACATTCTATAATTTTAAATAAAGAGTAGTTCTGGTTCTTAATTGATCATTATGGCAGCTATAGACGAGGAGTCTGAACCCAAGGGTGTGTTCCCATTTGGAAACTGGCCTTTGACAATGTAACTGGATCCCACCAGAAAACTCTGCAAAAATGTAGCCTTTCCATTTTCAGTTGTGAATGGATACAATTTTCAATGAAATATTTACATGAATGAAACTATAGTCCAGAAAGAATATGTTCTTCACATGTTATGAGTCTACAGAAATGGTTGCCTAAAGAACATGGGGATTTTGCAGCTTGAATCATCAATCATGTTGCTTTCTACTTTCCTCTCATACTGTACTATGCTTACCTCACCCTCACTAATCCTCTTTTATTTCTATTAACTTGTCTTCTATGGTTTTCCCCCATCCTGACCATATTTTGATATCTCCTAGGTCTCAATTTTTGGCTACTTCTCATAACTTCTGTTCTCAACTTTCTCCTCTGGCATAACACTTCTATGGTTGAGTCCACTAGTAATGACATCCCTGTTTAAAAGTTTTACTACATAATGGCTTTCATAGTACCCCTAAAGGTGGCTCCTCTTAGCACAGTTCAGCCATCTGGGTGAAGAGTAAGGGCAATTATAGTCCTCATTAATCTTCCTTCACTCTACCTTTTACGTCATGGTTGTATCATGCCATTAGATGCAGTTTTCTGGCATTTTATACTAATAAAGTTGTGTTTTTGGTATTATGTCATTAAAAAGCATAAGTAACAGTATTCCACCAGATGTAATATTGTAAATTGTTTCCTTATGTTATAAAGACAGTGTTTAAAATGTATAAGAATATAAGAATCAGAATTAAATAAATTTGGATGGATTTAAATTCCAGTTCCACTGCTTATTAAGTCTGTGCTTTAATTTCCTCAACTGTAAATGGAGAATACTAAAACATACCTCATGTGATTATTGTAAGGACCCATTAAAATTATTTGTAAAGCACTGAGTGTACTGCCTGGCATGTAGTGTTTACAAAATTAGAGGACAAAGTAGCTCTGGTGAACTATCAAAATCAGTTAAAGAAATCGTTTCACTGCCTAGGGGCAAGTGACTCTCTTTGTCACCTAAATCTGTAAATCACTTATTATTACTAGAATGTGGCTGAAGATTCATTCGTTTAACAGGGGTGAAGCAAAGGAAATCAGAGGAAAGGAAAAGTGGTAAACTTAATCCTTGCCATCTATTCAAACTGTACTATAGTACAGTGAATCATTATAACAAAAGTCATTTTTTTATCTCCTCTTTGTGGCCTTAGCAAATGTAGTTTATTATTGTTTGAGGTCTATACTATGGATCCAAGGTATGAATGGTGGAAAAGATATACTGTTATATCTTGGTTCCACTGTATTCTCAAGAAGATAACTGGAATACTGACTTCAATTTGGTCTGACTCACTGCCCAATGAGTTTTATACGGGTGGAATTTTTAAAAATAATATATAAATGTATAATCACACAAATAAAATTTCATATCTTTTATACATAATAAACCCACTTTAATACTGTAAGGTAAATTAAGATTTCTTGATTTACCTAGAGAAATAAAGAGCAGTATTTGTGAGGGCAAAGAAGGATCAGGGTGCTGGCTAGAATAAGAATTAGAGATCTGGATTTCAGAGTCAGGAATGAACGTTTAGTTAATTCTAATTTTATGTCATATTTACTTTTAAAATCTAGGAAAAGGAAAGAGCAGTAAAACACATTTCTAGAAATTAAATGATAAAATAAAACTTCAGAGTGAAGACTGAGCACATGCTATTGAATTTATTGACTTAATCCATTATATACCTGTAATTCCCACTTTTTAATGTGTCTTCTGTGGCATCATGAGAAATTCTAGAAGAATAATAAAGGCATCAAGAAGTTAAGCAAAGCTATCACTAACTTACAGACTCCTTGCCCATATATCCTTTCATTTTGTTCTGTTTTCTTGTAATGTGGATGACATCCCAGTTTAGTTCAGCCACAAGTGCTTACCTTTTCCTCTCACTCTGGAATTTGCTACCTCTGACTCCCTCCTACCCTGGGATCCTCCTCCTTAGCACTCACCAGCAGTCGCCTGCCTGCCCTTGCCATTCTCAATTCTATTTGAGGGTTTTTGGCTAATGGGTAAAGGTGTGGACAGGTAAGAGTGTTTTAAACTAAAGACAGAAGTGAATGATACTACAGCTGTGCTACTTCTGGAGCTATCCTTCTTATCCTCAACTGAAGGTATCCACCATTAGGGATATGTGGTTTAAAAAATAAGTTGGGAGGAAGAGTCAAAGAAAGAAGAAAATAGCTGTGAGGAAGAAAGGAAAGCTGCCTTGTTAACACTCTCACTTTAGTCTATCTTTCTTATATTGTGATTTCTCTCTTCTCTGTCCTGGTTTTTCCTCCTCAGACAGCCCTATTCTAGAATTCCTTTCCGCTCATTCATGAAGCCCACCTTTATCCCCTTGCCCCTGCCTTGATAGAAGACAATCTCAGGGCCATCCCCTAACACAGGTTTTTATTTTTTATTTAATCAGCCATGAATAATAAGGTTGATAAAATTCAAACTGATTAAAAAATACTCTTAGGGACTGCATATATAATATGAATTTCCTTGCTATGTTATATGAATACACGAAGACAATAAAGTTTTTCTTTTGGTCGGCAAGATGGCAGGGTAGAAGGATGTGAGCTCACCCCTTCTTACAAAAACACCAAAATCACAACTAAGTGCTGAACAACCATCGACAAAAAAAAAAAAAAAAAAAATGTTGGAACCTACCAAAAAAGACACCCTACATACAAAGACAAAGAAGAAAGCCACAACGAGACAGTAGGAGGGGTGCAAACATGATAAAATCAAATCCCATACCTGCTAGGTTGGCAACACACAAACTGGAAGATAACTGTACTGTGGAAGTTCTCCCACAGGAGTTAAAGTCCTGAGTCCCACATCAGGCTTCCCAGCCTGGGGGTCTGGCAATAGGAGGAGGAGCCCCCAGAGAATCTGGCTTTGAAGGCCAGCAGGGTTTGATCACAGGAATTCAACAAGGCTGGGGGAAACAGAGACTCCACTCTTGGAAGGCGCGCACGGGTTCTGTGTGCACCAGGACCCAGGGAAAAAGGCAGTGACCTCATAGGAGACTGGGCCAGAGCTTCCTGCTGGTATTGGAGGGTCTCCTTCGGAGGCGGGGGTGGTTGTGACTCACTGCAGGGACAAAGACACTGTAGCGGCAATTCTGGCAAGTACTCATCAGCGTGAGCACTCCTGGAGGCCGCCATTTCCTCCTCAAGACCTAGCCCCACCCAACAGCCTGTAGGCTCCAGTGCTAGGACGCCTCAGGCCAAACAACAAACAGGGCAAGAACACAGTCCCACCCATCAGCAGACAGGCTGCTTAAAATCTTCCTGAGCATGGACCTGCCCACCAGAGGAACAAGAAAGACGCAGCTCTACCCACCAGTGGGCAGGAACCAGACTCTCCCACCAGGAAGCCTCTTAGATAGCCTCATCTACCATGAAGACAACTGAGCTCTCTAAAATAATTATAGAGCACTATAAAAATGCATGGCATTGTTATTACTATGACAATCTTTTTGCTTTCAAGTATAGGTAGGGCTCAAAAATAACAGATGTCTATATTCAGCTAAGCACCTTCCCATAGCTATACATGGCAGGATACTGAAAGTTCTAGAGGCAATTCTTAATATTTATAAAACTGTAACAAATGGGAAAAAATCTTTATTAATCTCTTTAGGCTAAAAATTGCCCAAGTTATTTTTACAGGGTGTTTTTAACCAAGAGCCAGTATGAAAATTCACAAATTCCGAATATTATAAAATCTAGAATTTCATAGCATATCCCAAACACAGTTATGAACTTTGTCCATTTATCAGTAAAGCTACAGTAGAGTTAGTGATTAATTAAATCTTTTAGTCATTTAACACATTTTCATGAAGCACTTTTTCTGCATAGTGTGCCACACTAATTCCTATGTGAGATACACAAATACATAAACAACAGTCCTTATACTCTGGAACTTTATACTCTTGTTAGGAGAGATAATATATAATCAAATAAACTCAAAGATAAATGTCAAATAAATAAATCGGATAATATATACTACAGGAATTTAGAGTAGGAATAAATTCCTAGCATTTTAGAGGAAATGATCAGAGAAGCCTATATGGAACTGATGTCATTTGAGCTGGACATTGAAATAAGATTCTATTTGGAAGAAAAGTAAAAGGTAATAATAATAACAGCAATTTAAAAAATAGTAAGAAAGACAATCATGGGTGGGAATGTGAACTGGTACAGCCACTATGGAGAACAGTATGGAGGTTCCTTAAAAAACTACAAATAGAACTACCATATGACCCAGCAATCCCACTACTGGGCATATACCCTGAGAAAACCATAATTCAAAAAGAGTCATGTACCAAAATGTTCATTGCAGCCCTATTTCCAATAGGCAGGAGATGGATACAACCTAAGTGTCCATCATCGGATGAATGCATAAAGAAGACGTGGCACATATATACAATGGAATATTAGCCATAAAACGAAATGAAGTTGAGCTATTTGTAATGAGGTGGATGGACCTCGAGTCTGTCATACAGAGTGAAGTAAGTCAGAAAGAGAAAGACAAATACCGTATGCTAACACATATATGGAATTTAAGGGAAAAAAAATGTCATGAAGAACCTAGGGGTAAGCCAGGAATAAAACACAGACCTACTAGAGAACGGACTTGAGGATATGGGGAGGGGAAAGGGGAAGCTGTGACAAAGTGAGAGAGTGGCATGGACATATATACACTACCAAATGTAAAATAGGTAGCTAGTGGGAAGCAGCCACCTAGCACAGGGAGATCAGCTC
>NW_021703779.1:30614398-30663466 GCF_005190385.1 Monodon monoceros
TGAATGGATAAAGAAGATGTGGCACATATATACAATGGAATATTACTTAGCCATAAAAAGAAACGAAATTGAGCTATTTGTAATGAGGTGGGTAGACCTAGAGTCTGTCATACAGAGTGAAGTAAGTCAAAAAGAGAAAGACAAATACCGTATGCTAACACATATATATGGAATTTAAGAAAAAAAAATGTCATGAAGAACCTAGGGGTAAGACAGGAATAAAGACACAGACCTACTGGAGAACGGACTTGAGGATATTGGGAGGGGGAAGGGTGAGCTGTGACAAAGCGAGAGAGTGGCATGGACATATATACACTACCAAACATAAGGTAGATAGCTAGTGGGAAGCAGCCGCATAGCAGAGGGAGATCAGCTCGGTGCTTTGTGACCGCCTGGAGGGGTGGGATAGGGAGGGGGGGGGGGAGGGAGACGCAAGAGGGAAGAGATATGGGAACATATGTATATGTATAACTGATTCACTTTGTTATAAAGCAGAAACTAACACACCATTGTAAAGCAATTATACCCCAATAAAGATGTTAAAAAAAAATACAGGGAAAAAAAAAAAAGACAATCATGATGGTTTTCATTTCTGGAGCACAATCTATATTCAAGTATTAGTTAACCCTTTATCTGTCTTGTTTCATTTAATCTTCAAAACAACCCAGTGAGATGGGTATTATCTTTATATTTTGTTGAGAGATGAGAAAATTAGGACTTAGGAAAGTAAAGTAATTGGTAAAGACTACAGAGAAAATAAATGGGAAGACTGTAATTTGAGAATAGGCTATTGTCACCTGACTTCTCCAGCTGTGCAGGATGCTGCCAGAGGCCCTTTTCTCTCTTGCCACATCCAGAGTACTGAATTGTGAACTGCATGACTGGAGGGGGATTAGGGGAGGAGGGAGAATGGCAGATGAGACTCTCAAAGGGCATTAAAAGGATGTGAATCCTACTAAATGCATCTTAGAGTCCATGAAGAAGCCTGCCCAAGAGCCACTGGGGATGCCTCACCCACACATTCCCCACAACTGGCTTATGGGCCCTAGGTGCTCCGTGTGCCTTGCTCACACACACATCCACTCTGTGGCTGCCTAGCTCTGTGTGCTCCCAATGGCAGCAGTAAGAGAGCACTTTGGCAGATGGCTAACTAACATACACAAAAAGCCTGGTAGAATCTGTGGGCCAGGGAGAGACCACAAACTTGAGCATTAGCACCACATTTGGGAAAACAAGAGAGAAGCTGTCAGCACTTGGCCTGGTAGGTTGCATGATCCAGAGAAGGCACAGAGCTTAAGAATTCTGCCACAAGAAGGAGCAAAAAGCATGGAGTAGGCATATCCATAGAAGCATTTAAAAAGCTTCAGAATCCCTAGTAAATCTGATGGAAAGTATTTCTCTCCCAAGGCAGCTAGTAAGACTAGTGGAGGTGGCTGCTATTTCAAATGCAGTTAACAATGCAAAACTTCAAGGAATATGAAAAATCAAGGTAACATGACACCACCAAAAGATTACAATAATCTTACAATACCTGATCCAAAAGACATGGAGATAAGTGATTTACCTAATAAAGAATTCAAAATAGCTGTCTTAAGAAAACTCAATGAGCTACAAGGTAACACAGAAAAACAATCCAATAAAATCAGGAAAATAATACAGGAACAAAATGAGAACTTTAACAAAAATATAGAAATCATTTAACAGAATCAAGCAGAAGTTCTGGAGCTGAAGAATACAATGAATGAAATTTAAAAATGCAATAGAGAGCATCAATAGCAGAATGGATCAAGCAGAAAAAAGACTCTGTATTAGAAGATAGGAACTTTGCAATTGTCCAGTCAGAGGAGAACAAAGGGAAAAGAATATGAAAGAGTCAAGAAAGTCTTTATGATCTATGGGATACCATCAAAAGAAATACCTTACAAATTATTTGAGTTCCAGAAGAAGAGAGGGAGAAAGAGTCAGAAAGCTTATTTAAAGAAATAATAGTTGATAGGGGAGTAATCATGATAGAGAGTAGGAGGATGCTGCATCCACTCTCAAACACATCAAAGTTACAAATACATATAGAACAACTCTCGCTGAAATAGACCTGGGGACTAGCACAATGGCTCTTCTACAGTAAATGCTATAAAGAAAGATCCACACAGAGTCTGGTCAGAGAGGAGGAGAAGCAATCAGGTTGGGACCCACACCACTAGTGAAGACACAGAAGAGGAGGGGGGTATCACAGGCTTGGGGATCCTCCCTGGGAGGGAGGGGCTTGAACCACATATTAGGCACCCCAGCTCTGAGGTCTAACACCAGGAAGACAAGCCCCTCTTAGCTGGTTTGAAAACCAGTGGGGCTTACCAGAGGGCTGTAAGAAACTGAGACTCTGCTCTTAAAGAGTGCACACACAGACATCATACTCAATGGTGAAAGTTTGAAAGCTTTTCCTCTAAAATCAGGAATAAAACAAAGTGTCCACTCTCACCACTCCTATTCAATGTAGTACTGGAAGTCCTAGCCAGAGCAATTGGGCAAGAAAAAGAAATAACAGGCTTCCAAACAGGAAAGGCAGAAGTCAAACTGCCTTTGCTTGCAGATTATATGATCTTTTATATAAATAATCCTGAAGACTCCACTAAAAAAAATCTGTTAAACTAATCAACAAAGTCAGTAAAGTTGTAGGATACAAAATCAGCAAACAGAAATCAGTTGTGTTTTTATACATTAACAATGAAGTATTTTAAAAAGAAATAAAGAAAACAATCCCATTCACAATAGCATCAACAACAATAAAATACTTAGGAATAAATTTAACCAAGGAAGTGAAAGATCTGTACACTGAAAACTATAATACTGTGAATTAAGAAATTGAAGAATACACAAATAAATGGAAAGCTATCCTGTGTTCATGGATCAGAATAATTAATATTGTTAAAATGTCCATACTACCCAAAGTCATCTATAGATTCAATGTAATCCCCATCAAAATTCCAATGGCATTTTTCACAGAAATTTTTAAAAATCCTAAAATTTGTATAGATCCACAAAAGACCCCAAATACCCAAGGCAATCCTGAGAAAGAACAAAGCTGAAAGCATCACACTTCCTGATTCCAAAATATACTACAAAGGTATAATAATCAAAATATTATCACACTGGTAGCAAAAGAGACAAAGAGCAGTAGGACCGAATTGAGAGCCCAGAAATAAAGTCTCACATGTACACTCTACTAATATTTGACAAGGGAGCCAAGAATACTCAATGGTAAAAAGAGAGCCTATTCAATAAACAGTGCTGGGAAAACTGGATAACCACATGTAGAAGAATTAAAGTGAACCCCTACCTTACACCACTCACAAAAATTAACCATAAAACTTCAAGAAGAAAACATAGGGGAAACATGTCCTAGCAATGATTTTTTGGATATGACAACAGAAGCACACATAACAAAAGCAAAATAAATAAGTAGAACTACATCAACCTAAAAAGCTTCTACACAGAAAAATAAACAATCAACAAAATGAAAGGGCAAGCTACAGAATGGGAGAAAATATCTGCAAATCATGTATGTGATAAGGTGTTAATATCCAAAATATATAAGGAACTCATACAATGGCTATATATATATCTATATATAGATATATAGTTACAGATATAGATAGATATAGATTTCCAAACAATTCAATTAAAACTTGGGCAGAAGAACTGAATAAAAATTTTTCCAAAGAAGACTTCCAAATCACCAACAGGTTCATGAAAAGATGCTCTACATCACTAATCACCAGGGAAATGCAAATCAAAACTACAACGAGATATCACCTCAAAGAGACTAAGAGGTAACAAGTGTTGACAAGGATGCGGAAAAGGAAACCCTTGTGCACTGTTGGTGGGAATGTAAATTGGTACAGCCACTATGGTAAACAATATGGAGTCTCCTCAAAAAATTAAAAAGAAAACTACCATACATTAGCAATCCTGCTTCTGGGTATATATATATATCCAAAGAAAATGAAATCACTATTTCGAAGAGTTATCTGCACTCGCATGTTCATTGCGGCATTATTCACAATTGCCGAGAAATGGAAACAACCCAAGTGTCCGTACATGGATAAACGGATATAGAAGATGTGGTATATACATAGATGGAATATTATTCAGCCATGAAAAAGAAGAAAATCCTGCCACTTGCAACAACATTTATGGATCCTTGGGGCATTATGATAAGTGAAATAAGTCAGAGAGAGAAAAATAAATACTGTATGATATAACTAAATTGTAGACTCTAAAACAGCCAAACCCAGAGAAACAGAGAATAGAATGGTTGTTGCCAGGGGCTGGGGGAAATGGGGAGATGTTGACCAAAGGATAAAATATCCAGTTAGCAGATGAATTTCTGGGAATCTAATCTACAGCATGGTGATTGCAGTTAACAGAACTGTATTATATACTTGAAAGTTGCTAAGAGAGTAGATCTTAAATGTTCTCACCGAAAAAAAGAAATGGTATTTATGTGAGGTAACGGAGTTGTGTTAACTAGCTCTGCTGTGGTAATCATTTCACAACATGTAACATACCAACAGTTTGTACACCTTAAACTTACACAATGCTATATGTCAATTACATCTCAATAAATTTAGAAAAAATACAGAAAACAGACTGTTGCACAACGTTCAAGCAAAAATACTAGTTTTGGACTGCTTTTTCTTGAATTTAGTCATTGTTCCTTCTTGGATCTGTTTCGTATCACATGATAGCAGACTCATACAGGCAGCATACTTCTGATCAGGCGCAGCCAAAAAGAAGCAACTGATGGTATATGGGAGTTTAGGGATAAGCTACGAGATTTCTCCCTTTCTTCCTCTACTTTGTGAAGATTCTCCAGCAGCAACTGTGTAACTTCCACGGCTCCAACTCCAATGAGATAGAACTGGTATGGTCTGACATTGATCATTTAACCTGGCCCTGGACTCCTTTACAACCTTCTCCTTAACTTTGCCTTTGCAGCATAGGGGTAAAAGTAAATTCCTGTTCCTACTAATCACTCCATTATCTAGGTGGCCCTTCTTTACTTCTCAGCAGTTTCATCACTGGTGTTCTTAATACCCTGTATTAAATTTATTTGCAAAGACTTGAAAAAATTTGTATTTTATTTGTTATGGGAAAATACAGCATAATAAAATTTCCAAATATTAAAAAAAATTAGAAGAGACATGAAATCTCAAAATGGGGAAATGTTAGCCACGTTTAGGAAGAAAATGTACTAATATTATTGGAGGAGAGAATTCAGGAATTGGAAGATAACACTAATGAGTTTGGAAGGTATAAGACTGCGGAGAAGTTTGAATGGTGGGCTTTATGCCACAGGAAATATGGAGTGATTCAAAGTTCTATAAAGATTGTGCTCACTTCAGCAGCACATATACAAAGTTTTATAAGATTAATGTGAAAGTGGTAGGCAGTTTGGAGTGTGTGATGGAGTGATGTCAAAGAAAAATTGCACCAGATGGTTAAACAGGCAAGGTGTACTTTACTCAAGATGATTTTGTAATAGTGGAGAGAGACTGAACTCCGTTCTGCTGAAACGAAAGGCAGGGAAGTTTTTAGATGCCAGGATGAGCTGTAGGATAAATAGTAGAGGATGCTGGGGAAGAGGATGGTCAATATAATTAGACCATCTCTGTTTGCTTTGGCTCTTATCAAAGTTAGGCTCCTATACTCCCCACAGAGACTGGGAACTAGGGGCAATACCTTTCTTGAAGGTTATATTTCAAAGAGCTGACTCCCAGGTCCTTGAGAAAGACATTTCTGGGTTGTAAAATTATCAAGTGACTAGGAGAAAATTTACATCTCAAAGGGGCAGAGAAAGAATTTACAATTTCAAGTTTCTTAAAATAAATGTTTTCAGAAAAGGGAGGTTAGGGGCCTATGGTAAAGAAGAAACCTGTCTGAAGTTTAGCCAAACTGAGGGAAACATTAAGGTCATCTTGATCAGTAGCTATAATTAGCGTTACCTTCAGGAAGGTTATTTTATAAGGGCATGATCTATAGGACTAAAGAAAAGCAATGCTTTAGAAACTTTATCAGAAGAATCAAAAGTAACTGTCTGCTAGTTAGATACAGGTCAGGAATAATGAGAAAGGGCAGTTACAAGGTAAACTCAACTAATGTTCTCTGTGATGTAGCTTTAATAAATATGAAATAAGTAGAAAAAAATCCATTGGTACAAGGTGAGAGCCAATTGGATGGATTGTCCAGTTAGAAATACTTATTGTCTAGTCATTATCAGTCAAGAATTAACAAACCTACTTTTATTAGATATACTTCTGTTTAGGGATTGAGAAATATCAATTATTTAAACTTAATCACTACTTCATTTCTGTGAGATTTTTAAAAATATACTTTGGGGAAAAGTAATGGAAGAGTGATATAGCACTAAAACATTGAAGTGAATGACGTAATAAGATCCTATCTTTCTCAATTTAAGGAGAAAAAAAGGGAGGGCAAAAGAAATGGGCAGAAGGTAATGTTTACCTACCAGTCATTGTGTTAAGTGTTTTCATATATTTATCTAATTTAATTCTCACAAAACAATGAGACATAAGGAAGATATCCCATTCCGTAGATGAAACTCTGTTTACAAAGTAATATATCAACCAATTGTAGAGCTGACCCTTGAATTTAAGGCCTTACATCTGTTGAAACGCGAGAGCCAAACTCTGCTAATACATGGTGCTTAGAATAGGTAGACTTCAGTGAGCAGGAAAATTAGAGCATGCGTGAACTGACGACAAGTTTTGCTGATCTAGTAGCTTTGTGAGATTTGTCTAGATTCAAAGGCCCTTGCTCTACTAAACCATCAAATTATAGGTGGTCTCCTTCTTAAACAACCAATATTTGCATAGCTATTCAGACTTTGGGTCATGGTATTTTTTCAAGGATTAACTATTATCACTGTCTTTTCAAATTTTAACTTTAGAAAGGCCTTGCTTTTGTTGGAAGCAATGTTAAATTTTTTTTTTAGATCATCAAAATTTATTCATCTTGTAACTAAAACTTCGTACCCTTTGACAACATCTCCCCATTTTCCCCACCCCTCTAGTCCCTGGCAACCACCATTCTAATCTGTTTCCATGAGCTCAGTTGTTTTTTTCATTCCACATAGAACAGATACAATATTTGTCTTTCTCTTTCTAGCTTATTTTGTTTAGCATAATGCCTCCCAGGTTTACCTATGTTGTTGTAAATGGCAGGAAGTGAAATCAATGTCTTGAAGAGCTGTCTGCACTCTCATGTTCATTGCAGCATTATTCACAATAGCCAAGATATGGAAACAATCCAGATGTCCATTGATGGATGAATGGATAAAGAGGAGTGGATATATATATTATTAATGCATAAGAAGAAAGCAATCCTGCCATTTACAGCAATGTTAAATTTTGATGCAGTTTGCAGGGATGAAACTTGGTCGCCCTCTGGAGGCTATTCTCAGGTCTCACTAGCATACCTTAATTTTAAGAAAAAAGTCAGGTCTTAACAATTTAACAACTCATTTTAAATGTGTGGAAATTATGTATATACATTATACTTTTTTAGAAGTTACAAAAACATTGAGTTCAAAATGCTCAAAATATTTTAAAATGATGAATTAAACATTTTATGGCATAGCATGTTTTGAATTCCTGTTCTCCCTCTGGAAATGGAGATGGTCATCATTCCCCTTTTATCATGCAATATCTATACTGTGACTAAAACCGTTATTTTTCCTCCCCTATTATAGGAACACATGGGCAATTAGTTCTATAAATTGAATGATAAAGCATATGACACAATACTATACACTCAATTAGTACCAAGATCTTTCATTTTAGGTTTTAAAAAAAAATCTCTAAATTTCCAATTTAATTTTTTTTCTTTCTCCCAGAGGTAAAACATCAGAGCTTACAAGAACCCTTAAAAACAGAATAGCTCAAAGGATAAAAATGTTTTGTTCCCTAGTTCATTCTTTCTCAGTTTTCTTGTAGAAGGTGTATTATTCCAGTTAGTGAAAATTATACAAGCAAAGTTCTTGCCATATATTGGTGACAGCTTTTCTACATAAAGTAAGCAATTAAGGGGCTTCCCTTGTGGCGCAGTGGTTAAGAATCCGCCTGCCAATGCAGGGGACACGGGTTCCAGCCCTGGTCCTGGAAGATCCCACATGCCGCGGAGCAACTAAGCCCGTGCACCACAACTACTGAGCCTGCGCTCTAGAGTCCGTGTGCCACAACTACTGAGCCTGCGCTCTAGAGTCCATGTGCCACAACTACTGAGCCTGCGCTCTAGAGCCCGTGCGCCACAACTACTGAGGCCCGCGCACGTAGAGCCCATGCTCCGCAACGAGAAGCCACCGCAATGAGAAGCCCGCACACTGCAACGAAGAGTAGCCCCCGCTCTCCGCAACTTGAGAAAGCTCGCATGCAGCAACAAAGACCCAACACACTGCCCAAAATAATAAATAAATAAATTTTTTTTAAAAAGTAAGCAGTTATGAGCTGCTATAAACCTACTGATTCTTTACTTGATTTAAATGAATTTAATTCTTTAAATAACTGAGCAGGTAGAGAATTTAGACTCAGCCATTATTAGAGGTACCTTATACAACCAAAGTGGTATAAAAACCCTGTAACATGAGAGTGTTGTGGAGGTCCTTCTGGTCTTCTGAGACCGGGACACCCGTACCTTCATGTCCCATTTATAAATGTTCCTGTATAATGTTTGCGATGCTGAAATATTTGATGAGATAGATACACCATGCGTATTACATGCCTTCCCTATATCTCTCTCAACTACATCCCTCTAATGAGCAGCTCCAAGGCTCTATCCAGTAACAAGGTAGTGTCAGGCAGTGCTTGTTGTACTCACTGGCCTTTAATCCTCCAACTGCCTTGTAATCTCCTCCTTCACACCTTGATGCTTCGAAATGGCATATTTCCTGAGGAAAAGATTTCTAGGGAGTCCTGTATACTTGCTTGAAATGGGGACAGGAGGATGGAGGAACAGAAGGGAAGATATAGGGAAGATGAATGGATTTTTTTAATATAAATTTTTCTGCCATAAAAACTATAGGTACCAAGCAAAGCAATCAGGGAAATTTATATTCATGCATTAATTTACCACTTACAACGATGAGTAGATAGAGAACATTAGATAGATTAAGGAAGTATCTAGGAGGTAAAATGGATAAGATTGATAATGGATAGGATATAGTGGCTGATGCAAGAGGTTGAGATCAAGGATTATTGTTAGGTGCCTGGTTTATACAACTGGGTGAATGGTGTCACTACACATTAAGACAAATGAAAATGAAGGAGGAGAGATTTGGCAGTTTAGGGAGACCATGAGTATTTAGCTTTATGTATATTTTAAATGAACAGATTTAGATGTTAAATAGGCAGCTGGATTTACAGAATTCAGATTAGAGGTCTCAGGTACACAAATGTCCAAACTTTATGGAGTTGGTAACTGAAGCTGTGTGTTTCTGTGAAATCATATTACAAGTTCTAGAGTGAGAGGACATAATGGCCTAGAACTGAATTTTGAAGAATTTCAACATTTAATGTCTGAGGAGAAGGGTATGTACCTGCAAAGAAGATAGAGTATGAACTGCTGCAGAGATTAGAGGAAAACCAGAGGAGTTTTTGGGTCAAGGAAAATCAAGTCTCAAAGACAGAAGCAAATCCTACTTACAGGTCAAGTAACTAGGAGATAAAATTTTCACATCGCATCCATGGATTTGGAAATAACTTATGAAGTAACTTTATATTGGAGTAATAAAAGATGGATTCTATTGGGAGTGGGTTGAAGCAGGAGAAGGAAGTAATAAAGTGAAGATATCAAATACAGATAAACATTTTTAAACAGCTTTATGGAGGTACAACTGATGCACAAAAAATGGCACATGTTTAATGTATACTATTTGATGAGTTGGGACATATGCATAAACCCATGAGACAACTAACACAATCAAGGTAATAGACATATCTGTCCCCTCCAAAAGCTTCCTTGTGTCCTATTTTTTCTGTGTGTGGTAAGAACACTTAACATGAAATCGACCCTCTTAACTAATTTTAAGTGCTTAACACTATTGTTAACTACAGACACTATTTGTACAGCAGATTTCTCAAATTTATTCATCTTGTATAACTGAAAATTCATACCTGTTGAACAACAGCTGCCTATTTCTCCCTTTCCCCAGCCCCTGGCAACCAACATTCTATTCTCTGCTTCCATGAAGTCTGATTATTTTAGATACCTCATATAAATGGAATTGTGCTGTATTTGTCCTTCTGTGACTGGCTTATTTACTTAGCGTATTGTCCTCCAGGTTCATCCCTGTTGCCACAAATGGTAAAACCTCCTTCTTCTTTTAAAGTTGAAAATATTCCATTGTAAATATATACTACATTTTTTGAACCATTCATCTGTCGATGGACATTTTGGGAAAAGCTTCTTGGCATTGATCTTGGCAATGATTTATTGGCTATGACACCAAAAGCACAGACCACAGAAGCAAAAATAGACAAGTAGAACTGCATCAAAATAAAAAGCTCCTGCACAGCAAAGGAAACAACCAACAGGATGGAAAGGCAACCAATGGAATGGGAGAAAATATTTGCAAATCATATATCTGGTAAGAGGTAAATATCCAAAATTTGTAAGGAATTCCCACAACTAAGTAGCAAAAAAACCAAATAACTCAATTAAGAAATGGGCAAAGAACTTGAATATACATTTTCCAAAGAACACATATGAACGGCCAAAATGTATATGAAAAGGTACTCAGCATCACTAATCATCAGGGCAATGCAAATCAAAATCACAAAGAGATATCACCTCACACCTGTTAGGATGGTTAGTATCAAAAATACAAAGGTAACAAGTACTGGGGAGAATATGGAGAAATTGGATCTCTTGTACACTGTTGGTGGGAATATAAAATGGTATATAGTCACTATGGAAAACAGTATGGAGGCTTCTCAAAAAATTAAAAATAGAACTATCATATGATTCAGCAATCCCACTTCTGAATGGATATATGTATATATATATATACATATATGTATATATATGCGTGTGTGTGTATATATATATGTATAAGAGAACTGAAATCAGGATCTCAAAAAGATTGCACTCTCATGTTCACTGAAGCATTATTCACAATTGCCAAGATACAGAAAAACATTTTCAAGAATTATTTTAAAAACTGTACCTTTGAAGAAGAGATAGTGTGGTAATTAGTAATAGAAGTCAGGTGGAGAAAGGTGAGTTTGGTTTTGCTTTTCTTTTTTGCTTTACTCTTCTTTATTATTTTTTCCAATTTGGAAGATTTTAGAATGTTTAAAAAAGATAGTGGAAAAGATCCAGATTAGAGAAGGTATTGAACAAAATAAGGATCCTTAGAGAGTGGAAGGTGATGCAATCCAAATCAGGAGTAAGGGAATTGGGTTTAGTAGGAATATAGCTTCTGTTCTGTTAAATTACCAAAGGAGATAAAGATGGGAGCAGATGTAGTGATTCTATTATGTTAATTAACAGGAAAGTTCTCCTAATGTCTTTTCTTTTCTCTTCTGTGAATTTAAAGAGATTATCTCCTGATATTATAGCAAATGGTGGGGACATTGCCATTTGAGAATAGTGCAATAGCTGAATCACTTTGTTATACAGCAGAAACTAACACAACATTGTAAAGCAATTATACTCCAATAAAGATGTTTAAAAAAAAGAAAAGAATAGTGCAGAAAGAGAGAACACACTGTAGAGAATGGGAAACGATGGGTCCAGATTAATGTAGCAGAATTAAAGGGCAATATTAAAGGACCTTTTAGGTTAGTGATCATGAATTTATAAAGGAAACAATCTAAACTATTATACACTTTACTTGGGAAGACTTTGAAAGCTGGAGATCAAGAAAAGAGAAAGCAATGGTTTGGGTTGATCCAGCATAATTAAAAGACACTGGAACAGGGGTAGGGACAAACACACTATTACATAATGGACATTGGAATGTAAGAGAGTAAGGAGAGATACAAAGGCAGTATCAGGAGAAAGCAAGGGAGTAAACAGACCTGCTTCAAAGTACTATCATAGTGATGGGGTATTTGAACAAGTGAATTGGAATGTGAGAAGTTATTGTCAAGGGATGGCATACTTGTGTTAATAATTTTTAAAGACTATTTCTCTTTTTCCAGCTCTGATTTTTATTTTAGAGGACTGACTCCTGAAAACTCGGTTTCCCAGGATCCACTGACAACTAGCTTCCAATTAATTGTGAGTAAAGGAAGGACTGGTGAGAGTTTGGAAGAAGGGGATAGGGGAGAACCCAGAATGCCCTCTTTCTTTGAGTTGTACATACAACTGAGGCTTCGTCTCCCTCATGCGTCCAATTCCTACTCAAGGACTTCTCCCTCCATGTTCCCAGCACCCACCAGCAGTCTCTACATTCATTACAGTTCTGCTTAGGGGATTCAGTCTTTCCAACTTCTAGGCTGCCTTCCTATTTCATTTGACTCCCGCTTTTCTAACTTTTGAAACAAGCTCCTTTTATTAAAATCTACTTTCTAAACTCCCTGAAGCAGATTTCCTGTCCTGCATGAGTAATCCCAGGAAAAAGATTCTCAAGATGGGACTCTGGAATAAGGTTTTGAGCTTGAATGTAGTAGTGACTCCATTGCCAGTGCAAAGACAAGTGCTTCTTCCGAGTAGTGGCAACGTGACCATTTAAATTACCAGCAATATTTGCTTTGAACATATTGCCAATTGAAGACAATACATTTACATGTCAAGCGGCAGCTGATTTTGTCTATTATGGCAGTAATAACTACAAGCACTACGGGGACCATTAGCTGCTTCTTATAGCACCAGAGAGCTTACAAAATGAAAATGTTCAAACTTAATGTTAAAAGGTGTTAGGTGTTTAAACTCTCAGATCGAGGCATGGGAAGACACAGAGAGCCACATTGAGGGTCTTAAAATTTTCTCATGTCTTATAGCCACACAGCAGACATGGCTGAGGATCAAGTTTCAAATCTAAAAGTGTGGGTTGCAGAATTAAAATGCAAGTTCAACATACATCTGTGCTAAGTCTCACAGATTAATATCAGGACATTGATCAGGAAGAGTTGGGTATTAAGATAAGGTTATATTGAGTATTTAGGATAAGTGCAGGTAGGCAGACTCAGATTAATATGAAAACTTTTAACCCAAATCTTCCTGTGGTTTCCTCGCCAGTGGAAGCCACCCTTCTTCCTCCCCATTTGAGGAAACTAACCTTCCCTTGCTTAACATATCTCTAAAGACCTCACCTAAATAGGTTAGTTTTCAAGGAAATTTCTACTTTTCTCAAGACCCACCCACATCAGCACTTATTGCATCCTAACCTATAACTACAGTCAGATTCCAGCAGGTCCCAGGAGGCAAGTATAATGTCCACCCTGGTAGGAGTTAGCATATACATCAAAAGAAATGCTATATCCTGCTAATGTGTATCAGCAGAAACCTGTAGAATGTGTGTGTGGCATATGTTTTATAAGTGTTAGACTGAGGAAGATGGAATATAAAGTTGGAAGGGGTTGAATTTATTATGAAGAACTTACCTGACGTTCAAAGTATTAGCTCTAGCTGATGGAATTGCCTCTAATCGTTGGCTTGTTTGGCTGACTAAAACATAGATTCAATAGTCAGCAACATTCAAAGAGGGCAAGATTCCATAATTTATCTGACAGAATGCAGACAAAGGAATCCATGTACTTAATATGAGAATGTTGCAGTGGATTAATTATGTAAAACCCACTCAACTATCCCATAGTTATGCCCCCACAGAGGTCCCCGATAACATTCTTCTTCAAGACATTAAGACATTCTTTGATGAGAGAAATACAAGCATCCTTGAAAACCTCTGTGGCATCTGTCTTCTGTGGGCTAAAGATGACAATGGGGGATAGCACCAATGAATGGCCCCCGTGCTTTTAATAGGAATATGGGGTTACAGAGTAGCAGAGGTTAAGTGGTAGCATTTAATATGAGAAACAAGGTGAGTGCAATTACCATAAAGGTTAGCATGGCAGAGTGGCAGTATTTTGACCCAAAGTGATTTCCAGTAGTAACAGATTAGTCACATTTACACTGGGAATTACATTGATGAGCAGGCTTGAACTGTATAAATGAGAATAAAATTCAAGCACAATGAGCAGAAACCTGCATTGATTTTCCAGGAATGAAAATTACAGCCTCGCCCAGACCTAAACCAGAGATCAGGGGGCTACAATAGCTTCAGAAACTTTGCTGCAACACTGTCAAAAGTATAGAGTGTGATTTTTTTTTCTCCAGGTCTACCTCAAAGGGGTTTACAATTTTCCAGGGGGAATGTTTAGAAAGAAAAGTGGAAAACTCAGAATTTTTCAGAGATTATTAAGATAAATTTACACACCTGAGGTTCCAAAACATCACTGTGGTCTTCGGGTCATAATAGGGCTTATGGAAGCCATGTGATAATTGGAATTTTGACACAAGTCAAAATTGAGGTGTCACTAGAAATACTGTGCAGTGACCTACACTATATTTCCCCATATCTGAATGTATTTTTGGAGTACACATACTTGGAAAAGGACAGAACTCTCAACCAAGGTAAGTGCTATTAAGAACGGCTACTGCCTGACATCCATTAGGATAGCTATTATTAAAAACAATAATAAATAACAAGTATTGGCATGGATGTGTAGAAATCTGAACCCTTCTACATTGTAGTTCCTCAAAAAATTAAACAGAATTACCATACGATCTAGCTATTTTACTTCAGAGTATATATCCAAAGGAATTAAAAGCAGGACTTGAACAGATGTTTGTAATCTCATGTTCTTAGCGGCATTATTCACAATAGCCAAAAGATGGAAACAACCTAAATGTCCATCAACAGAGGAATGGATAAACAAAATGTAGTATATACATACAATGGAATATTAATGACCCTTAAAAGGTAAAAAATTCTGACACACACTACGACACGGATGAACTTTGAAGACATTATGCTAAATGAAATAAGCCAGAACCGAAAACACAAATACTGTGATTCCAGTCATATGAGGTACTAGAGTAGTCAAATTTATATAGACAGAAAATAGAATGGTGATTGCCAGGGTCTGGGTGCAGTGATGAATGGAGAGGTGTTGCTTAATGGGTACAGAGTTTCAGTTTGGGAAGATGAAAAAAGTCCTGGAGATGAATGGTAATGACGGTTGCACAACAACGTGAATGTACTTAATGCCACTAAATGGTACACCTAAACATGGTTAAGATGGTAACTTTTATGTCATGCATATTTTGCCACAACTGGAAAAAAATACATAGGAAGGGCCAAGTGGAAGCTCCTGGAACTGTCCCTACATGAAAACAATACCAAAAAATAGCAATAGCACATATCTGGGGAATTTGCAGAGACTAAAATAACCATGCAGATGGTGATCTCCATCACCTGCCCATTTAAATAATCTGTTTGGCTTGTAAAAAAGGCAAATAAGTCATGGACAATGACTGTTGATTATCATAAGATAATGAGGTACTAATTCTAATCAAAGCTGCTAGATTTTATGGGCCTTTTTTTTCCTGGAACAAATCAAAACATCTCTAACTCCTGATATACAGCTATTGATATGGCGAATAGTTGTCTCCACATCAAACAGCAAAGATAATGGAGCAGTTTACTTTTACCTGACAGAGATAGAAGTACACTCAAACTTTCTCTGTCTTACTTGAGTGCTATGCCAAGTCTCCTGATGTCTATAATATATAGTCCATAGGGAGATTAGACATCTGGATATCACGAAAGCATTATGATAGTCCATTGTATTGATGAGTTTATGGTGAATGGACATGAGAAAAAGTAGGAAGTACTCAAGTTGTGTCAGTAAGATACACAGATGTCAAAGAGTGGGAAATAAACTCCGTGAAAATTTAGGATGTCAAATATATCACAGCCTAAGTATGATAATGCACACAAACAGAAACCAACCTCCAGAAAGCACTGAAGATCATGCTGATTTGTTTTAAAGATGGAGGCAGCACACAGCTAGGATTCCGAAAGATTTTTTATACACTCCCTTTCCTAAATCCCATTCCTGATAATGACTGCTCTTTCCTTTTACCACTTCTCTCCTGTCCTCACCCTTCCTTTATTGTTCCCTATCCTTCTTACCCATCTGCCCTCTTTCATTCTTCCTCATAGAGAATAGCCTGGGCTATTATTTATATTCTTTACATTCTTTATATCTCTCTCCCATCCACCCCCCCACCTCAACAAAGGCCTTGTACCAATTAAGAAAGTAAACATTTCAAGTCCTCAGAGTATTGAGAGGAGAAAGGTTATGGGGAAATAGCAAATCCTGACAATTTAAATATTCTCTATGTATCACATAAGTATATTTATCTTAAATAAATTCATACATGCAATAATATTACAAATAGAAAATATTCACAAGCTACCAGACTGCCAAATTCTGCATGAGATACAAAATCACATACCCATGCTATCTGCTTTTCAATTTACAATTAAAACCATGTTACCGCAGAATTTTAAAAATAGCATTTTGATAATTATAAAAGAAAAAATTATAACTACATCAAAATTTTAAATTTCTGCACTTTTAAAGACACCATTGGAAAACGAAAGGGCAAGCCACAGATTGGAAAAAATATTCATGAGATATATATAAATATAGATATAGATATATACATAACATAGACTGGCATCCAGGATATGTAAGATGATCTTACAACTCAATAGTGAAGTAGTATTTGGGGGAAAGTGTACTGACATCTCTAATTGACTTTGAAATGTATCAAAAACATTAGATGGATTGATGGAAAGATAGAGAGATGGATAGATAGGTAAATATATAATAAAGAAAAACATTAATCGTAGCATGTATGTGATAGGCATATGAATATTCACTACAAAATTATTTCAACTTTGCTATATATTTAAAATTTTCCATAATAAATAGTTGGAAGTATAGTTTTTCATCAAATGCATGTAATTGGTTTTCAGACTGCACTTCACAAAACTAAATTTGAAGCAACAGGATACTGTTACTGTATCTTTTTTTAAAAAATGGGTGAGTGACTTCTGGATTTTCTAAAATATGTAATGAGCATCTTCAGACAGAACAGATCCTACCCTGACCTCTACTTGGTAAAATCTTTTTGAAAGTTTGTTTTACCTCTTCTTACCCTTGAAATGACTCTGGGGGGAGATTTTTAACAATGGTTCATCTTTAAATCACATATTAAAAAAAGGGTCTACCTGTCCATCTCCTTTGGAAGGCTCCAAGGCAAGTTGCAGACGTCATGGAGACGACATTTCTACAAAGAATGTGTCTTCTTCTCTGTGGGGCACAGTAAGATAACATTTTAATAGAGAAAATATATAAATACATCACTGTTTCCAAAGAAATTAACATTTGCTTCCTATATTTTGCAACCCAGATCAATAAGAGTGGGGCTTTAAAAGGGCAAATGTTTTTCCTATCAAACTTTCCCTCTTCAGAAATGGGAAAAAAAAGGTCAGCAAGATTTTATCCATGAGTAGTGTGTTTTTATGTTTGTGTTGAAACTCAGTATCTTCAGGGTATCAAATGCTCTGGTTTAACCAAATTCTCATAAAAGAAAATAAGAAAAGAAAGAGAAAGAACCAAGGACTGTAAAGTAGAACCAAGGAGAAGTATAAATGGGAAAGATGGATTAAATGAACCAGAGGGCGAAAAAAATGGGTTTCTAGAACCAGACTGTATATGGCCAGAGTCAGATCAGTGCCCCCTATAAGAGAATAAAGGACAGTTGTTTTGATTCTTCATCCATAGTTGAGGCTGTTTGACAGAAAGGTAATCTACCATGACCTATAAAAACCTTGCTATTATATGTTAATGATGTAGTTGTTAAGCCATTGCGAGAAGAGTAATATTTCCAACAGAGCTGCAAATCACCAATTTAGAAAGCCCCATGGAAAAACAAATATATTTCCTGTTGTGAAATCATTGTGGTTATGTACAGTGTCAGTGCCTGATGCTTGTACATAGCTATTTGATGCTAAGGATTCTGAGCTTCCTTGCTATTGAGTCCATATTCTTATGGGTGAAAGCTAGTTAAAATAAACCTCAAGGGAAGTCTTGCTGGGAAAAAGGAATTCATTAAAGGGGCAGTGTCTGGTCTGAGAAGGATGAGTCCAACTGGAAAAAAATTAATTCTGCCAGTTTTTCTTTGTGGCAGAGGTGGCACTTATCATAATAATAAAATTCTGAGAATTCTTATCTTGCTTAAAGACTCCTGCCATGTAAACTCATCATAAAGCGTATTCACATTGTAGAATAGGAGAAAAAAAGAAGTAACTGGCAGAAGCAGTCTCCCCTACCTTGAATCCTCAAGATCTGCTCTCATGCAGACCACTAGAATTAATTAATTAATTGAAATTAATTTGGAATTAATTAATTCCAAAAATGTTTCTAGTTAATTACTATGTGTCCAACGTTGTACTAAGCACTCAAGAAATAAGTGAGCATTTGTTTGAGTCATTGCCAAGTTCAACTGTCACTCTTTTTTTATTCTCCATTTCAGTGAAGTATAGTTGATTTTTATTGGAGTACAGTTGATTTACAATATTAGTTTCAGCTGTACAATATAGTGATTCAGTATTTTTATAGATTATACTCCATTTAAAGTTATTACAAATGTCATTCTTAATATCATCATCTATGTCAATGGTGGCCTTAGAGTTGTATAGTACACGAATATACAGCCATGCATCATGGACCTGTTGGGTAGTAAGGACAGAGCAATGAACAAATACAGACATGATCCCTGTTCTTATAGAATTTACTATTATTGTCTAGTTTGGATAAATTAAACAAAAGTTACAGACAGTGATGAGTCATAAATCTAACAAAACAGAATACACATTATAAAGCAGCATGGATCAGGGGATGTGGCATTACAGATAGTAGGATCAGGAAAGATCACTCTAAGGAAAGTGTTTTTGAACACTTAATACATAGGATCCAGCCATATGAAGATCTATATGAAGAACAAACCAGACAGGAGAAAGAGCAACTGTAAAGGTACTGAGGTGAGAATGAGGTTGGTTGGAATATTCAAGTTCTAAGAATTGACAGAAAATTAATGGGGCTAGGATGGAGCAAATAACAGGAAAGTAGTACAAACTGAGAATAGAATTAGACTGAATGAGTGTATCCCCCCAAAATTCATATGTTGATATCCAATATGATGGTATTGCGAGGTGGGGCCTTTGGGAGGTGATTAGGTCATGACCATGGAGTCTTCATGAATGGGAATAGTACACTTATAAAAGAGACCTCAAAGAGCTCTCTCTCCCCTTCCACCATGTGAGCGATAAGATGGCTGTCTATGAACAAGAATGTGGGCTCTCCACTCTCACCACTATTATTCAACATAGGTTTGGAAGTTTTCGCCACAGCAATCAGAGAAGAAAAAGAAATAAAAGGAATCCAAATCGGAAAAGAAGAAGTAAAGCTGTCACTGTTTGCAGATGACATGATACTATACATAGAGAATCCTAAAGACTCTACCAGAAAACTATTGGAGCTAATCAATGAATTTGGTAAAGTAGCAAGATAAAAAATTGAAGCACAGAAATCTCTTGCATTCCTATACACTAATGATGAAAAACCTGAAAGAGAAATTAAGGAAACACTCCCATTTACCACTGCAACAAAAAGAATAAAATACCTAGGAATAAACCTACCAGAGGAGACAAAAGACCTGTAAGCAGAAAACTATAGGAAGTTGATGAAAGAAATTAAAGATGATACAAACAGATGGAGAGATATATCATGTTCTTGAATTGGAAGAATCAACATTGTGTAAATGACTATACTGCCCAAAGCAATCTACAGATTCAATGCAATCCCTATCAAACTACCAATGGCATTTTTCACAGAACTAGAACCAAAAAATTCACAATTTGTATGGAAACGCAAAAGATCCCGAATAGCCAAAGCAATCTTGAAAAAGAAAAACAGACCTGGAGGAATCAGGCTCCCTGACTTCAGACTATATTACAAAGCTACAATAATCAAGAGTATGGTACTGGCAAAAAACCAGAAATATAGATCAATGGAACAGGATCGAAAGCCCAGAGATAAGCCCATGCACATATGGTCACCTTACCTTTGATAAAGGATGCAAGAATATACAATGGAGAAAAGACAGCCTCTTCAATAAGTGGTGCTGGGAAAACTGGACAGCTACATGTAAAACAATGAAATTAGAACACTCCCTAACACCATACACAAAAATAAAGTCAAAATGGATTAAAGATCTAAATGTAAGGCCAGACACTATCAAACTCTTAGAGGAAAACATAGGCAGAACACTCTATGACATAAATCACAGCAAGATCCTTTTTGACCCACCTCCTACAGAAATGGAAATAAAAACAAAAATAAACAAATGGGACCTAATGAAACTTCAAAGCTTTTGCACAGCAAAGGAAACCACAAACAAGGCAAAAAGACAACCCTCAGAATGGGAGAAAATATTTGCAAATGAAGCAACTGACAAAGGATTAATCTCCAAAATTTACATGCAGCTCATGCAGCTCAATAACAAAAAAACAAACAACCCAATCCAAAAATGGGCAGAAGATCTCAATAGACATTTCTCCAAAGAAGATATACAGATTGCCAACAAACACATGAAAGGATGCTCAACATCACTAATCATTAGAGAAATGCAAATCAAAACTACAATGAGGTATCACCTCACACCAGTTAGAATGGCCATCATCAAAAAATCTACAAACAATAAATGCTGGAGAGGGTGTGGAGAAAAGGGAACCCTCTTGCACTGTTGGTGGGTATGTAAATTGATACAGCCACTATGGAGAACAGTATACACGTTCCTTAAAACACTACAAATAGAACTACCATATGACCCAGCAATCCCACTACTGGGCATATACCCTGAGAAAACCATAATTCAAAAAGTCATGTACCACAGGGCGAGAGAGAGTCATGGACATACACACACTAACAAACGTAGTAAGGTAGATAGCTAGTGGGAAGCAGCCGCATGGCACAGGGATATTAGCTCGGTGCTTTGTGACAGCCTGGAGGGGTCGGATAGGGAGAGTGGGAGGGAGGGAGACGCAAGAGGGAGGACATATGGGAACATATGTATATATATAACTGATTCACTTTGTTATAGAGCAGAAACTAACACACCATTGTAAAGCAACTGTACCCCAATAAAGATGTTAAAAAAAAAAAAAAAAAGTCATGTACCACAATGTTCATTGCAGCTCTGTTTACAATAGCCAGGACATGGAAGCAACCTAAGTGTCCATCAACAGATGAATGGATAAAGAAGATGTGGCACATATATATAATGGAATATTACTTAGCCATAAAAAGAAACGAAATTGAGTTATTTCTAGTGAGGTGGATGGACCTAGAGTCTGTCCTACAGAGTGAAGTAACTCAAAAAGAGAAAAACAAATACCGTATGCTAACACACATATATGGAATCTAAAAAACAACAACAAAAATCACAGTTATGAAGAACCTAGGGGCAGGACAGGAATTACGCTTAGTGAAATAAGTCAGACAGAGAAAGACAAATACTGTATGTTATCATTTATATGTGGAATCTAAAAAATAAAATGAATGAATATAAGAAAACTGAAATAGACTCACAGCTATAGAGAACAGACTAGTGGTTACCAGTGGGGAAAGAGAAGGAGGAAGGGTCAAGATAGGGGTAGGGGATAAAGAGGTATAAAATGTGTAAAATAAATTAGCTACAAAGATATATTTACAGTTCAGGAAATATGGCCAATATTTTATAATAACTTTAAATGGAGTATAATCTATAAAAATATTGAATCACTATGTTCTACACCTGAAAGTAATATAATATTGTAAATCAACTATACTTCAATTTAAAAAAATGAAATAAACTCTTAAAAGCAATAATAAAAAGGCAAATAACCCAATAGAAAAATAGGCAAAAAATTCAATAGACCCTTCAAAAAACAGCAAATCCCCAAAGCCAATAACTATATTTAAAATTGTAAAATATTTATATTTTCACTAGTAATCATGAAAACTAAAATTCACACCATAATGAGGTACCACTACACACAGATTAGATAGGAAATATTAAAATAAATAACAACTAATGTCAAGGAATTTAAATATGAATCACCACCACTGTTGGAAGTGTAAGTTGATTTGACCACTTGTCATTATCTTGTGGTTTAAGGATGTATTTTCTCTGTGACTCAGCATCTCATTCCTGAAACTTCCCTGTAACCCAGTATTTCACTCCCTAGAGAAATGTGTTCTCCTGTGTACTAAGATACATATATAAAAATGTATGTTGTTCAGCATTGTTCATGACAGCCATAAATAGAAAACAACACAAATATCTGTCAACAGTATTATAGGAATATGCACATAAGTAATAAATCTACAAAGAAAAACAATGAATGGATTAACATAAAAGTTAGGTAAGTGGTTATTGTTTGTGCTATGGGAGGGTTTTGTGATGATGCAAGGCATGGAGGGGATTCTTGGTTGTTGCCAATGTTCCATTTCTTGACCTGTGTGATTGTAACAATTGTTATTGCTTCATAATTTTCATTAAATGTACATAGAGTCTATACATTTTCCATCTAAACTCACAAAGAAAAACAGCTATTGTCCTTACTACCTAGGGAGTTAAGTACACAGGAATGATGCTACAGATGAATACTTATGTCTCCACAGCGACGCTTGCTGGCCACAAAAGCTAAGCACCAGGATAACGGCCTTTCCTTATTTTCAAATTCCAAGTCTCACAGAAATGCACTGAGTTTGTGGAATTTCTTTTACATAAAGATCCCAAGCTGAAAGAGGGTCTGGGATTTTTTTTCTTAACTTCTAACCTCTGCCTTAGGAAGGTATACTAGAAAATGCAGTAGACCCCTTATCCTCAGGGTATACATTCCAAGACCCCAGTGGTTGCATGAAACAGCAGATAGCACCGAATCCTATACATACTGTGTTTTTCCTATACTTACATACCTATGATAAAGTTTATAAGATAGGCACAGTAAGAGGTTAACAACAACTAATAATAAAATGTAAAAATTATAGCACTATACTATAATAAAAGTTATGTGAATGTGGTCCCTTCCTCTCTCAAAATATCTTATTGTACTAATTTAATGCCTTTTCCATCTTAACTAAGTACTTATCATGCACTGTGGCCATAACTTTTGCAATTTTAGGTGTGACTGGAAAACTAGCATGAATTTATTTTTCCTACTTCACAATTTCACATACAGAAGATTCATTCTTACCATAGATCTTCGCAACCTCAGCATATGATTTTTTCTTTCCTTATTAAACCAAGAACTTTCACCTTTTCACCTAAAGAAAGTACTTTACAGCTTCTCTTTGGCATATCCAAATTGCCAGCATCACTTCTCTTTTGCTTTGGGGCCATTATTAAGTAAAATAAGGGTGACTTGGACACAAGCACTGTGATACCGAGACAGTCAGTTCTATAACCAAGATGGCTACTAAGTGACTAAGGGGTGAGATACGCCAGACAAAGGGATGGTCCATACCCTGGTGGGTGGATGGATGATTCAAGATTTCATCGCACTACTCAGAAATTTATGAATTGTTTATTTCTGGAAGTTTCTATTTAATATTTTTGGACTTCGGTTGACTGTGGGTAACTCAAACAGCAGAAAATGAAACCTCGAATAAAGGGAAATGACTATAGATCAAATAGATGCTGAATGCCAATCCACTTATTTCACTCTAGGAGTAATCTTGGATGAATCAATTATAATACCATCTGAACTCTCCAAATATCTTTAGTTCTTTAAGATTGGTAAGAAGTGGTCTTGTTAATGAGGTAAGTAATTCTTTTTCCCCTTGTCAATAAACAACATGGTGCACATATTCACTGAAGTGTGTCAAAACTCACACCTGTTAAATGACATTTTCAAATTAACTTCCTTAAGGTGATCTTGCCCTTAGAGAAGTAACTTTTCTTGCTTTTTCAGAGTACTTAACTCCAAGAATCGAGTTTATTATTTAACTATACCTACACTTGCAAATACTCTAACCAATAGCCACTGTCCCCAAAGAGTTTAGACCCTAGTGTTGCCCTGAAGCATTTTTTCAAAGGAAAAAAAAAACTCACTAGAAAAAAGTATTTATATTCTCTTTAGGTTTAGTCTTCCTATGGGTATCAAATAATATTCACTCCTTCCTTAAATCTAACACAAACAAAAAAATTCCTGAATCTATACCATGCCAACTTCTGAATTTGGGATATAGTAAATTAATGATTAATAGTTTCTTCTTCAACGTCCTTTAGTACAAACACACACACATGCTAATTTTCTTAGTCTTTTAAAATACCATCACAATTGAATAAGATTACTAACTTCGATACTAAGATATCATAATATAGGATTTCCTACTATGGTACCATAAAACATTGATCTCTGATGGCTCAATCACACTGAAAAGCTCTACAAACTCTGGGGTTCTACAGCTGTAGTTCTCCTTTTGCACTGCTTATTGAGAGGAAAAATTTGTATTCATACCTTATAACTTCTCTTTAAACTTGCCTTCCATTCTTAGGTTACTTAAGATTTTGTATATTCAAATCTGTCCATAAATTGGAGTCAAATATTACTCTGACATTTTATTAGGCGCTAAAATCAGTGGAAAATGTTTTTTAAGGGGGTAAAGTCAAAATTACCCTTGAAAATCTCTTAAATCAATCATAATATACACTGTCCACTAAATAATTTATATCAGTTTCTCTAAAGCTTATTTAATCAATTTCCCTTACCCATCCTCTCAATTAATTATTCAATGAATTATTTGAGAATGGCAGAGAATCATGAATTCCTAAATAATGCATCCTTCTTCTCACGTACCTACTGGCTGTCTTTTCACTAGTTTCAAGCCCTGTTTCAAATGTAGCTGGAGCCAAATACTGTATCAACTGCATTGCCCCCATCAATATTGCCATATCATTCAGGGACTTTTCCTCCGTCTTCATAAATAATCTAATTTCCCTTCTATCATCCATTTTGGATGATGCAGATACACAAATGACCTTCCCCAGACTTCTTCCCTCTCTTCATAGCCTGATAACAGCTTGTGAAATTTTCCTATGGGAAACTAATAAACTCACAAGAAAGCATTAACCTAGGCATTCATGTTAAACCATGCATTCTCAAACTTGACACTCGGCCAATGCTTCCAGGCCAAGATTACTACTTTTCTCAAGTTACTCCCCGGCTGAAAGAGTATTCATTACATCAATTTACAAAAGCTGTGAGCACTCCCCTTCCTCAGCAACAATCTGGTAGTTTAGATAAACGGTGGAGTATTTCTTGGCTAACTTCTATGGTAGTCTTAGATGGAGGCACAGCCGTATGTTACGTCACAGTACAATAATCTCAGACAAGACCACAAGTATATAAATCCTTATTTATGTAGACTTGAATATCTGGAAGAGCATGAAAGTGTGTCTGTTACTAGAAGAAAAGCCTACTTTACAATACAAAACACATAGAGAACAGTGGATAGCACGGATAGTGTTTTCCTCTTTTCCATTTAAAGTCTATACAGGTTTCAGCTTAAAGCTGCATCACTGTAGGTTCTCCCTAACTTTTCTCCTCTTCACCATGACGTTGGTTTTTTTAGCTTTCTTCTTACTCTCCAAGGCTTGATTAGCAGTCAATAGGCTCATTTCATCTTCTCAGCAAGATAGGCTGTGGGAGAGGTCAGGTACCTTGAAGGTCCTACAGAAATATGTTTTAATCTTTCAGTTAAACATCTACAATCAAAATTTCTCTTGCAAATGTTGATAGCCTTTATTTGATGTTATGATAATAGAAACTTTCTTTTCTCATCTAAGCTAAGGCTCTCTTCTGGGGGGGAATGACCAAAAAAAGGGAGGGGGGGATTTGGAGAAAACAAATCTTGTCTTACTGCATAACACTGAAGAGACAGAACAGAATTATATGGCACTTTTTCTTGAGGAGATGATGACATTGCACTGTGGTATTCTTTTTTTTTTCTTTAATTAATTAATTTATTTATTTTTGGCTGCGTTGGGTCTTCATTGCCACGCGTGGGCTTTCTCTAGTTGCGGCGAGTGGGGGTTACTCTTCATTGCGGTGTGTGGGTTTCTCATTGCGGTGTCTTCTCTTGTTGCAGAGCATGGGCTCTAGGCACGTGGGCTTCAGTAGTTGTGCCATGCAGGCTCAGTAGTTACGGCACACGGGCTTAGTTGCTCTGGGCATGTGGGATCTTCCTGGACCAGGGCTCGAACCCATGTCCCCTGCCTTGGCAGGCAGATTCTTAACCACTGCGCCACCAGGGAAGTTCTGCACTGTGGTATTCTGAGAGAAGTGGAATTTTTTAAAATTGTTTTGCATAGAGGGAATTTACCACCATAGCGGTGATATCTGATTTCTCTTGTGTCTTAACTTCTGAGACCTAAAGCCATTCAGCAGTGTTTTCTTGGTAGCTCTTGAAATACCAGACTGTAGTAGAAGAAATTACAGACCTTTCTCCAATGTCTAAAGCCAGTTTATTAACCAGAAGCACAATTTAAGGACTCTGTACTTCAAATAAATCAAATCCTGATAGTCTCTAATTTATACATAATCTTTCAGTTCCATTATTTTTCATTTCCAAAGATAATTTTTTTTAAATCCACTAGGCTATATTTTCTACCTAAACTATATGTTCCATTAAAATAAAAGTATGGGGGTTGCTAAATGGGCCAAGATCCTCTCATGTTCTATCATGTATGTCATTAAAAATAATTTAGAAAACAATGCCATGTTTATTATCAGATTTTGTGTCTGTTATAAAAGATACATTGGAAAACCAGGGTAATCATATGTGGTTTGATTGAGAAATTCAATCTTGATGAAGTAAAAAAATTTAAATGTTTAATTTTTTTTTCAGTAACTGCTACAAGGGAAATTTAATGCTTTTGCAGTCTAGACCAAAAATTACATCTAATTTTAAAGAATTCATTTAAGTAAATATATGGACATTTCATGTACTGCTATTATTATGTTATTATTTTTATTGGGGGGATATTTGTTCAAAGCAACAACTCCAAATAGCCAAAAAGCTTCCCACATGCTCTTCTCTACATTTCTGTTTTATTTAATTATAACGCTGAGTTTAGAATTAAAAAGAAAAAGGGGAAAAGTGGGAGACCCTCCTCTGACTACAAGCACAATTAGCTGCCCATTAGCAGTTATGATCCTGGTCTTCTGCCTCTGATATCAGTGGCCTCTAATAACATGGGATGGGTTCACTCTGTGGCTTCAGCATGGGAAGAGTTTATGGTTCATCCTCATTCTTGCCTCTTTTACAACGGAAGACACCCCCAAAGTGGAAGCCATGTCTTACTTTTGTCACTTCCAGCAATAACCCCCTCCAACTTATTCTCTGAGCTACTACTGTTCGACCACACTGAGTTCTCTTTTAAGCTCTCTGAGAGTGACAGTGAAGTAACTGGAGGATTGGTATTTTTATCATCTCTTACCCAGAAACACTGTTTCTTCTACCAGGTCTAACTGGTAGAACAAATTTTCAAACAACAAATTTTCAAACACACAAAACCTATCAAATGATTTGTTTGTTGCTTTGTTTTAATCTCAATAACTGTAGCTTTCATCTCTAGAAGTTAAATTTGGTTATTTTATATATCTTCTATATTTCTACATAACTTTTCTAAACATGTGTGGTACAATTATAAAAGCTATTTTGACTTCCTTATCTTCTAATTCTAACATCTGTGCCAGTTTTGAGTCACTTTCAAGTGATTATTCTTATTATAGTTCATCTTTTCCTGTCCCTTTGTATGCCTGGTAATCTTTGGTTGGATGCCATAACTTATTAATTTTGCCTTGTAGTAGTGATGAATATTTTTGTATTTCTATAAATATTATTGAGTTTTGCTCTGGAACATAGTTAAGTTACTTGGAAAGGTTTTCACCTTTTTGTGTCTTGCCTTTAAGATTTGTTCTGCTCTCAGAAACTTCATTAGTTAAATGTTTTATATCTATTGTCTAGATGATGAAAATGAAATTCCTAGAGAAAATGTAAAAGCCATGTACCTAGCTGTGGTAGGATCTCAAAAATTATCATTGAATAATTTGAATTCATATCCCTCTGATTCTAAAAACACCATGGTGCCACTCTTCACAACGTTCCGGTTTTTAATTAACTCACTTATTAGCTAGATGAAAAGTTCCTCAAAAGTTTCTTAAATATAAAATTTAAATACTGTGCTAAACAAAACAATATAATAGTTTTCTTACCACTGGCTGTAACAATTTACTCATCTAATTCAGGCTTTTCACTTAACAGTCATTATATATGGTTATAATATGTGAAAATATGCAACTAGAACTTACGTTGGAAAAATATCTGTTGTTACATTTTATATTATAAAAATGTTTTCACTGTACAGGAAAAGCCAGACATATTCTAAAATATTTATTTGCATTAATGTCTTGGATATATATTTTCCTTTAATAATGAATAAAACTAATTACTGACAATAGCATTGATTGAGAAGGAGTATAATTTTGAGGTTCCTGCCTCAGAGATGATGTTAATCTTCATGTTCACATTTCATGTAGTTTAGTTCAGAAAAAAGTTTTCATTTTCCTCTTTGTAACTAAAAGAATCCCCATTCTGCATTCAGAACAGTAACAGTAAAAAACAAAGGCCTACTTTATATAAAGTCAGAATTTACAAACACACACCCATATATACATATATACATATATGTATGTGTGTGTGTGTATATATATACATATATATATAAAACTTCCTTATTCTTGTTTCCAAAATATTATTGTAAAGAAAATTATGATTTATGTGGTATTTGTTCATGAATAAACTCTAATGGAGAGTTCTACTCCTTGTTTTTGTCCAGTGTATGAACACATATATAAGTTATAGAAATCCCCATCTTATGAGGAAGAATCTGTCTCTCATTACAGAGATTGAAAATGCCAGCTACTTAATCTCTGAGTATCCTTTAAAGCCACAGGCTAGCATATGACCTTAGCTCCGACAATCAGTTATATCCATTCTGGAGACTGGACTAGAAGCTACTGACAAGAAGAAAAGACTGCTTAGAATATATTCTGGAAGTGGGAAGCACAAACTGTTTTCAGTATCCAGAACAAATGTATCAGTGATTCATATTACTGTATTTAGCATCCCCTATCATTGATATTTGTAGTTCCAGCTGAAGTGTCTCTGCCCAGTGACTCTTGCACTAGGTTGTTCCCTGGACCAATTCTACAGCATGATTCCTAGGCATAAGTTTAAACTTCCAAATACCAATCCTGGTTCTTGAATCTTTTATTTAGAGATTCCATAAACTGTCCAATATCTTTTTAATAGTTTATTTTCTACTTAATTAACCCAGAGTAAGTCACCGATTGCTCTAACATAAAAATTGATACCAGGAGAGATCAGAGACAACAGATCATTGAGGATATAGGGGAAATTGCCATCACTTATCTAGCCTGGTTGGCACTAAAGGCAGTAAATCTCTAGTTGGCAATAAGAAACAAATTGAGAAAAAATTATCCTTAGAGTCTCCTGGAACTTAAAGCCTACTAGTGACCTAACTAGGGAAAATCAAGTAGTAACTCACATGTAAAAGTATGAAGGTCCTGGGACTTCCCTGGTGGCACAGTGGTTAGGAATCCACCTGACAGTGCGAGGGACATGGGTTCAAGTACTGGTCCGGGAAGCAACTAAGCCCACGAGCCACAACTACTGAGCCCACGTGCCACAACTACTGAAGCCTATGAGCCTAGAGCCTGTGCTCCGCAACAAGAGAAGCCACCGCAATGAGAAGCCCGTACACTGCAATGAAGAGTAGCCCTCACTCGCCACAACTAGAGAAAGCCCATGTGCAGCAACAAAGACCCAATGCAGCCAAAAATAAATAAATAAATTCGTCTTTTAAAAAAGTATGAAGGCCCTGAGTGTTCAAAATCTGTAGGGTGTCATGGTTACTTCTAAGGGCACTGGGAGAGCATCCTTTCCCAATTGTGTATTCTTAGCTCCCTTGTCAAAGATCAGTTGGCTGTATATGCATATGTTTATTTCTAGTCTCACTATTCTGTTCCATTAGTCTGTCTTTTTGTCAGTACCATGCTGTTTTGAGTACTGTTGGTTTGTAATATATTTTTTGAAATCAGAAACTGTTATGCCTCCAGCTTTGTTCTTTCTCAGAACTGACAAATGGTGTTGGTGAAATTGGATATCCACATGCAAAAGAATGAAATTGGACTCTTGTATAATACACAAAAATCAACTCTAAATGGATTAAAGACTTAAACATAAGATCTGAAACTGTAAAACTCCTAGAAGAAAACATAGGGGAAAAGATCCTTGACACTAATTTTGGCAATGATGTCCTATCTATATGACACCAAAAGCACAGGCAACAAAGCAAAAACGGGCAAGTAGAACTACATCAAACTAAAAACCTTCTGAACAGCAAAGGAAACAATCAACAAAATGAAAAGGCAGCCTATGGAATAGAAGAAAATATTTGCAAACCCTGTATCAGATAAGGGGTTAATATCCAAAATTTATAAGAAACTCCTATGACTTAATAGCAAAAAAAAACCCAAATAACCCAATTTAAAAATGGGCAATGGGCTTGAACAGACATTTTTCCAAAGAAGATATATAAATGGTCAACAGATATATGAAAAGGTGCTCGACATCACTAATCATCAGGAAAATGTAAATCAAAACCACAATGAGGGAATTCCCTGGTGGTCCAGTGGTTAAGACTATGTGCTTTCACTGCTGAGAGTGCAGGTTCAATCCCTGGTCAGGGAACTAAGATCCCACATGCCACACAGCGCAGACCAAAAAAGCCCCCCCAAAAACAACAACAAAAAAAAAACACACAATGAGATATCATCCCGAACCTGTTAGGATGGCTATTATAAAAATAAATAAAATAAAGTATTGGTAAGGATATGGAGAAATTGGAAGTACTGTGTACTGTTGGTAAGAATGTAAAATGGTACAGTTGCTATGGAAAATAGTATGGAGGGTCTTCAAAAACTTAAAAATAGAATTATCACATGACCCAGCAATGCCACTTCTGTGTATATAGTCTAAAGATTTGAAATCAAGATCTAGAAGAGATTTCTGCACTACCATGTTCACTGCAGCATTATTCATGATAGCCAAGATATGGACAAAACCTAAATTTCCATTGATGGATGAATACATTTTTTAAATGTGATATATACATACAATAGAATATTTTCCAGCCTTAAAAAAGAAGGAAATAGGGACTTCCCTGGTGGCGCAGTGGTTGAGAGTCCGCCTGCCGATGCAGGGGACACGGGTTCGTGCCCCGGTTCGGGAAGATCCCAGATGCCGCGGAGCGGCTGGGCCCGTGAGCCATGGCCGCTGAGCCTGCGCATCCGGAGCCTGTGCTCCGCAACGGGAGAGGCCAGAACAGTGAGAGGCCCGCGTACCGCAAAAAAAAAAGGAAGGAAAATCTGCCATGTGCAGTAACATAGATATACCTGAAGACGTTATGCTAAGTGAAATATACCAGTCATAGAAGAACAAATACTGCATGATTCCACTTATATGAGATATCTAAAATAGTCAAACTCGTAGAAACAAAGAATAGAATGATAGTTGCCAGAGGCTGTATTATACACTTAAAAATTTGAGAGTAGATCGCACATTGTTTTCTTACCACAATAAAATTTCTTTTCATAAATTAATGAAATAAATTAAAAATAAAGACAACAGGATACACCAATGTAATAAGAATGTAATATTCCAGTCTTAAATTCCCAGCTCAAGGTAATGCCAAAATATCATTAACTTTCTGTGAATGTGATAAAAGTCTTACTTCTTGCATCCACAGGTTGAGATAGAATAACACTAAACATTTAATTCTGATGACTGCTTTATTATGAGAGTTTAATTGGCATCTTGGAATGGGGCATTGACTGAAAAAGAACTGGACTTCTTTGTAGTGGGATGAGGATATAATGGTAGATTCCAATAAAGAAAGGACTCTCCAACCCTCACTTGCCATCTTTCTAAGGAGAAGTCAATTTTACAATATATATTAACATTTTTTTCACCATGATTGGAGACATGTAATGACTTAGCCAAGAAGAGTTACCTAGAAAATGGAAGTCAATTTTTCCCATCCCAACCTCTTTAGCCTTCACTGTATTGACTCTTGGTACCTTCAATACCACTATTCTCCACTAGTCAGGGTGGAGACATGAAGATGAAATGATAAATGGCAGTTTGACTTAAGTCTGCCTCCCAGTAGGACTAGTAGGATGCCCAAAAATTCCATAAATATTTCATTAGTTTCTTAGTATGTCATTAAAGTAGTACACTCAGCCACAAGCAGAATCACCGTCTTGGCTGCATGTGTCAGGGAATAATATTTTTATTAGGAAGAGCCCACTAAAAGCCCCAAGAGCTTCCTCTATTTACTATAATAATATGTCAAAAGCATGATTAAATCCCTAAGAGAATCACAGTGATTAGTTTCACTACTAAAGATTTTACAAATTCAGGGTTGGTGATTTCTATCATATTCCCTTTTAAAATTTCAATTTGTCTAGTGTAGAAGTCAGAGTATTCAGGAGTAAAACAGAAGATTGTTATAAATTTGATCAGCTAGAGACAGCAAATTGAGGCTGTTGTTCTATATGTGGTCTCTTCACTAGAACAAATCAATAAGGTTCTAAGGAACCTGCTTTGCTTTCTAAGTAATCGATAGCTATTGATTAGGCACATGCTTTTATTCCTTTACTCTAAAAAGCTGAAAACATCAGAACAATTTGCTTGCAAATCACAAGGCAGCAGTATTAATTTCACTGTATTGTCTCAGCTTTTTCATTCTATATCACAGCTTAGCTCATAGGGACCTTGACCTTCTGACATCATACTTATCCTCTATTTTGATGACATCATGCTCAGAGAACCTACAGATCAGTAAATAGACTATCCAAAGTGTCTTGGCAAGACCCATGTCTGCCTGAAAGTCATAGATAAATTGCATGAACCTTGTCCATTCCCTATGTCTTAGGAATCTCCCACTTTATGAGGCAAATCCACCTTTCACCATAGAAGCTAAAGATCTCAAGTACTTGTTTTCTCAGCCTCCTTTGAAACTAGGGCATTAGCACAAAAACGGAACTCTATCAGTTGGATGCATATGCCCCAGATTTGCAATTAAAAGCTGCCAGTGAGTGAGCGAAAAACAGAAATTGTAGAATCTATTCTGGTCACACAAAAGAACAGTAGTGGAAGCAATATCCTCTTTCCAGCAGCATCTAACGTTCTGTGTTTGTGAGCTCAGCATTACAATCTGCAGAGTAATCAAGTAATCCAGCAGTAGTGGCAATCTCATCTTCACCAGATCAGACCATGAAATAAGTTTAGACATTTCTCCTGGCTGATAGTTTAGAGTTTAGACCCACGGTTCTCTGACTCTCCAAACCATTCTGTGAGCTACTCTATATCACTGTAATAAATTCATTTTCTTAAAGTTATCTAAGTCATATCATGTTGCTTAAAACCAAGAGTTCTGCCGATACACCCAATTAGCATTTAGTAAGCATCTTCAGTTGGCCTTATCAGACCCTAAAGGAAACTAGATAAATAGGATACAAACTCTGTTAGTGCATATGCTTGTGGGGGAAACTGTGATGGTGTTAGAGTACACACATATATAATAAACCATGGGAGTATAGCTAAAATTTTGCTTTTCTTATGCTAATTGTGATTTTTTCTTTGTGGATTATTTAAGTAAAATGCTTAATTCCTGAACATTTGGATATATTTTTAAATAATTTTGGTTACTGATTTCTAATTCAACATCTCAATGGTCAGAAAGCATATTTTATTGTATTTCAGTCTTTGAAATATGTTGAGACTTGCTTTATGTACAACCATATAATTAATTTTGTAATGTAGTCTATATATAATTGTTAAAAGTGTGATTTCCATCATTGTTGAGTAGAGTGTTTTATATATTTCAAATTGATCAAGTTTGATATTTGTGTTAAAAATCTTCCATGGACTTTTGGCTGGTTGTTGTACCTACTACTGAGAGAGTTGTGTTAAAATATTCCACTATGATTGTGGATTTACATATTTATTCTTCATTTCCTGTCAATTTTTGCTGTATGAATTTTTAAAAACATTATTGTTTGTATGAAATCTTAGATTTATTACATTGTTTTAGAGAATTGATCTTTTAATCATTATGGTATTTGAAACAAATTCTACAGGTAAGCCATTTGAATAAGATAATTTAACAAGGTTGCTAAATCCAAGGTCAGTATTTTTAAAAATCAATTGTATTTGTACAGACCAACAGCAAATAGGATATTCAGAAAACGATGCTCTTGATGGTAATGTCTAAAAAGTGAAACACATAAAAATAAATCTAATGAGAGATATGAAGATTTCTATATGCAAAATTATGAAATACTACTGAGAAAAATTAAAGAATACCTAAATAAAGGGATATACCATGTTCATGGACTGAGGGACTCAACTTATTAGAGAAATCAATACTCCACATATTAATCTCAGTTTCAACATAGTCAGGTCCCATCAATTTGGGGTTTTTTATTTTTGCTTTTGTGTTTGGCTGTTATATTTGTTGCATATTTGTTTGTTTGGTTGGTTTTTGTTTCTTTGTGGAGATTAACAATGGTTTTAAAATCACTGGGAAGTCTGTCCTCCTACAATTTAAAACTGCTACTCTCTTCCTCATTGATGCTTAAAATTTCATATTTAGATATACATTCTATAACTTTACCTTTCTTTGCCCCTCTTAAATCTCACTCCTCACACTTCCCTGGGAGAGGCAGCACCTTAAGGCTTGTAAGCCATTTACATTTGAGTACAAGTTTGATATAAGTTTCCTAGAAGAAGTTTTGGTAGGAGAAGGAGAGAACAGAGATAAGAGGCACCTAAAAGGGCAAAGAAAAAAGAAAATGAGTTCAATAAACACAACCACAGATTGGAGAAAGACCAACCTTTTTCTATTTCTCAATCCTTCTTAGAACAGCTCTGTTTATTGAGATTCAGAAAAACAGATGACTGCAGTATTTCTGCCTATTGATTTACTTTATATTCCAGTATAAGCCACTACCAATCAAGCAGTCATCATCTGCTTAATCCAAAGTTTTACTTTAAAATTGTTTTTTATGTTGCTTTTTAAGTTGATATGTCATCTGGATTCTAAAACATGACATTCTGTTCTCTTTTGGATACAGGAAAAAATATTTTGATGTTTGAGACTGTATGATTAATTTTCCAAATGGTGGAAAGAGTGTTGGATTGAGAACAGAGATTTTAATACTTCTTAATATTTAATATGCAATCATTTATCTTTGGTAAATTGCTTAGCTAAGCAGGCTCACATTTTTCTCATTTGTAAAATGAAGGGACTAAAATATCTCATGAACGTGTTCTCAACCCCTTTAAGAGTACATGACTCTTAGTCAGATGTTCATTGGATCACTCAGGAAATTCTTTCTAAGAATAAGACAGTATAATTTTAGATGACACCTTTCTTTTAATAACATCAATTAATTTTTTCTCAAAAATTTCCAGTTAAGCAGTAGAGATAAATATCTTTTAGATATGGGGATATCAATAAAGTCTGAAGTTTTACTAAGCTTACAGAGTTGAAGGTAAAAGGATAAGTATTGTTAATATCAATATTATCATTTAGAAAATGCTTTTTACATCTTATAGGTTTAGTTCAGAAACGAATAATGTTTTAAGTCAACTACAAATGCTCAAAGGGCAAATAATCTATTCTATATATGACAATTATAATAACACAATACTTTGATTCCTTAAATATGATTTCTACTTCAAACTTACCCCTCATTTATTATTAAAAAAAGTTTATTCCTTTGATCTAAATTAATTTACTAAAATAGATATAAATTGTCTGTGCTAGATAATATTTTTCAAATGTAACTTCCTTGTCTTACAATACCCTCATTTGAGACAGGCAATATAATAGATGCATTATTAAAATGCCTGCTCTTTCTACAATCTAATGGTTTTCAACATGACTTAGTCAATCAGTAAATACTTAACATCAAAAGTTACTGAGACCAGGGACTTCCCTGGTGGCCCAGTGGGTAAGACTCTGTGCTCCCAATGCAAGGGGCCCGGGTTCGATCCCTGGTCAGGGAACTAGATCCTGCATGCATGCTGCAACTAAGAGTCCACATGCTGCAGCTAAGATTCCGCACGCCACAACTAAGAAGTCCGCATGCCGCAACTAAGACCCAGTGCAGCCAAATAAATAAATATTAAAAAAAAAAAAAAAGTTACTGAGACCAGTGGGGTTTTTTTGTTTTTGGGGTTTTTTTTTGCGATACGCAGGCCTCTCACTGTTGTGGCCTCTCCCATTGCGGAGCACAGGCTCCGGATGCGCAGGCTCAGCGGCCATGGCTCACGGGCCCAGATGCTCCGCAGCATGTGGGATCTTCCCGGACCGGGACACGAACCCGTGTCCCCTGCATCAGCAGGCGGACTCTCAACCACTGCACCACCAGGGAAGCCCACGAGACCAGTGGTTTTTAAATTGTAGTTCTCGGAGTTTGGGGATTTTGTCAAGGACACTTACGAGTTTATGGAAGAGCGGAGGGTACAAATAATCAAAGCCACACTTATTTTGTATTTTATAAATTTACTGGGATTACATGTAAAATTTTGTTTGAAAGATGGGATATGTTGTATTAAACATTTGGATGTCACTGACTGTACAGACGCTTTTCAAATGTAGAGGTTAATAATAATAATGCATATTGAGCATCCATTAAATACCAGGCACTGATTGAGTGCTTAAGAGGCACTAACTTATTTCATCCTAACATCAATCCAATGATCATTATCTCAATTTTACAGACGTAGAAATCAAGGCACAGAAAAATTAAGTATCTGTCCCAGTTAGTAAATGAAAGAACAATAATCAAACTCAGGCTGTTTAACTCCAGTATGTTCACTCTTACCCACAACATTAATTCACTTTCTTAGGACCTCCTTAGAATAGGAAAATGGGCAACTTAAAAGTCAGAAAAAAAGAGACAAAACAGACTAAATGAAGTTTCTGATCAGAAAAGCAGCAATACAAAAGTGGTATTAAAAATATTCATCTGGTAATTAATGTAAAATAAATAATAGGAGAACCTAACTTTGGGTATTTGGGCTCATTCATTTATTAATGAATATTAATTGAGCTAGTTAACATCCTTTGTGATTAGGCTACATTAATGAACAAAGCATAAAGAAAATTCTGCCCCCTTGGACTTTCTAATGGATCCAGAGACTAGTTACCTTGGCCTAAAGACCTGGCCTAGGAGGATAGCAAGGAGCCTACAGAGTGTTAGTTGAAAAAACATTCAAATTTTTTTGTATCTAAAGGCTATGGCAGAGATAGAAGAATGAGAAAATCAGAAAGGGGAACTAGGTTTGGAGAGAAAAATGATTTTGAATAGCTATCTTTCAAGGAATAGCAAGACATCCATTTATGAATATTTAGAAGGCAATTAGCTATATAAAGTTGGGGCTTTAGTGAGAGTACATTACATGGATACCATAGCCATTTCCCACTGAGGTAACAGCCAATCCAATGGCAGGTTTTAGCTGGAAATATAAAATTGAATAAATAATCTGATAGAGGAGAACTAGCACACAAAATACAGAAGTATGGTGAATTCCCAAAATAATGGAATGGGAAAAATCAAAAAGAAGCACTCAAAGTAACAAACTGACTTGCTAAATATGTAAAAAGAGTAACAGGTAGTACATAGTAAACACAATTACAGCAAAAAGATAAGAGTCATCTGTGAGGAGCAAAAAATCAAAAGCAATTGAGATTTTAAAGTAAATGAAACAGAAGAAAAACCTTTGAATTTAGAAATTATAAAGCCATTACTGATGTTGAAAATAAAATCTTGGTGCAATGTGGAATGAAAGCAGGGTGAAAAGAGAACATAAAGAGTTCAGATATGTCATTTGTTTTGCACATATAGTACAAGGAAGGGGAGGAGTAGACCATTAGGGAGAAGGGCATGCTTCATTTTGGTGGTAACTGCATCAAGAACACTACAGGATTTTGAAACCACAAATTAGCTGATGATTAGAGAAAACTTTACTTAGCTTTGAAAAAGCTGTGCTTCAAATAGCTTACTGATAGCCCAACTAATTCCTTAGTCTTTCCACTACTATATGCTACTTCCAATAGAGTAATACAAACCTGTCACTTGTTTTTAATAATGCTTGCTCATTTCCCCAGCAGTTTTCTCGTAATCTACTATCTTTGACTTCCTTGCCTTAGCTTACAATAACATTTTAATACAGGGACTATAACAATAATGTTGCACTCATTTATAATTCCATCTCTTCAAACACATTTTCCCACATGAAATGTTGTTAGGATTAATTAAAAAGAAAGTAAAGTGACAAATAAGAAAACCCTCTTTTAAAAAGATTTTTTAAAAAACCTTTGCTCTGAAAGGCAGATATGAATCACTGACAGCACACATTTGGGTATTAGCTAGGTGTATTTTGTTTAATAAAGTTCTCACACTCTTTCACTCAAGCTTTGTTTCAGTCTAACTGTGCCCTCTACAGTCTTATCAAGTGAATGAAGGTGACTTTAGCTTGAAAGAAATCTGATAAGTCTCTGATACTCAGTCCACACTTTATAGACAGGAAAGCAATATTTGATTCTTTATAAAAATTTCTGACCTATTTAATTTGGGAGAACTCTCTAAGATAAATGGTAACTAAATTTAACAAGTGGATACATTTGCTTGGCTGTGTAATGACCACTGGAAAAGAACATAAAGATTTATATAATCTAATTGTGTCCTTCAATACTGAAAACTATTATTAGTGACAATGTTGAATTTTACCTGAGCCCTCTAATCCTGGAAAACAGCAAAAGTTATCTCTCTGCCCTTCGTGTTGTGGAAAACAGCTTATTCCTAAGAACCACCCTTCCACAGATGCCTCCTCTTGTTTACCTATGGCAATGTCAGACAAAGATATTCCAAATTGCCATTTTTTTTGTCTCATAAATTATCATCTGAAGTGTTTATTCCTACTAATCAATTGGAACAAACTGCTTATTAATCAAACTGTAAAGTTTCACTCCTTCCTCCAGGCTCCAGAACTCTGACTCACTGTCAGACTGAGTCAACATATAATCTCTCCTAAGAACAGGCTGACCTCAGGGTAAAATATTCTCTGATCTACCATCCACTCAAGCTACTCTTTTATCCCATTTTCCCACACCCTACCCTTAATACCCTTGTTACTTCCTCTTAAGAGAAGAAAAACCCCTTTTGATTAACCACTGAGAGGCTTGCAGATCTTAGGGTCACAGCATTCTCCCTAATGCAATAGTTCTCCTCCCCCAATTGCAACAGACCCCTCCTCACACTTAACCTTTTGAGTAAAGTTTCTCCTTACTATGCTGGTATTGTTTGGTTTTTTTTTAGTTGACACTGGCAACTGATAGAAGAAGTAAATATTGCTGCATCTGGGTAAATGTGATAATGGGGGATTGAAAATGCTAAAATTTTTAATTAATTTTTATTGGAGTATAGTTCTTTTACAATGTTGTGTTAGTTTCTTGCTGTACAGCAAAGTGAATCAGTCATACATATACATATATCCGCTCTTTTTTAGATTTCCTTCCCATTTAGGTCACCACAGAGCACTGAGTAGAGTTCCCTGTGATATACAGTAGGTTCTCATTAGTTACCTATTTTATACATAGTAGTTATATATGTCAGCCCCAATCTCCCAATTCATCCCACCCACCCCTTCCCTCCTTGGTAACCATAAGGTTGTTCTCTACATCTGTGACTCTATGTCTGCTTTGCAAATAAGTTCATCTCTACCATTTTTCTAGATTCCACACATAAATGATACTATACAATATTTGTTTTTCTCTGTCTGACTTACTTCACTCTGTATGACAATCTCTAGCTACAACCACATCTCTGCAAATGGCACTATTTCATTCCTTTTTATGGCTGAGTAATATTCCATTGTATATATGTACCACATCTTCTTTATCCATTCTTCTGTTGATGGACATTTAGGTTCCTTCCACGTGCTGGCTATTATAAATAGTGCTGCAGTGAATATTGGGGTGCATTCATCCTTTCAAATTATGGTTTTCTCTGGATATATGCCTAGGAGTGGGATTGCTGGGTCATATGGTAGCTCTATCTTTAGTTTTTTAAGGAACCTCCATACTGTTTTCCGTAGTGGTTGTACCAATTTACAGTTCCACCAACAGTGTAGGAGGGTTCCCTTTTCTCCACACCCTCTCCAGCATTTATTGTTTGTAGATTTTTTGGTGATGGCCATCCTGACTGGTATGAGGTGATACCTCATGGTGATTTTGATTTGCATTTCTCTAATGATTAGTGATGTTGAGCATCTTTTCATGTGTTTGTTGGTCACCTGTATGTCTTCTCTGGAGAAATGTCTATTTAGGTCTTCCACCCATTTTTTGATTGGGTTGTTTGTCTTTTTGATATTGAGCTGCATGAGCTGTTTGTATATTTTGGAGATTAATCCCTTGTCAGTTGCTTTGTTTGCAAATACTTTCTCCCATTCTGAGGGTTGTCTTTTCATTTTGTTTATGGTTTCCTTTGCTGTGCAAAAGCTTTTAAGTTTCATTAGGTCCCATTTATTTATTTTTGTTTTTATTTTCATTACTCTAGGTGGTGGGTCGAAAAAGATCTTGCTGTGGAAAACTGTAAATATTAAATGATTTGGTTCATTCAGTGAATTATGAGAGTTAATGAATACATTAAACAGTCCACAAAGAGAGAGTCCTTTAAGCATCTGCTGTGTGCTAAGCTTTCCTCTACTAGGCCACAATTAGAAAAATCTGTTTGCTCAAAAAGCACATAGGTCAGTACAGAAAACTAACATAAAACCATCATGAGATGCATTGATAGAAATGTATACAAAGTGCTATGTTTACATTTGATAAAGTCATTTACTATGAGTGCCTAGGGCCTATGGCAGGAAAATGATGTGACAAGAAAAGTTTTATAGTAAAGGTGATATCTGAGAAGAGCATCAAAGAATAAACACGACTTTGCCAGATGAACAAACTGTGAAGAATCTGTATTTGGCATTGGGAACAAAGTGATCACAAAAAGCCCAAGTAATACCGTGGTTCCTCTGGAGAGCAAAAGTAGTTGGAACTGACTCAACTGTAGCTCACATATGTAAGACAACTGAAGGGGAGCTGGAAAGATGAGCAGATACAAAGCAGCACAGCCTTTTACAACTATGAAAGTTGGGCACTGCACAACTCCAGTGGGTACCATTCATAATAATGTCAATGTGAATGACACATGCTGGAGTTGTGTACAACCCTGATCAAGACCTCTGAGCAGGTACCAAATTAATAGAGTATTTTTATGCCAAGTGTATAAATTAGGATACTTTTGGTAGCAAAAAATGGAAACCAAATCTGTCTGTCCTCAACTTTAAGAGGATTTTGGGAAGAACATCAGGGCTCATGTAACAGAGGAGGACCCTATGGGGCCTTCCTAGGATAGACCCCTCCCCCATATCCTCTACTTTAGCTCTTCTCTGATGTACATAGATAACAGTATTTGATGCACAATTCCTGCTTTACAGATGCTAAAACCCCCACCAAATGGAAGGTTAACTACTTCATGACCATGAGCACATAGCCCCCAGGTCTACTGGAGCCAAAGAATTGATGACATTAACCCCTGTGACACCATCCTATAACCTCACCATCAACCAAACAGAGAACTGTGCACAAGCTGATCACATACCCTGGGACTCCTCTCCCTCACCTTGCCTTTAAAAACACTTTGCTGAAACCCATCAGAAAAATGAGGCTTTTTGAGTACTAGCTGTCCCGGACTCTTTGTATGGCGCCTTACAATAAAACACTGCACTTTCTTTCACCACAACCCAGTGTCAGTAGATTGGGTTTATTGCACGTGGATAAGTGGACCCAAGTTTGCTTCAGTGACACTCACAGTACTGCTATGGGGCTTTTGCACAGAAATGGAAACTATAAACAAGACGAAAAGACAACCCTCAGAATGGGAGAAAATATTTGCAAATGAGGCAACTGACAAAGGATTATAATCTCCAAAATTTACAAGCAGCTCACGCAGCTCAATATCAAAAAAACAAACAACCTAATCCAAAAATGGGCAGAAGACCTAAATAGACATTTCTCCAAAGAAGACATACAGATTGCCAACAAACACATGAAAGGATGCTCAGCATCACTAATCATTAGAGAAATGCAAATCAAAACTACAATTAGGTATCACCTCACACCAGTCAGAATGGCCATCATCAAAAAATCTACAGACAATAAATGCTGGAGAGGGTGTGGAGAAAAGGGAACCCTCCTACACTGTTGGTGGGACTGTAAATTGGTACAGCCACTATGGAGAACACTATGGAGGTTCCTTAGAAAACTAAAAAATAGAACTACCATACGACCCAACAATCCCACTACTGGGCATATACCCTGAGAAAACCATAATTCAAAAAGAGACATGGACCACAATGTTCATTGCAGCACTATCTAAAATAGCCAGGACATGGAAGCAACCTAAGTGTCCATCAACAGATGAATGGATAAAGAAGATGTGGCACATATATACAATGGAATATTACTCAGCCATAAAAAGAAATGAAATTTAGTTTTTGTAGTGAGGTGGATGGATCTAGAGTGTGTCATACAGAGTGAAGTAAGTCAGAAAGAGAAAAACAAATACTGTATGCTAACACATATATATGGAATCTAAAAAAAAAAAAAAAGGTTCCGATGAACCTAGGAGCAGGACAGGAATAAACACACAGATGTAGAGAATGGACTTGAGGACCCAAGGAAGGGGGAAGGTTAGGCTGGGACGATGTGAGAGAGTAGCATGGACATATGTACACTACCAAATATAAAATAATAGATAGCTAGTGGGAAGCAGCCGCATAGCACAGGGAGATCAGCTCCGTGCTTTGAGACCACCTAGAGGGGTGGAATAGGGAGGGTGGGAGGGAGACGCAAGAGGGAGGGGATATGGGGATATATGTATACATATAGCTGATTCACTTTGTTATACAGCAGAAACTAACACACCATTGTAAAGCAATTATACTCCAATAAAGATGTTTAAAAAAAAGAAAAAGAAAATAATGGAGGGTTTGTAAAGAAAAGGGAAAAGCCAAAAAGTGCTGGATATAATTGAGGATTTCTGCATTAGAAATTCTGCAGCACTGTGAAGTACAAGAAAATTGAGTAGGGGGATGAAGACTTAAGAATGTTCAACTTTTTATGAATTTAATTCCTTACAACGTTTTTTTTTATGAGTAATGGTTAAAATTTGAATTCCTTTATAAATTACTTTTGGGTGATTAACTGTGCTTTTTAAAATGCATCTCCATGCAAAGGCTCTCTCTCAAATTTATTATGGTGGCCTAAATAAATTAATACATCTTGAAGGTCTTAGTGGTAAATCACCATGTTTAATTCCAAGAGAATTTAAAAGGTAAAGAAAAATTAGTTTCAAAAATATTTTCAACAAGTTGACATTTATGAAAAATTTTGAAAGATGAGCAGCCATGGGCATACCACCTTATTTTAGCTGGTGAACTAATGAATATAGACTTCACACGTCTTCAAAGTATTGAACTGCCTTTTCTTCTATAGCAATCCTCAACATATACCAGGTTAAAAAAAACTAATAATCTTAAATCATGATTTCTTCCCTAAAATCCCCTTTCTACTCATTTATAAATCCTCCTTAACATTCATTTTTTCCTATCGTATTTCTTAGCCTTGATTATTTCATGTATTTGATGTACAAATGTATTGAACACTTACAGTATGTACAAGATACTTTTTTTTAAAAAGCTACATGTTAGTTGACTCTTTTGTGCTTGGCACTGGAAGATACACTGTTGGAAGATTCAGCCCCTGCACTCAATTTTCTCACAGGTTAAAGAAGATTCAGACACGTAAATCCACAATTCAACACTTTGCTATAAAAGGTATGAGAAAGGGTTGCCCAGGGGGTTTTGATTGTAAAGAGCAGGAGAAACTATCTTTTCCTGGGTATGGGAGGGTTCCTAGAGGAGATGTTACCTGAGAAAAGGAAGATGAAAAGAAATTGCCAGGTGAATAAGGGATATTTTTTAGCTTTTATTTCTATTCAATTCTCACAAAAAAAGAAAAACTCAAAAAAATAAATGAAGGTATATGACTCTCAGAGCTCCTTAGGCTCTTTGGTATCTATATTTGTAGCTGGAGATACATGTGCCACAATTATGTTCTAAGTTAAGGGAGTCTGCGTGTGTCATGCATCAAGCATGTAGCGCAAGCTCATGTTAATAAAAATAGCCATTCAGGCATAATCAAGGTAGAAAAGCAACAACTCACCACATATTCACCGATACCTTTCCTCTAGTCTCTCCTGTGTTCCTTTCACCCACCCAAATGTTTTGGTGTGTAAGCTTTCCTCTCAAGACAATGGAGTCCCCAGCATGGCCATCACAAGTTTGAGTGTTAAACAACCGGTGAGATCCCTAGTGAATAATTATGCCCAGTTGGAGAAGACTAAACAGTGCTTGGAGCCAGGTGAGAGAAATAGCATTTGGCTTATCTGCTCTGAATCTGAAAGATTCAATCCATAAAGTTTCCATATGGTTGAAAGCAAGTTGAAGAGGGAACCCTGGGTCTTAACATTGTGTGTGTGTGTGTGTGTATGTTTTGATTCATCAAATGTTAGGGAGAAACATTTTATGATAGAAAGAGCATTGGCCCCAGAGGTATGGGTTTAAAGTTCTATATCTGTCACTCTCTTGCCAGGAGGCTTTTTTAAAAGCTCATTTAATGACTCAGTTAATGCTTTTTACATTTGAAAAAGAATGAGGCTTTTTCCAACTTTAAAGTTTGATGATTTTATGGTCACTTTTAGTTTCAGCTTTTTAAGACTCCCCATCTAAATAAATTTTTAGGCTCCATGAAGTGTGCCCAACCTAGACATGCCGAAGGGGCTTTGAAATCCTGCCCTGCTTTCAGTCAACTTAATGCATTTATATCAGCTGATTTGTTACTTGATAAAAATGTTCAGGATAATGCAGTCACTTTTTTAAATGCTGTAGAAAGGACCACTTCAGAAACAGATTAGAACAGCCATGATAATGGACCGGAGTCCTGAGGTATTGAGCTGAGAATACCATCTCCCCCTGCATGAGAGAGGCAGGTCGTTACCCTCTACAGCATCTGAAGTTGGGGATTTGCTCCCTACCCCCCTAACTCTGGCTAACAGCTTCCCATCAGCCTACCATCTGTGAATGAATCTGAACCTGCAGATTTATAGTCTCAGTTGGTACCGTGTCTTAGGATGTGGAGGACAGCTTGCTTTATTTTTCCTTAATGCTGCTTCTTCTCAATCTTAAGAGCTAACTCAAGATTTAGTGAATAATCTATACACATGTTACATGAGCTACTCAGATTCCCTCCCACATCGTGTCTTCTAGACTGAGGAGTTCTTCCAACCGCCTATTCTGAAACGGAAGTTCCTCCTCCCCCTCGATGGTTTTTGCTTCCCTCTTGTATTTTAAGGTGTACCTATCAAAACTTCATAAGAACTTCTAGGTTCAAACAAATTTCTGTTTTGTCCAAGGGTAAGACAATACCTTTCACTTTGTTTCCAATATCCTTTGTGATAATGTCCAACAAATTTTGTCAGTGTTGGTTTCCTGGTCGTAATCTTAGACTGAACCTTCAGGCAACGGAGTCCTTAGGCTTTCTTCCGCAGTCATAATCAGTTCTCAGAGTCTTCCGTCTCATAGAAGAGTTTGAATTATTTTACCTGAACTGTTTCTCCCTGCTCTCATTAGAGCTCCTCTGCTCATTTCAGCTCCTGTTCATCCTACCTTGATGATATTTTTATTACCTGGAAGAACTTAGTTCTGTGCACAAATTTGGAAATTCTCCCACGGTACTTCTTATCTTGATCCCTTGAAAAAAATGTTAAACAAGGCCAGTTCAACATGCCTTCTTAGGGGTTCCTATTATAAACCCTTTTCCTTCCAGAGAAAATGATCATTTATCCCAACTCTTCATTTACTTTCTAAGATAATTCTCTCTCCATCTCAAAACATTGTCTCTAATCCTAAGAAAACTCAATTATTTAGCTTTAGTGAGGTATAATTGATATATAATAAACTGTACACATTTAAAGTAAAATAAATAAATAAACTCTCAACTATTTCTAAACTTCCAAGTATATATAGATAGCTGATTACTTGTGACCTCTCACCGATGGGCCTATTCCACTCAAATAAAGCCAACTATGCCGCAGAAATGCACTCAGTCTGTGTGGAATACAGATCTAAATGTCTACCCACTCATGGTGTAATAATATATACTTAATAAAATGCTCTGTAATATTGATGACTGTGGTCTTTAGTGTCCCATGAACCTAAACATGTTGATTAAAGGAGTGAAATGTAGATTCCACTACGTGTTATTTACATGAGCTTTATTTTTATTACGGTCATTGCTAGAAAAATATGTTTCTGCTAATAGTATTTATACTATACATCAAAAGTTAAAGTTATTATTTTGGCAAGATCAGACTCCTGATACTCACTTATTTAGTATTGCTCAGTAAATTTTCAATATTAGAATTCTTTATGGATGAAGAATAAAGAATTCATGGTACTTTTATTATTCACCTTTTACATTTGTATCCACTAAGAAGCATTTTCACAATACAGGCATATGAATATTTGTGGATTTTTTTAATGTATCTTTCACAATGTTAAAATCTCTTTCAAGACCCATTTGCTGTTAAGAGGTCTTATCTCTTTAATAATAGATGATAGATGATTTATTGTCATATTTGCAAATGAAAAGAAAAACCATGGCCAGAATTTGTTGTCACTCTATGTAGACACATATGCATGGAAATAACCTTTAGGTGTTATACACACACATATATAGTCATATATATATAAGTATATATTTTTATATGTATGTATTGTGCATACATATGTATGTATATATGTGTGTGTATGTACTCACTTATCTTTCCACCCATCCATACATGCATCCATTGATCTATCTAGCTATCTTCCAACACACAGTACCCCTACAATGATAAAATAGGATCAGAGTTTCACAGAAATATAGAGCCCAAAAGATCCTTAGAGATAGTTTAAAAACAAAGAATGTTATTCTTAGAGGTGTAACTCTCCAAGGCAGCACCAGTAGAAAAAACTCAGCTGGAATCTAATCCCCATATTCCAATTACAAGTTCAGTTTTCATTCCACCATACCACACTATCTTTCGCATAGATATTTGTTATACAGATGGATAGATACTGATCCTTAGAAGACAGTGTCAGTGCTGAAACTATTTTCTGTACTGAACACCCCGCTGTCAACTAAATTCTCATTTGAGTTTTGAAGTTAACTGATGGTTTCTGTCAGTCCCAAGCCCTCCTAGGCATTTTTACACATAATCAACACAAGGAGAACTTCCTGTCTGGCATCAATCAGTTCTTTAAACCACAATTATCTATTAAAATATTGTTCTTAAGTCAGGAAAAATGGATGTTAGTGTCAAACACAGCTTTGCTCACTCACACACACACTCACACAAATTACAAATAGTATTCGACTGCTCTATATTTCAGGCTATTCAATAACTAGATAAATGAAATATACTTTCTGTCTACATAATTTTTTTTACTATACCAAGGCATACACACTAGTTGTTCCCTGCAGTACCTGCCGAATGCAACTAAATTTGCAACAGAGTTAATCACTGGCACAGCTGGATATTTTAAGAGATTTCTCCTCTAGTAGGAAATTCATCTTTTTTCCAAGCAAAGGGCATTTACCTACTCCGTCATCTCCAACTGAAGTAGTTCCGTGATTTACTTCCTTTCTCTGATTTCTACTCTCCAATTCCCAAAGACAAGCTCATCTCTGATGACCTTTCAGTCTATGAGTATTTGGGGTAGGAGTGGGGGTAGTCCACAGTTAAAATAAAGTTTGTATACAATCACTTTCTATGTTGTTATGAAATTATTCTAAGCTTCCCTAATAATAAACTTACAAAGAAACCATGCAAATGGTTCAGATGTGCATATGGAGATACCTATTATCTAGAAAGCATCCAGATTTCTTAAAAAACCAAAAATAGAGACTGACTCACTCAGGATATATGGAAATATAAGTGAGGTAGGTGGGCTACAGTGTATGTCATTATCAATAAAGCCCTAGGAGAAAACCGTAACTTGAAAAGATACATACACCCCAATGTTCACTGTAGCACTATTTACAATAGCCAAGACATGGAAGCAACCTAAATGCCCACCAACAGATGAATGGATAAAGAAGATGTGTTTTATATATATATATATATATATATATATATATATACACACACACACACACACACACATATACATACAATGGAATATTACTCAGCCATAAAAAAGAATGAAATAATGCCATTTGCAGCAACATGTATGGACCTATCATACTAAGTGAAGTAAGCCAGACACAGAAAGACAAATATAATATGATATTGCTTATATGTGGAATCTAAAAAAAATTATACAAATGAACTTATATACGAAACAGAAATAGACCCACAGACATAGAAAACAAACTTATGGTTAGCAAAGGGGAAGGGGGTGAAGGATAAATTAGGAGTTTGGGATTAACATATACACACGACTACATATAAAAGCGATAACCAACAAGGACTTCCTGTAGAGCATAAGGGACTATACTCAATATTTTGTAATAACCTATAAGGGAAAAGAATCTGAAAAAGTATAT
>NW_021703779.1:30663866-30690981 GCF_005190385.1 Monodon monoceros
TATATATATATATATATATATATATATATATATATATATATATATATATATATATATATAAATATATATAAAAGTGAATCATTTTGCTGTACACCAGAAACTAATACAATACTGTAAATCAACTATACTTCAAGAAAAAAATTAAGTTAAATTGAAACTAAAAAATAAAATAAACCCCTAGATATATTTTTGCATAATTGAATTAAATTCTTAAAAAATAAAGCCCCAAAAATGAATGTTTTAACTGAATTTGAGAAATGAAGACTAAATTAAATCTTGGGTTTAGAATTAATTTGATTCATAATGGAAGGAAGTTAGAAAATAACATTTATTAAGAACAACACTGTTTAGCAATCCTATATGAAGATGTAACACAAAATATCTCCTGTTACTTCCCTGTTAGAAGAGCTCTTTGCTTTAATACTTACACTACAGAGAATTTAATTAGTTCTCAATCAAATGCTCTTCAGCCAGTGATTATACAGCAATAAAACATATTTGCATCTGCAAACTCAAGGTAACTTTTATAATAACACAGTGGTTGGAGAAGATCTTGAGTTACATTCCAAATAAATTGGGTAAAACTTCAGACTCCTGTGTAGACATTTTGAAAAGCCTGCAAAGTGTCACAGAAGAGGATGTGTAACTCTGATGTTACTGGGGTTAAGAGAGGCCATGTTACTGCAAAGCAATGTTTGTTAACACCATATTAATTATTAGGTGATTAGGATATGATGATTTTAAATATCTATATTATAACAATATTTTGTTTCTTTTGTTTCATTGTATTTCAGGAAATTTGTTGGGGTTGTTGGGCTAACATATAGAACATATTAAAGGTTTCCATTAAAATAATAGGAAATCGTTTCCTGGTTACATTTTAACAAAAACTGCTTGATTTTTACAAATGGATTCCTGACCTTAAGCAGGAGACACCTTTACATATAGTATCACATTTACTTTATTTTACATAGAATGTCATCTAAAGTTTACCACAACCCATTTAGTTATCATTGCCTTTTACAAATAATGAAACTAAAACTGAGAGATTAAATAACTTACCCAATGTCACACAGCTCATGAGCGGGGGAGATCAGAATCCAATTCAATAGCCTTTGAATTTTTCACTATATAGTAGGACCATAGTTCAACTAATCAGGTATTTATTGGGTTTCTAACTGTGCATAACATTTGGTGTTAGGCATTAAAGGGGCACATAATGATGCCTAGTTCTTGCATCACTACAGTTTACAATCTAGTAGAAGGCAAGTGCACACATTGTTCTATTTAAGAGTCTAAGAGGAAATAGGAAGGTGAAAAATGGCAAATATTTATGCAAACAGGAGTTTTACAGGCCATCTTGAAGGGCAGTGTATTTAATACAGGACTAGAAGGGTACAGATATTGCAGAGAGGTTTGATATGAACTAGGGCATAAAGGGTAGGGCATCACAAGCACAGATAACAATGTGAACAAAGGCATGGAAAAAGTGACAGCATATGCAGAGAGATGTAGGTAAGGAAAGCCTTGGAAGGTATTGAAGAAAACAAGTATACATGATACTTTTAAAGATAGTAAGGATAAGTCAGGGAGACTACTACAAAGGGGCTGTGTAGTAGGAGAGGGAGATTGGGCTCAACTCCTAATATAATAAGAACAAGTAGAGATTTAAAGGCAAGGAGCAGGGTGGGGGTCAGTGGATAGAAAATTACTAAGAGGAAACATTAGGGGTAAGGAGAATTCTGGCTAAACCAATTTGACAGAACTTTTTCTGTAGTCAGGCTAGGGTGATAAGACATGAAGGGTGAGGGATAAAGAGTTTGATCATATATCAAGGGTAGAGGATTTTTGCTAAACTGACCCACCAGAATTCATGCTAATACTAGTCTAAATGGGCCAAGGACAGAGCCTAAGGTCAGGGACTAGTTAGAAAGAGGACTCAGAGAAGCCTGACTCAAGTTTGGTCAAAGAAGAGTGCTATGGTCTGAATATTTACGTTCCCTCAAAATTTGTATGTTGAAATCCTAACCCCCCAAATTGATGGTATTAGGAGGTGGAGCCTTTGGAAGGCGATCAGGTCATGAGGGTGGCACCCTCATGAATGGGATTAATGCCTTTTTTTTCAGATTTTTTGTGACTATTATTATTATTTTAATTGAAATATAGTTGGTATACAATATAAGCTACAGCTGTACAATATAGTGATTTGTGGTTTTTAAAGGTTATACTCCATTTATAGTTATCATAAAATATTAGCTATAGTCCCTGTGCTGTACAGTATATCCTTGTAGCTTATTTTATACATAATAGTTTGTACCTCTTAAACCCCTACCCTCTCCCCTTCCCTCTCCCCACTGGTAACCACCAGTTTGTTCACCATATCTGTAAGTCTGTTTCTTTCTCGTTATATTCACTTCTTGGTTGTATTTTTTAGATTCCACAAATTCCTTCATGAATGGGATGAATGCCTTTTAAAAGAGGCTCCAGAGAGCTCACTAGCCCCCTTCCACCATGTGAGGACACAGCAAGAAGGTTCTGGCTATGAATCAGGAAGAGGGCTTTCAGCAGAATGAGACCATGCTGCTATCTTGATCTTGGACTTCTGGCCTCCAGAACATTACAAAATAAATTTCTGTTGTTTATAAGCTACCCAGTCTGTGGTATTTTGTTACAGCAGCCAGAATGAAAAAAGACAGAGAGAGAATCTTTGCCAGAGGTCCTTCCTTCCTCCCTTCCTCCCTCTGGCCTTTCTTCCTTCCCTCACTTATTTCACTCTCCAACACATATTCATTTAGTACCTACTTTAAGGAACTGAATAGACGGAAAACAAAGGTTGAGCTATAAAGATCACTATTCTTATAGTATACAGTTTATTGGAGGAAGAGATAAGGGTCTGTGACAGAGCATGACATGCACAATTCTATTTTAGATAAACTGGTCAGGAAGACCTTTCCATGGAAGTGACATTTAAACTGAAGTTTGAAAGATGAAAATGTAGTAATGTTGGGAAATCTAGAGTGATTTTTGTAAGGACTTACTACACACTTTACTTTATTCTATATGCAATAAGTTGTCAAATGTGTTTGAAGATAGAGGTGGCTTTCTAATAGTGTGGATAAGAGCTTGCATTTAGCCTGAATATTAAAGAGGCCCCAGGAAATCTGACCATAAGGAAACCCAAACTCTGCTCCCAATACAAATGCTACTTTTTAAAAAAACTTTCACCCTTTAGTCAACCTACTGTCCACTAAATTTGTTGAGGATTGTGGATATTAAGACTTAAGCAAGAGATGCAACTTGATTATAGTACAGTAGTTTGAATTTAAGCAAAATGGTATGCCTGAAATGTAGGGGCCTTTTTGTAATGTAATTTGAAAATGTGGTGAGTTTCTTTGAATAGACTACCCAGGCTGACCATTCAGTGACTCTCCATAAGAGCGACTACAACACCCAATTAGCCCCATAAGAGGGAGAGTCCACATGACAGAGATGTGAGGTGACCATTTTTACCCACACCACACGCTGCCATTGTGGTTACACCTACTGGTGTAAATACTTGGTGAAAGAGGCAGTGCACCTCCCTGTGACTACAGGCTACTGAACAAAATCACCAACCTCCCTTCAATATGAGCATATAAAATTCTAGGCCTGGAGAAGAACAAGTAATAAAGTAACTATTTACTCTCCCCTGAGTTCATTATCCTCTTCTGTTCTCCCTACTGGCTCAAAGGAAGGCAGAAGATAGCATTAAAGCTCATTTTCAGGGTCTGCATGTTCAGTTGTACAGGTGGTGCACTGCATATTTATAGGAGTGTCATTCACTTTCTTCTTTACATGAATGGTGCCCCCCAGGAATTTTATAGTGCACAACCTGTGAATCTGTATATGGCAGGCCTGCTTAATTTGGTTTTGCTCATATATTGTGAGCTTTTGTGTTGCTTATTCATTTTGTGTTCTCTGTGTTCATTTGTTTTGAGAAACAAACCTGATATCAGTTTCATCCTTGGAACCATAAAATTCATCTTTAAATATATCTATATAGGCAACAGAGTATTATTTATGTATATGTAATTTTATTTATTACAATAATCTAGGAGGTAAGACTTTACAAATAAACAAATGTGCAGAAATATGAACTAACTTGCTTGTGAATAACAGACCTGGACCATGTCTCAGAGAAAGTGTGTAAAATGGCTCAAAACTAGAGAAAGCATAGAAGCAAATTATCCACTGACACAGCACTAATAGAAAAGCTATCAAAGTCTAAATCTGAGCAGAACCGGGAAGAAAGGAAATCATAAGAGGGATGAGACCTTGCTAAATAAATACATTTTTATTTCCATAATTAGATGTAAGCATAAGGAAGAGATGAAAATAATTCCTAGTGTCAAGCCTATGTAAGTGGAAAGGTTGTGATTTCGATTAACAAGAATTTCGTGTTTAGATTCAAAACAAGTATTTGTGTCAAAGAACCAATTCCAGTAGATTCCATGAGACATGCATATTTATATTCATTTTTCTGCATCAATGCTTTCAAGCTTTTAACCCATCCTTCTGGTGGGAAAGAAAAAAACATAAAAATATGAAATATCTTATCAAGCTTTAATTATGTTTACTTCTTGATTTTAAATTACTCTTTATTAAGTTAAAACGAAGATATTCTAGACTAACTCCAAAGCAGAATTGAAATGGCACACGAAAATGATCAAACATGATTCAAGCATCTCATTTAACTGAGATTTTACTACGTTTGTGTAATGATGTCTAAAATTGTGTTTTCATTAAACATAGCAGAGTATAGCGAAACAGTGAGAGTTATCCTATAGACCTTGTTTGAATCCAAGCATATTATCTATTACTGTAACTTTGAGAAAATCACTTAATTTGCGTCAGCCTCAATGCCTTTATCTCTGAGAATAGTAATACCTATCTTGCATGGGGCTTGAGATCAAATAAGTTAAAACACAAGCAGAGTGTCTAGCAATTACAGTTGCTCAGTAAATAGCTCTTAATATTACCAATGGTCTCTGATGTGGGAAAACTATTACATAATAAAAAGATCCTTAATCGGGTATCTTGAAAATCAGGCTGAATGCAAAGAACTTCAGATTTTATGTCCTCCCTTTTTTATTTTTACCCAGAGAATAATGCAATTCAGAAAACAGAGGGAGAGATTAATTTCCACTTAAACTGAAAAGTCATCATTATAAGATTTTTTTCATCATGTGCTATGGTACATTAAACATAACCATAAAATCTTTGTTACCTCTCTTATTGAAAGGTAGAATGTGGTGTCCCTCTTCTTGAATATGGGCTGATCCAGTGGCTTATTCAATCAACAGAATGCAAGAGAAAAGGTGTTCTTGCACTTGTGAGGTTAAGTCATAGGAAGCCTTACAGATTCCAGCCAAGTCTCTTGAAATGTTTACTTTGGGTGAAGCCACTCACTATGTAAGAATTCATCTACTTTGAGATATCCAGGTTGCTAAGACTCCAAAACTACACGGAGAAATTTCATGGAGAAAGACAGAGACAGAGAGAAAACCAGCCCCAGATTTTTCAGCCTGTGCAGCCCAACTCAAGCCCCAGATTTGTGAATGAAGATGCCATCTTGGTTGGACATTTCAGCACCAAAAGATGTGACTCAAAGAAAACTTAGCCAGAACCAAGGCCCCAGACATATGACACCAGTCAAGTTGTCTAATCTATCTCCAGTCATTCAAGCCACCACAGCTATAGATGCAGCTATAGAGGTATCTACTCTGATGCAGCTATAGAGGTATCTACTCTTCCAGAAGTACCAAAACTACTGCCCCTTTCTCCTTGGAATACACTGTGCCAAAAAGACCTAAGTAAACCACTTAAAACTGCTCAAATTGGTCTCATTAGGATCTACCCACACTCCTGGAATTTGACTGCATCTGAGCTAGCCTTTCATATGTGAAAATTAGAAGAGCCATCTGAATCTCAATGTTCCATTCCTGTTTTCTTACCTGTTTTCATCACATCTTTAAGCTTTACTGCCTTATGAGAAAAATCCTTACACATAGGAACCAGGATATAATTTAATATGATTTCTCCATCCCAGTAATCTCCATTCTGATCCCAAGAAATCATAAGTGCTTTGGAATTAGTACAATGTACATGTTAACCCATATCTGCTCCTATCGTTATAATAATAAGTTCTGTGTCTACACAAATAAACAATAATATTGTTCAAATGTCTGCATATGATTTTATGATTAATAAAATAACTGTATCTGATGTGTTTCACTTTGCCCATAGCAGGGGGAAAAAAAGCACATAATCATTTAAATTCTCACTTAACAGCTCACATCCCATATCATTGCAAGAACATCTTTCTTTTTACCCTAAACACCACAATAAAGCCAAAAACTTTCCACAGAGCTTCGATTCTTATCAAATGGTAAATATTGGTGGCTGTCTCCCATTACGGGAGCAGAAACTCATATGTGACAGGAACATTCTGTGACTACCACTGGCAGTTGGTAGCCCAGAGTGAAGACGTATTCCAGTGAACATCTAGGAGAGCCAAAGAGGTCCTTTGCCTTATGGTTGTTTTCCCTATCACCACAGACTGGGCCTTCCAAGGTTTTTCAAGTCTAGCCTCACTGAGAGTGTACTCACCCATGGGGTATTCCACACCAAAATTGACCTAGTGATCCAAAATGTCAGCTCTTTAAATGAATTCACACAACCCTTTTACCAAAGTGCAATCCTCCCTCCTAGGAGATCTAGGATGGAACACTTTCATCACTTCACTAAACTGTAATTCCCATTCTTCCCGTATTACCACCAAAATCACACCAAATAAAACCTTTATCCTCTGGTAGACACCAGCCAGCTGTTTACCAAGTCCAACTGCTTTCTTCTTGTGTGCACAGTGAGATTACATTTCCCTGTTTCCTGTCAATGTAGGTTTGGTCATATAACTTACTTTTGGTCAATGAGTATCAGAAGACAGGATGTATGCTACTTGTTCTATATGGTCCTACACCTTCTCTTTCCCTTTCTGCTATCTAGATATTGATTCCCAAGGTTAACCAGGCATTCACATTTTAAAGATAAGGAAGCTGTGTGATTGAAGGGAGCTAAATCCTGAATCACCAGTTATAGGAAACTATCTGATCAGAACTAGCCACACCTCTTATGTGAATGAAGAACAGATTTCATTGTTTCAAACTGCTGAGATTTTAGTATTTATCTGTTACACATCTACTACTATTTTAATTAATATGCAAACTTGAAGATATTTTACTTTAAGGATCTTGGGTAAGAATAGTCACGCTCACTATAACAAGTTTTCTTAACTTTGAATCCTGTGGAAAAGAAGAATTTGGGATCTCAAATCTTTCTCTCCAAGAAGTTTCTTAATCATCTTAAAGGAATTTATCATACCCTCTCCAGAATCCTTCAAGTTCTTCCAACCAATAGTTTGTCTTGGGGAAAAAAATAGTAAATTCCTATCAGTTACCCTAATACATGCAAATTTATTGAACATTTTTACTGAGATGATTGTATTGTTTCAATGAATGAATGAATGCTAAAAATTTAACCTCTTGTAGAGGAAGCCATTTTAAAATTTAAGGCCTTGAAAAAGGGTCCTTGTACTCAAAATGTGAGAATCACTGAAACCCATAGATTTTTAGAATATACTTTATGCCAATATAATCACATTATTTTATTTTAAAACTTTAATTTTGTATAGTCATATTCTTACAGCACCTTTTTTTTCTCCTCTGGTCAATGGAGCCCCTGAAAGAGCTCTAAGGGGCCATTTGGCTCACCTGAGTATAGTTTTAAATGATAACAATGATAGTAGTTAACGCAACCATTATTAGGCACTAGACACAAGCCCGAGCACCTAACATATCTTAACATAATTAATCTCTTCCAAAACTTCATGAGGAAAGTACTATTACTATCTTCATTTTATAGATGTGAAAACAGAAGGTCAAGGACACACCCAGCAAATGTCAGGGATGAGATTCAAATCTAGACCCTCTTTTGGGAGATTGGGATTGACATATATACACTAATATGTATAAAATGGATAACTAATAAGAACCTGCTGTATAAAAAAATAAAATTAAATTAAAAAAAAAATCTAGGCCCCCTGACTCCGGGGTCTGTGTCATTGCCCATCTAGAGGATGTTACTTCTTCAGTTTCAAAGTCACTTATCTAATGGAAACACATTATATCTAAAAGAAAAACAAGGACAAGAGAGGTTTAATGACTTTTCCAAAGTCACAGTGCAATATAGTAGCAGAATTAGACCTAAAATCCAATTTGGGAACTCAAAGTACAATATTGGGTTATATGAGCCACTCTGCAATTGAAATGTGGGCACTGGCAGTTTTTACTTTCTTTATCTTTATTATTTCTTGTTTTATTAAGTGAAAGGCATTTATTTTCTCATATTCAACTTATTTTTGAGAGTTTTTTCTTTCACATGTTTTGACTTACTACCCCATCCTTCTCATTTACCCTTCCAAATAAATATCACTTTCCAAATTACCCTTTAAAAATGTGCACACATCTCAATTTATCTAATAATGTACATTTATGTCAAATCATTTATTGAAGGAGGAAGGGCACAAATAAATCAAAGAATAGAACTGAAAATTAAAAATAAATATGTAACGAATGAACAAATGGCATAACTGCTCAATATAATGTCATTGATTAAGTGCCAGAAAATGATTCCAATTCTAAGAGAAAAGCTACTCTGCCACTTAGGGAAAAAATGAAGTATATTTTGGTGCCTAGAGTGTGCTCATAAATGTTATCTATTGGACACTTTAAAGACAAGTGTCATGATAGTATGGCCCCTCCCATTAATAGCTCTTTTGCTGGCTTTCCTATGTGCATGTGCATATGTGTACATGTTTTCCCACAATAGTCATGACGGCACCAAGACACATACACACTACTTTGTATAGTATTCAATTTGTATATAACAGAAGTAAAAGAAATACACATATGTGCAATACATATATCTTGAATGTTTGATTACACACTTGAAATAAAAACATAAACATTGTTTTTGTAGGGGAGCAAAATTTGCAACCCCAAAATGTGTCTCCTTGGCAAGCTACCCTAAGTGGGATTTTGCAGAGTATAGCAAAGCATAAGTGGCAGTCTTAACTGAAAGTACAATACAACACTTGAAGTCTTGCATGTATGCGAAACAAACCACTGAGGCCTAGGAATGAATCAGCTTGTTTAAGAGACCAAAAAAACAAATATAAGTAGATACAGATGTGGGCTCAACTAATAGGCTGACCAAATTTGAGGCTCAAAAACCACACATGTGTTTGACATTAAATAGTTCATCTAGAGTTGTCATCCAGAAGACAACACTGAAAACTGGCCATGATTTCTAAATAATCTCACCCTATTTTTATTTCAATTAATAAATCTTCTGAGGACAAAACAGATTATACAAAATAGCTGTGTGTGGCAAATGATTGAAGAAAGTTTTTTCACCCATATTTCAACAGAAGAGGGCAATTGTACTCTCTGATAGACTACCAAGGGGGTGCAAAAGGCCTAGACACTTGAAAAAGAGGAAACTGCTATCAGGGTGGCAGCTGTGGCTATAAGCTGTGTAACAGAACAGAGAACAGTCCTAAGAGAAGCACAAGCGGTGTCTTCTGCCCCTTGTGATGACAGAGATAAGGTCACTTAACCAGAAAATCAAGGACGGGTGTAGCCTCCAGATATGAGGAAAGGGGAATTGACAACCATGTTAATTCTTGTTATTTGCAAAAGTACAAACTTCCTGACATGAACAATTTGGAGCAGAGCCTCTTCCTTCATAAAGTTATTAAATGACTTGCATTTGAAATATCAATTAAAAGGTCTAATGTTGACAAAGTCCTTAGGAACCTACTGAACTATATAACTGGCAAGAAAGTCAAAGACTTGAGTCATCCTCAAACTTTGGTACACATTAGAATCACCCAAAGAGCTTTAAAAATCCAGATTATCAGGCCATACTTCAATTAAATTGAAATTTCTTACAGTGAGTGAGACTCAGGCATTAGTATGTTTTAGGGTTTCTCAGGTGATTCCAATGTATGGCTGAGTCTGAGAACTAGTGCTTTAGTACAGTAACTAGGGATTCTTTTAGTGACGCTTTTGTACAGGTTAAAGAACAAGATTGAGTTTTAGAAACGAACAAAATGAGTTAGGCGTCTTAAGCATTTTTCCCAATTCCTACAAATTTCTTTCTTTATCTTTTAAGCAAGGATGGTGATACATACTCCATAGGTATTTGTGAGGCTTAAATTACACTTAAGGTATTGGAAACAGAAATAAGAGATGTGGTTATTTTTCTCCTCTCCATATATTTATACTGCCACTCATGACACTGGATCCCTTAAACTTGTACGTAATTTGTTTTATTTTCTTTTCTTTTTCCCTTGTTCTGCCTCTACCTCACTTAAGCCCCCCTCCCACTTAAGTTTTACTTATTTTTTTTAACCTTCTTCCTCATTTTTTTTTCCATCTCTTTCATAAAGTTCTGCCTCACTGACGCAACTTAAGAATGTAGAATTTGAGAGCTTGTTTTCACACCATTGTAAAGCAATTATACTCCAATGAAGATGTTAAAAAAAAAAAGAAAACAATGATCCAGATTAGTTCATAACCACTTAAATTTAGGAAACAGTGGCCCAGTCTATTCCCCTCTTTGCATAAGTGAGATGACTGCACTTCTCTGCCTGAAGATAAGTACCATGTCCAGAGATCATATGGGTAGCTAGACGCAGGGTCAAAACCATAGCTAAGGTAATGTGCTCTTTCCATGGCATACCTATCCTATCCAGGATTATGAGCCTTAGAGAGAGAAACTGCGTTTTTGTCTTCCCATCCCCACCCATGATATTTGGCATAATAACTTGCGAATAACCACTTGAGAAATGCATGGTGAATTAATTTTAGGGCTGCAGACTTCAGATTCTATGTCGATAACTTCCAAAGAGGTTACTAAAAATCATATTACTTGAGGTAAGTATTTTATAACTGAAAACACCAGATTTAAAAAGAAACAGAAAGAAATGAATAAATTTACATTTTATTTTAAATAAATACCAGCATTTTACTCCAGAGAATTCCTTCTCAGTGCTCTCCTGCCACTTTCCAGGGACTATAAAATATTTTAATCTCAACTTGATTACTGGGAAATTCATGCAGTGAAGTTCCCTCTGCTGCAAAATCTACGGACCTGATGAGATATAACACAGGCTGATGAGAAAAGGCTAGTCCCTCTATAAACACAGGAGGGAGCTATGAGATTTGAAAAGATTTGACAAGCAAACAGAAAAAAATAAAGGAAAAATAAAGTATTGCGGCTGTCAAGGTATGTTGTTTTAGGAAATAATGAACACTCTTCTAATCTCACATCCTGTGACATAGGATTATTTCATTCACAATTAAGCCTCTAGGTTTTTGTACTGCTGTTCTTTTTAAAAAAAAAAAAAAAAAGCCCAAATTGTACCTTCTTGGCATCAGCATTTTTTTCATCTTTGCTATGTCCCGGTACTTGTTTTGATCTGACAAGCTTAATGTCATTTGATAGGATGAAAGCAAACCATTTTCTGAGAGCTGAATGCTTGAAGGACACTCATCCATTTTGTGAGGAATTTCTATCCTTTCTAGCACTTCTATCATCTTTGCTGTAGATAACAGAATAAAAATGAATACATTATAAAGTCTGAAATCCTGTCAGAAGGAAAAAAAATTAACTCTTCATACTATCTAGCATCCTAAGATGTATACAGAAAGCTATACTAAACATAAGAAGACCTTTTACCTAAAAATAAAAGCAACTACCATTTAAAAAGAACTAACCATGTACTTGTCACAATAAGAACATACATCTACGCTTCAAGTATTTCATTTAGTACTAACAATATTAATAGGATTTTTTGACTGTATTTGTTTTTTATTTTTTAAATTTTTTAACATCTTTATTGGACTATAATTGCTTTACAATGGTGTGTTAGTTTCTGCTTTATAACAAAGTGAATCAGCTATACATATACATATATCCCCATATCTCCTCCCTCTTGCGTCTCCCTCCCACCCTCCCTACCCCACCCCTCTAGGTGGTCACAAAGCATGGAGCTGATCTCCCTGTGCTATGCGGCTGCTTCCCACTACCTATCTATTTTACATTTGGTAGTGTATATATGTCCATGCCACTCTCTCACTTCGTCCCAACTTACCCTTCCCCCTCCCCGTGTCCTCAAGTCCATTCTCTATGCCTTCGTCTTTATTCCTGTCCTGCTCCTATGTTCTTCAGAACCTTTTTTTTTTCCTTAGATTCCATATATATGTGTTAGCATACAGTATTTGTTTTTCTCTTTCTGACTTACTTCACTCTGTATGACAGATTCTAGGTCCATCCACCTTATGACAAATAACTCAATTTCATTTCTTTTTATGGCTGAGTAATATTCCATTGTATAATACTTATATTTGTCTTAAAATTTAGTTAGAATATGAAACTTCTGGGAATATATGACTAGTGTGCCTCCATTAATTCTCATCATAAACTATTCAGAGAGTTCTTATTCACATTACCCTCTATGACTTTATCTACAGAAACTGATAAAGAGGAGTTCTTGCCTTCCAGGAACTTAGAGTTGCAGTTGACTATCTGCCTTAGAGTACAAAACAAATTCTTCAATTAAAAAAAAAGAATGGGTAAATTAATATTGCCTCATTCTTCTTTTCTCCCCTTCCCCATTCCTCACCAATCTCTCTCCCTCCTATGTCTTACTCCCTTTGAATACTGAAATTGTTCTACTGCTTCCTTGGGAAAGTAGACTCCAAGATCCTCCAATATTGCTTAATCTCTCATTCATTCCACCGGGGAGTGATTGAGAAAAGGAAAGCCCATGGAGTTTCAGAACCTCATATAATAAGAAAGGGCTACCCGTCCTAGCCCTTTCACTATAACTAATGTGCTACTCTCCATCCCCATGGGGGAGCTTGGTTCTAATAATAAACTCTCCAAGAATATGATGAAATAAATTGAAATTTTTTGAAAGAATGAATAGATTCTAGGGAGACAAGCCCCAAAGCCCTTAGGAAGTTTCTTAATGGAAATGAGGAGCTGAAGAAAGCAAAAGTAAATTTAAAATCACCTTCCAGACTAAATTCTCTGAGGGTATATTATGGTCAGTTTCAAATGCCCATGTCTGGCTGTGATTTATGTTTGTTTTTGAGGCACAAAAAATTTGTAATGACCAGATAAGATACTTTCAATGAGAGATGTTTACTGAAAGAAATATTATTTTTAAAAAACTTTTAATGCAGTCTTAAATAGTTTCAAATAATCAGGAAAATGGAAAAAACAGGAAAATGGAAACGATATAATGAGCTAGGGATTTTTTTTCTTTCATATCAAGTTATTTTAAAACGGAAGAATCCAACTGCTTTCTTTAGGGTCCCTCATCTATGGTTCTCCATTCTCTTCCCTTTCTTGTTGCCATTTTTTGCTGACTGCACTACTTAATCTGCTTTCAAGATATTTTGACGCCAAGTGGCACAAAGAGTTTCCTTTCATAATTTTTGAACTCTTGGTAGGTAGTTACACCATCATTTACAATAAGGGTATCAGTCAAACTTAAGATGTCGTGAACATCACGGTCACTGCAATGAAGTGTTCGTGCTTAGTTGAAGGGTAATAAATTGGTTCTACTGACCTAGGAGCACAAACAAGTTTTAAGAAACTACTTTTCAGTCCAGGAAAAGGAAACAACACAAGTTCAATGTTTTCTATTGCTCAGTATGTTTTATTTATTTATTTATTTTTCAAATTAGGTAGGAGAAGAGTGCTTGAACAGAATGAGTCCACAAACTTTTATATGGAAATAAAAATTATAATGCAATGCCACTTTTTTTCATTGTTCAAATTATAGGGTACTGACTGGAAGAAAAAGCCTTCAGTAACCTTCAATTCACTTCCTGATTAAGAATATTAGGAGCTGAATGCAATATAAAATATAAAGCACTTCAGTTCTCATATTTTATTGATATGGCATCTGAGATATAGAGAAGTAAAATACGTCTTCCATAATCACACTGACTGTTGAATCAGGCCTATGAATGCAGATGTCAGCTCCACGCTAATTTGATCACACTATGAACTGAATTATGACTGAAGTTTTTGCTTTATATCTAGTTTCTCACAAAAAGAGGATTAGAACAACAAAAGGAACATCAAATCCAACCCATCCAACCCATTTTTCTGCCTTAGTATATTTCTTTCCAGTAAAGCTCTCGATGGATGATGACAAACAGAGTAAGTCATAAATTACAGTTCAAAATTAAGGTACATAAGACCAAAATCAAATATGGTCATGGAGCTGACCCTGACAAATTAACAAATTCATCTTATTGACCTATAGGAGTCAGTAAAGCAAAGCCTAAGCTTCATTTCAACATGAGGATTAACTTAGAAAGTACAAACATGAACAGAATCAGAAGGATTCAGAAAGGACTGAGAAGGACCCTCAAGATAGCATTAATATAATGCCACTTATCAGATTTAATCTGAAAATTTTCTTCACTCAATAACTCTTTAAAATAAAACCACCAACACAGTTGACTTAGAAGGTAGACAGCCAATTCAATAAAAACTTGGGACTTCAAGGAGGGAAAATAAAGTAAAAAACAAGAAAAAAAGTATCCTGAAAAGTCCCTTTTGCAAAATGAAGCACTTAATTTATCAAGCAGGGATCACAAAGAGTTACTTATGGCCTCTTATAGTGGATACTTTAATGTAAAATAGATAAGTGCCGGAATCAAGGTATTCATGATCCTAGGAAGGCAAGACAAACACACAGGATACGCTAGTCATTCTCTGTTTGTTCACATATTCTGCTTCATTTTCTGCTCTCCTCTAATTGTTCTGTGCCTTGGAAGTTTTTACCATTCAAACTCCATATCCCAGGCTGTCTTAGCTTCATTTTGAGTTCAGCCAGAGGAACATTAATTGGATGTACGTTAGGAGAAAAAGGGTTGGTGGATATCTCCTCCATTCCTTCCATGCTCCAGAGCCATGTCTTGGGCAATTTCTGAATCCCTGGATAACTAGCTCTCCCACTGGGCAGGCCCACTTCCAAAGTGCTAGTTCTTACAAATTTTGGTAATACCTTTTCCAACTCTTGCCCCTCAGCTCTAGAGGTGGTAAAAGCTTCATGCTGTTGCTCCTTTCTGAATACCAACCATTCTTTGTTGCTGTTTTCAAAACAGCTTTATTGAGGTATAATTATACGTATTTAATGTACATAATTTATATTTAATATATATTTATATATAGTTGCACATATTTAATGTATACATTTAAATCACATATACCTAATATATGCAATATAATACATATTTAATATATTTAGTTTATATATATTTAATATATATTTAATGCATACAAATTTGATGAGTTTGGACATATGCATAAACCTGTGAAACCATCACCACAATCAAGGTGATAGACATGTCCATCACCTCCCAAAGTTTCCTTGCATCTCTCTGGGTATTTTCTGTTTTGTTTCATTTTGTTTTGTGATAAGGAAACTTAAAATGGGATCTACCGACTTAACGTACTTCGAAGTGCACAATACAATACTGTTAACTATAGGTGCTATGTTGTACAGCAGATCTCTAGAACTTATTCATCTTGCATAACTGAAAATTCATACCTGTTGAACACCCTTTTTCTTCCTTCCCGCAGTCCCTAGCAACCACCATTCTATTCTCTGTTTCTATGAGTTTGACTATTTTACATAGGTCATATAAGTGGAATGTAGTATTTGTACCTCTGAGACTGCCTTACTTCAGTTAATATAATATCCTCCAGGTTCATCCATGTTTTCACAAATGGCGGCTCTTTTTAAAGGATGAAAATATTCCATTGTAAGGCATACATTTTTTTCAGGACTGAAGGGCCTAGACTTAAGCAAATCACAGCCCTACCTTAAGATAATTAATATCTTCCACCCAGTTTATACCAAGTGTTGCAGTTTGAGGATAGCAACAAGACAATAAAATAAGGAAGCTCTGACTGGGAAGGCTGTCCAGTCTCTTTCACACGGAACTAGGAAGTGAAAAGACCCTGACTGGGTTACCATATTCCAGAATTATATATTGGGTTTTAGGCTATGTTCCTTATAAGTTAATAAACTCAGAAGCTATTAGTTTTATAATTCTAGTTAACAACTCTAAAATCATAAGAAATTTGGAAAATTTGGGAATGAAACTGAAAAATGAATTTATTAAGTTATATTTGTAAATACTGCTTTAAAATCGATTTTAATTACTTGTACATATTGATCAGCACACTCTCACAGGAGGCAACTCTACTTGGGATGCCACCCACAATATATGGTTCATCATTCTTCTAGTGGCTCAGGTTTCCTATCCTTTCTATCAAGTAAAGAGGTTTGGAACAACCGGAGAATATATTTAACCAATTCATTTTAATCCTTTCATGTAGTAGATAAATAAAATGAGAAACGTATAGCATCTAGAACAGGTACATACACATAGTAGTAAGTTTACAAATATTTGTGGATGATAAAGAAATAGGAATATTGAGCAAGGAGAATAAACTCCATGAAGAGAAGTTTCCATTAGACTTCTAATTATTTCAGTTGCAAGGACAAAGTTGATGCCAAACTGAGAAATTCTCAAATCACCTCATGAAACACATGACCCTGTTTATTACAACAGGTGTTAAAATGTGTTAAGAATTATTGCCCCAAATCAGACAATGTAAGGCAGACAGTAAAACAGGTACATGTGTTTCCTGGCTTTCAAATCAGGTATAAGTCTCTTAGATAACAAAACTCTAAAGTTTCTGAAATTATTCTTTACTTGATCCAAATCATATAGTGATTATCATTTTAAATGAGTAAAGCATTGCCAGAGAATTGAATCCAACACAGTCTCTAAACTAACATTTGGAAAAGGACTTTTAGCATTTTAATTGTAATATTAGTTTCAATAAATTTGTTTAAATTTTTGTCAAAGTTATGAAAATGAACATTTCAACAATTTTACGTAAGTGATATTTTACAGCTTGGATAGAACACAAAGATCAACTGGTTTAACTCCCTCATTTAAGAAAGATTAAAACCTGAGCCCAGGAGTTGACTGTCTCAAGTACTGTGGCTTATTTATAGCGGAGCCAGGACAGGAATCTAAGTCCCCAAAAGCTGGTTCAGCACTCTCTCCTCTCCAACATAAATCAAACCCAATTCTCATGAAGAATATACGTCTTGTTCTGATAAAACTAATTTATGTAAAGACATACAGTCCTTTAAATGGATAGAAGTCCATACAATTTTTAACACTTCTGACACGTACACTGTTATTTTTGTTAACTGGGACAAAATACCCATCAATTCACCTTTACCTGGGAATGGTTTCTCTTAAGGGAACTGATGTAATTAAGAACTAAAATCCTTTTCATTGAGAAAGTAATAAAGGAGCTTGAACAACTAAAACAATGCATATTATGTGTCCCTTAGTAGGCCATGATATAATTCTGTTAAAATTTGAAAGAACTGAAAGAAAGTCAATGAGTACATGGAGAACTAGACCCTAAGTTATCTACTGCAAAACAAAAAATTAGCAAAACCATCACCTGGAGGGTTTTGGAAAATAGCAAGTATACCTAATAAACTCATAAATCTGACTAAGGAGATGTCTAGAAAGAGTAAAAAAAAAATCAATTAACCTCTTTAAATGCCTCTAATAATATACGAGAAGAAAGAGATAAACTAAGAAAGGAATTATTCAGTTTTAGAAAAGAATGTAGACAAAACATAGAGTGCCCAGGATAGCCTTTCCAGCTAAGAAGAGTCAAAGTTAAACAATGACCTCAGAGCAAAAAACAGAACTTGGACAGTAAAATGCAGTCTCAGGGTAAAGAAGTAAATGCTATAGCTACAGATCCTTGTTTAAGAGCTCAGAAAGATTTTAGGTGGCCCAAGGTAGATAAGGACTTGTCTTAGAAGGAAATGTGGGTGTAGATTTTGTTTAATGGATTGAACACCCAAAAAGAATCACAAGCAACCCAACAGGTGGTGGGGGCGGGGAGAGGGAGAGAGGGAAAGAGAGAGAGAGAGAGATGGAGAATTTGTGCTATTAGAAGCACCATGAGCTTAGACTAAAAGGGACAGACACAGTTCAGAATGAGAAGAATTCTTGGTACCCTCAAAGTTTTGCACACAGGAAGAACACTAAGAAAGCTACTCAGCTACAAACATGGACCATTTAATGAAGATAGGATGACTCAGAAGGCTGAACTAAGATATTACAGGACCAATTTGTGACCCAGGAAACGGGCCTGGGCCCTAAACCAAGAAACTGGAATCATGCAGTCAGTAGAATTTTGGAATTACTGTGAACTATTCCTTCTCTTGAACAGAACTGTCAACTAACGCTATCCTATGCCTATCTCAGTATTGTATATATAGATGTGAGGAGGGCAGATAACGTGTCTTTTTATTTCCCAGGTATTCTCTTTAAGGAGTAAAACTCAAGGAGATGCACCTGAAGAGTCTCTTCGATTTCTAGACCTAATTACGATGACAAAGTCCTGGACGTTCATACATTATCATAAGGAAATAAGAGTTTAGTGGCCTTGAAAGGGGGTGAATGTACTTTTTCATGTGAGAAAAATGTAAATATTATCTGCCCAGGGGATTGACTGTGGTAGATTAAAGATGGCTGCAAATCCTTCACACTTCTTTCACTGAGAGATTCTTTTTTCCTTTCTTTTGAACCTGGTCTGGCCTATGGTTGCTTTAACCAATGGAATATCACAGAAGTGATGCAGAACATACTATATACTGGCCTGGGCCTAGCCTTTAAGAGGACTGATGCTTCTACTATGGTCTCTTATAAACCTGACCATTTTGTAAGAAATCTAAATACAGTAGAAATCTGCCAGACTAGGGATTTATCCCAGGGATGCAAGGATTCTTAAACATATGCAAATCAATCAAGGTGATAAACCATATTAACAAATTGAAGAAGAAAAACCATATGATCATCTCAATAGATGCAGAAAAAGCTTTTGACAAAATTCAACACCCATTTATGATAAAAACTCTCCAGAAAGGGGGCATAGAGGGAACCTACCTCAACATAATAAAGGCCATAAACGACAAACCCACAGCAAACATAACTCTCAATGGTGAAAAACTGAAAGCATTTCCTCTAAGATCAGGAACAAGACAAGGATATCCACTCTCACCACTATTATTCAACACAGTTTTGGAAGTCCTAGCCATGGCAATCAGAGAAGAAAAAGAAATAAAAGGAATACAAATTGGAAAAGAAGAAGTAAAACTGTCACTGTTTGCAGTTGACATGATACTATACATAGAGAATCCTAAAGATGTCACCAGAAAACTACTGGAGCTAATCAATGAATTTGGTAAAGTTGCAGGATACAATATTAATGCATAGAAATCTCTTGCATTTCTATACACTAACAACAAAAGTTCAGAAGAGAAATTAAGGAAACAATCCCATTCACCATTTCAACAAAAAAAATAAAATACCTAGGAATAAACCTACCAAAGGAGGTAAAAGACCTGTACTCAGAAAACTATAAGACACCGATGAAAGAAATCAAAGGTGACACAGATGGAGAGATATACCATGTTATTGGATTGGAAGAATCAATACTGTGAAAATGACTATATGACCCAAAGCAATCTACAGATTCAGTGCAATCCCTATCAAATTACCAATGGCATTTTTTACAGAACTACAACAAAAAAATCTTAAAATTTGTATGGAGACACAAAAGACCCCAAATAGCCAAAGCAATCTTGAGAAAGAAAAACGGAGCTGGAGGAATCAGGCTCCCCGACTTCAGACTATACTACAAAGCTACAGTAATCAAGACAATATGGTACTAGCACAAAAACAGAAATATAGATCAATGGAACAGCATAGAAAGCCCAGAGATAAACCCACACACCTATGGTCAACTAATCTATGACAAAGGAGACAAGGATATACAATGGAGAAAAGACAGTCTCTTCAATAAGTGGTGCTGGGAAAACTGGACAGCTACATGCAAAAGAATGAAATTAGAACACTCCCTAACACCATACACAAAAGTAAACTCAAAATGGATTAGAAACCTAAATGTAAGACTGGACACTATAAAACACTTAGAGGAAAGCATAGGAAGAACACTCTTTGACATAAATCACAGCAAGATCTTTTTTGATCCACCTCCTAGAGTAATGGAAATAAAAACAAACAAAGGGGACCTAATGAAACTTAAAATCTTTTGCAAAGCAAAGGAAACTACAAACAAGAAGAAAAGACAACCCTCAGAATGGGAGAAAATATTTGTAAACGAATCAACGGACAAAGGATTAATCTCCAAAATATATAAACAGCTCATGCAGGTCAATATTAAGAAAACAAACAACCCAGTCCAAAAATGGGCAGAAGACCTAAATGGACATTTCTCCAAAGAAGATATACAGATGGCCAAGAAGCACATGAAAAGCTGCTCAACATCACTAATTATTAGAGAAATGCAAATCAAGACTACAATGAGGTATCACCTCACACCAGTTAGAATGGGCATCATCAGAAAATCTACAAACAACGAATGCCGGAGAGGGTGTGGAGAAAAGGGAACCCTCTTGCACTGTTGGTGGGAATGTAAATTGATATAGCCACCATGGAGAACAGTATGGAGGTTCCTTAAAAAACTAAAAATAGAATTACCATATGATCCAGCAATCCCACTACTGGGCATATAGCCAGAGAAAACCATAATTCAAAAAGACACATGCACCCCAATGTTCATTGCAGCACTATTTACAATAGCCAGGTCATGGAAGCAACCTAAATGCCCATCAACAGATGAATGGATAAACAAGATGTGGTACATATATACAATGGAATATTACTCTGCCATAAAAAGGAATGAAATTGGGTCATTTGTAGAGACGTGGATGGATCTAGACTGTCATACAGAGTGAAGTAAGTCAGAAAGAGAAAAACAAATATCATATATTAACGCATATATGTGGAACCTAGAAAAATGGTACAGATGAACCAGTTTGCAGGGCAGAAATAGAGACAAAGATGTAGAGAACAAATGTATGGACACCAAGGGGGGAAAGTGGTGGTGGGGGGTGTTGGGGGGATGAATTGGGAGATTGGGATTGACATGTATACACTGATGTGTATAAAATGGATGACTAATAAAAACCTGCTGTATAAAAAATAAATAAAATAAAATTCTAAAATAATAATTTTTTTTCTAGTTCTCTGACCAGAGATTGAACCCCATCTGCCTGAATTGGGAGTGCGGAGTCTTATCCACTGCTCCACCAGGGAAGTCTCTGGAAGGACATTTTCAAAGGTGTTGATCAATTGCAAGCGAGGGTTGAAAAAAAAAAAATCTATCAGACTACATGGACTGGCTCCGGAAAGCGGAGTGGGGGGGTGGGAGATAGGAACCAGCCAACACCCAGTAGTTCCAAAAGAGCCGTCCCAGACTCCTTAGCTAATTCAGCTAATAAAATGAAGAAAGAAGCCCTAAGAAATTAAGAATCTTAAGAAAGAAGCTTAAGAAATTAAGCCCTGTCATCTTAATCCAAGCCCTGCCTGGATTCCAGTGTCTTAGAATTATGAGATAAAATAATGATAAATTTGTTTCAGCCACTAAATTTTGATGTAGGTTGTTATGCAGTAGTGGATAACCAGAGCACATACATAGGAATTAATAACGTGCAGAAGATGCTGTGGCTTTTGTTGGGGCCCAACAATGCCAATCAATGGCATATTGATTATTTTAAATTAAAGTTACTTAAGAAACAGCCAGTACAAAAGGGACACAAGATACTTCTTCTCTGTCCCTCTGAAAGCAGGAGATAAATCTCTCATGTGAAAGGTGCTCTCCCTGCATCTGGAGGTAGAAGGACAACCTTATCACCAGAGACAGGGAATTCAGGCAGAGAAGCCTGTATAAACAAACCTTATTACTTCTTTAACTGACTACCCCTACTACCTGTTTAGATTTTTCACTAATTCAGCACCAAAAGCCTAAGTTTCTTTGTCCTGTCAACTCCTCACAAATTTATAGTTTATCTAAAAAGTATAAAAGCTTCCTGCTTTGGCTACTCCTTAGGTCCCATTTCTATGAGACTTCTGTGCACAAGAATTAAAACGTGTTTCTTTTTCTCCTGTTGATCTGCCTTGTGCCAATTTTCTTATTAGTCCAGCCACAAGAACTCAAGAGGGGTAGAGAGGGAAATTTCCCCCTCCCTGCCACTTGTAAAGAGCACACAATGTTCATTGCAGGTGAGAAATACTTAATGGAATACTATTTTCTACCTCTATCATTGTCAAGCTCATTTCTTAGAGTCCCATGGACATGATACATAAGAAAAGATGCCTTGTCAACAATTTGATGAAATATTAATTCTAAAATTTTTTTAAATGAAAGTCACATCAAATGAACTTACTCCATCAGAAAGTATATCTGGTTAATTAATGAGAAAGTTTAATTTTAGTAATCTGAGTTATATTCAATTATATAATTTGGAATCACAGATCATGAAAACTTTGACTCTTATTTTTTTCACGCAGAATAAGGGACCCATATTGAGTTTCTGATTACAGTTCTCAGCGTCGATCTCCCTTCAGCCATGCGAAGTCTCCATCCTGCTCTGATGATAGATCTCCATCAACCTCTAGATCCAGATCTACTCGAAGTTCCAAGTCCAAGTCCTCCTCTGGGTCCAGATCTTCCTTAGCAACCACGTCCAGGTCTAGATCCATAAGCCTTACACCAGAAAAAAGCCCAAGTCCTGATCACAATTGAAAAATCCCTCCAAGTTTCCTAAAAAGGAAGGAGTGGTGCCCCATTAGGATAATGAGTCATTAGCAAACAACCTGAGGACTTGTGGGGAGGGGAGGGGAGCAACATTCTCAGATGATCAAAGAGTCCTTGAAATAAGCCACTAGCTGTTGAAAAGGTTATTCTTTAGCATGTTGTATAAGTTTTTACTTGTTTTAAGTTTTGCCTCAAGTGGTAAACCTCATTTTGTATGGTATTTTGTTGCTGTTATTCAACTATCTTCTAAGTTAGTGAGGTGAACAACTTCAAGTTATTATTGGTTTGAATATTTGAGGTAAAACTTCATTTCTCTTTACTGCATTTTGTTTGAAAGTAAACAGATTGTTATCTAATTTGTGGCCCTCCTGATTTAAGAAAATGTGTGCAGCCTTTTCTTTCTGAGTAGTCAAAAACTGTCTAGTGATTGACTCATCATTGCCATCATTCTTTTAAAAATAAAGACCTCCTTGAAGTTATTATACATTTATTTACATGTGCTATTTACCTTTGGGTTTAACTGGTAATCTGGACCTGCACTGGTATAGAGACATTTAAGGTGAAAAGAATTTTTTTAAAGGATTATTTATCAAACATAGTTCTAATCGCCTATGTATTTTTGTGCACTAGACACAGCTGTACAGCAGTTGAGTAATGCTGGTTAGCTGTTAAAGGTGGTATTCTGTAGTGCAGAATGCTTGCCTATTTCACCTTTTCTCCTGATTGCTCCTATGTAAAGGTAATGTGCTGCGCAGAAACAAATGGTTATCCAGTTTATGAAAAAGCCTGACAATTGCACTTCCAGTCACCCTGGCCTTGCATATATAACAGAGCATACAGTGAGCACATCTAGCAGGTGAATTTAAAAGTAAATATGCCAAAAAATACCTAGAAACAAACGACAATGGAGACACAACGACCCAAAACCTATGGGATGCAGCAAAAGCAGTTCTAAGGGGGAAGTTTATAGCAATACAAGCCCACCTTAAGAAGCAGGAAACATCTCGAATAAACAACCTAACCTTGCACCTCAAGCAATTAGAGAAAAAAGAACAAAAAAACCCCAAAGCTAGCAGAAGGAAAGAAATCATAAAAATCAGATCAGAAATAAATGAAAAAGAAATGAAGGAAATGATAGCAAAGATCAATAAAACTAAAAGCATTATTATCTTTGAGAAGATAAACAAAATAGATAAACCACTAGCCAGACTCATCAAGAAAAAAAGGGAGAAGACTCAAATCAATAGAATTAGAAATGAAAAAGAGGAAGTAACTGACACTGCAGAAATAAAAAAAATCATGAGAGATTACGAAAAGCAACTCTATGCCAATAAAATGGACAATCTGGAAGAAATGGACAAATTCTTAGAAATGCACAACCTGCCAAGACTGAATCAGGAAGAAATAGATAATATGAACAGACCAATCACAAGCACTGACATTGAAACTGTGATTAAAAATCTTCCAACAAACAAAAGCCCAGGACCAGATGGCTTCACAGGTGAATTCTATCAAACGTTTAGAGAAGAGCTAACACCTATCCTTCTCAAACTCTTCCAAAATATAGCAGAGGGAGGAACACTCCCAAATTCCTTCTACGAGGCCACCATCACCTTGATACCAAAACCAGACAAGGATGTCACAAAGAAAGAAAACTACAGGCCAATATCACTGATGAACATAGATGCAAAAATCCTCAACAAAATACTAGCAAACAGAATCCAACAGCACATTAAAAGGATCATACACCATGATCAAGTGGGGTTTATTCCAGGAATGCAAGGATTCTTCAATATACGCAAAATCTATCAATGTGATAAACCATATTAACAAACTGAAGGAGAAATACCATATGATCATCTCAATAGATGCAGAGAAAGCTTTCGACAAAAATCAACACCCATTTATGATAAAAACCCTGCAGAAAGTAGGCATAGAGGGAACTTTCCTCAACATAATAAAGGCCATATATGACAAGCCCACAGCAAACATCATCCTCAATGGTGAAAAACTGAAAGCATTTCCACTAAGATCAGGAACAAGACAAGGTTGCCCACTCTCACCACTCTTATTCAACATAGTTTTGGAAGTTTTAGCCACAGCAATCAGAGAAGTAAAGGAAATAAAAGGAACCCAAATCGGAAAAGAAGAAGTAAAGCTGTCACTGTTCGCAGATGACATGATACTATACATAGAGAATCCTAAAGATACTACCAGAAAACTACTAGAGCTAATCAATGAATTTGGTAAAGTAGCAGGATACAAAATTAATGCACAGAAATCTCTGGCATTCCTATATACTAATGATGAAAAATCTGAAAGTGAAATCAAGAAAACACTCCCATTTACCATTGCAACAAAAAGAATAAAATATCTAGGAATAAACCTACCTAAGGAGACGAAAGACCTGTATGCAGAAAATTATAAGACACTGATGAAAGAAATTAAAGATGATACAAATAGATGGAGAGATATACCATGTTCTTGGACTGGAAGAATCAACATTGTGAAAATTACTCTACTACCCAAAGCAATCTACAGATTCAATGTAATCCCTATCAAACTACCACTGGCACTTTTCACAGAACTAGAACAAAAAATTTCGCAATTTGTATGGAAACACAAAAGACCCCGAATAGCCAAAGCAATCTTGAGAACGAAAAAAGGAGCTGGAGGAATCAGGCTCACTGACTTCAGACTATACTACAAAGCTACAGTAATCAAGACAGTATGGTACTGGCACAAAAACAGAAAGATAGATCAATGGAACAGGATAGAAAGCCCAGAGATAAACCACGCACATATGGACACCTTACCTTTGATAAAGGTGGCAGGAATGTACAGTGGAGAAAGGACAGCCTCTTCAATAAATGGTGCTGGGAAAACTGGACAGGTACATGTAAAAGTATGAGATTAGATCACTCCCTAACACCATACACAAAAATAAACTCAAAATGGATTAAAGACCTAAATGTAAGGCCAGAAACTATCAAACTCTTAGAGGAAAACATAGGCAGAACACTCTATGACATAAATCACAGCAAGATCCTTTTTGACCCACCTCCTAGAGTAATGGAAATAAAAACAAAAATAAACAAATGGGACCTAATGAAACTTCAAAGCTTTTGCACAGTAAAGGAAACCATAATCAAGACCAAAAGACAACCCTCAGAATGGGAGAAAATATTTGCAAATGAAGCAACTGACAAAGGATTAATTTCCAAAATTTACAAGCAGCTCATGCAGCTCAATAACAAAAAAACAAACAACCCAATCCAAAAATGGGCAGAAGAACTAAATAGACATTTCTCCAAAGAAGATATACAGAATGCCAACAAACACATGAAAGAATGCTCAACATCATTAATCATTAGAGAAATGCAAATCAAAACTACAATGAGATATCATCTCACACCAGTCAGAATGGCCATCATCAAAAAATCTAGAAACAATAAATGCTGGAGAGGGTGTGGAGAAAAGGGAACACTCTTGCACTGCTGGTGGGAATGTGAATTGGTTCAGCCACTACGGAGAACAGTATGAAGGTTCCTTAAAAAACTACAAATAGAATTACCATATGACCCAGCAATCCCACTACTGGGCATATACCCTGAGAAAACCATAACTCAAAAAGAGCCATGTACCACAATGTTCATTGCAGCTCTATTTACAGTAGTCCAGAGATGGAAACAACCTAAGCGCCCATCATCGGATGAATGGATAAAGAAGATGTGGCACATATATACAATGGAATATTACTCAGCCTTAAAAAGAAATGAAATTGAGCTATTTGTAATGAGATGGATAGACCTAGAGTCTGTCATACAGAGTGAAGTAAGTCAGAAAGAAAAAGACAAATACCGTATGCTAACACATATATATGGAATTTAAGGGAAAAAAAATGTCATGAAGAACCTAGGGGTAAGACAGGAATAAAGACGCAGACCCACTGGAGAACGGACTTGAGGATATGGGGAGGGGGAAGGGTGAGCTTAGACAGGGCGAGAGAGTGGCATGGACATATACACACTAATAAACGTAGTAAGGTAGATAGCTAGGGGGAAGCAGCCGCAAGGCACAGGGATATTAGCTCGGTGCTTTGTGACAGCAAGGCACAGGGATATTAGCTGGTGCTTTGTGACAGCCTGGGATAGGGAGAGTGGGAGGGAGGGAGACGCAAGAGGGAAGACAT
>NW_021703779.1:30691081-30798883 GCF_005190385.1 Monodon monoceros
GATAGCTAGTGGGAAGCAGCAGCATGGCACATGGGATATTAGCTCGGTGCTTTGTGACAGCCTGGAGGGGTGGGATAGGGAGAGTGGGAGGGAGGGAGACGCAAGAGGGAAGACATATGGGAACATATGTATATGTATAACTGATTCACTTTGTTATAAAGCAGAAACTAACACACCATTGTAAAGCAATTATACCCCAATAAAGATGTTTAAAAAAAAAAAAAAAGTAAATATGCCTTTATTTTTTCCTTTCACTCCCAAAGTGGTCAATCTGACCATCTTCAGTTACGAACTTAAATACGAAAAATGTTAAGAAGTAAATTGTAATTTTCTAAGTACTAAACAACATGCTGTATCTTTTTGTTTATGCATAGAACAAATATTAAAAACAAGACTTTAAAGTAGACAGTAACTATAGTGTTATAGGAATTCAAAGTTCTAGATAAAGTATGTTCACACTGTAGAGGAACTTTCAAAACTTCAGGGAAATAGACCTATTACTAGTATCCAGAAACCACACTTAAGCCAATGGTTATTAACCTAACCAAACATCTGTTAAAACTTCTTAAATACACCACACATATACATGCAAGAACACACATAAGTACACACTTACACTAAGACTTTGCTAAATTTAGGCATCCTAAAAATCCCACCAGGGAGCTAATTGGTCACATAACATTATCTCACTCATTAGTAAGGTATCGGTGAAAGACATTTTAGTTCCCACCAGGACCATTCTGTTTCTTAATATAAGCCAAATGTTCAGTGGTACTTTAACTCAGGATATTTTCTCTTCATATGAGAATTAAATGAGTATTACTGGGCCAAGGTATCAGAATACATTGTATAATGAATGAGACACATACAAAAATAGGGACATTCTGAAAGGACCTCATGGTACAAAGAAGTAGGAAATTTATTCACAATATTAACATTATATGTCATAACCACATTTCATTCATAATCAAATGAAAATGTTCATTTGCTTCAACTTTACAGAATTTCAAAGCCTAATAAATACTTATTAAACAAATAAATGACAAAAATTCTGTTTGCTTATTTTTTCATAAAAATTAAATCCAATTAAACTTAAATTGTATAAACATGTTAACTTTATAGAATGGACAAAAGCAAGTAAGTTTTACATGGCAATCTTATTATAAATTACTTGTTTTTTTCTTCCAGTTTTATGGAGATATACTTGACATTTAGCACTGAGTTTAAGGCATACAGTAAGTCCCCTACACACGAACCTTTAAGTTGTGAAAGGTCAAATATGCGAACATATGGTCACATGTCCAATCATGTAAGTTAGTTCACGTGTCTGATGTACACTGTCATGTGTGTGCATCCTCTACAAGTGGTTGTGCTTTTGTGTACTTTACAGTACTGTATAGAATACAGTAGTACAGTATCTTTATTTCAAGCCCAGGATGTCCCGAAGCAAGCATAAAAGCAGCGATGATGTAGCTGGTACTGCTAAGAAGCAGTGATAACGATGGAAACAAAACTGAAAATAATTGAGAGAGTGGAGCGAGGTGAGAAGATGGAATTGGCAGCCCAGATAAAGGATGAAGAGAGACAAGAGGAAGAAGAAATAACTGAGGAACCGAAGAGATTCACCATGCGGGAAATGGCAAGGGGATTTTCTTTATTTGAGGAGGCACTGTTAGTTTTTGAGGCATAGGATCCAAACAAAGAACAGTACACAAAGGTTGCAGCAGCCATTCAGAATGCAATCCAGTGGTACCATGTCATCTATGACAAGAAAAGAGGCTAGATAGAACTGAACCCAGCAAGGAACCAGAACATGTGCATCAATGTCAGGCATGAGTGAAACTGCAGCTTGCCCTCCATCTCCTGTTGCTGACGATCCCTCAACTCCACCATCTCCCACCTCCTCTCCCTCCTCCAGTCAGTAACTCTTCTTGCCTGTTCACTCGATGCCAGCCCCTGTATGCCAGCTGTTGTACTGTACTACTGTACTTTTCAAGGTACTGTACTGTAAGATTAAAAATTTTTTATTTTTTGTTTTTTTATGTATTATTTGTGTGAAAAGTATTATAAACCTATTGCAGTACAGTACTATATAGCCGATTGTGTTAATTGGGTACCTAGGCTAACTCTGTTGGACTTACAAACAAATTGGACTTACGAACGCATTCTCGGAATGGAATTCGTTCCTTTGTAGGGGACTTATTGTACAGCATAATGATTTGACTTATGTTGGGCAATAAGAAATTTTCCTTTACCCTTCTAGATTCTTCTGGCTGGTATAAGAATTAAACTAACAAAGTTTAATAACATGTACATGTTATTAAATCAAACAAAGTTTAATAACATGTACATATGGGAGAGTCCCAAGAAAACTGAATGACCAATATGGCTGAAACCCTCACCTTAAATATGATCTTCAGCTAAAAACAAAAGAGGATGCTGTGGGTAGTGTTTGAGACTTCAAATGGGAGCAAGGTGATTTATATGAAGATGGAAAAGCAAATGTTTGGTAGATGGGCCGTGTAGAGAGACAATGGACACAAAGTGGACTCTGATCTCTAGGCCCTGCTGAGTTTCTCCTACCACTACTAGCCCATATTCTTTGTAGGTATCTCTGGTGATAGCTCTATTGGGGAATAATTGGCCCTCTATCTAAATTTTTTTAGGCAGTTAGGAGCAAGGTCAAAGTTTCTTCCTGAGACTTTTGGGCCTAGATTTTTTTTCAGCTTGAAATAATCTGCATACCAAAGAAGCATTTTGTGGTGGAAAGTTTTGTTCCCCTACACTTACATACATCATGAAATGATTACCACAATAAGTTTAGCAAACATCCATGACCTCATATAGATACAAAATAAAAGAAAAAGAAAAAAATATTTTTTCCTTGTAATGAGAACTCTTAGGATTTACTCTTAACAACTTTCATATGCAACATACAGCAGTCTTAATTATATTAATCATGTTATACATTACATCCCTATACTTATTTATCTTGTAACTAGAAGTTTGTACCTTTTGACCACCTTCATCCAACCTCCCCACCCACCTCTGGTAACCACAAATCTGATCTCTTTTTCTATTAGTTTGTTTGTTTGTCTTTTGAAGTATACTTGGCCTACAACACTATGTTAGTCACTGGTGCACAACACAGTGATTAGATATTTCTGTACATTATAAAATGATCACAAGTCTAGTTACCATCTGTCACCATATAAAGATATTACATTACTATTGACTATATTCTCCACAGTGTACATTTCATTCCCTTGACTCCTTTATTTTGTAATTGGAGGTTTGTACCACTTAATCTCCCACACATGTTTCACTCATTCCGTGACCCCCCTCCCCTGTATCAAATTACTTTTTGACATCTGATTACATCACCAATCATATGGCTCTCCTGTTACAACTATTAGGAGCCTTCCAATGATAAGTGGCAGGAATCTTTCAAAGCTTACATTTTAAAAACGAAATACGTTGTTTTACAGATCTAAAAATGTTAAGGCACATCTAGCTTCAGGTATTTCTCAATTTTTTCTCAGGTATCTTGCTCTTTCTCCATTATTGTTTTCCTCTGTCTCTTTATGTCAATGTTCCTCATTCTTGGGACATAACATAGCCACAAGCATCTTCAGGTTTATATCCTACCAGCTTAGCAACCACAGTGGAAAATGATTTCTCATTTTCAGTAGTTCTAGCTAACATCTCAGATTTAACTCTTAAATATACTTTTGGTCACATGCCCATGCTTAAACCAATTACCATAACCAATTTGAGATATATTGATTGGACATGGCTGCATCATGTGTCCTTTCCTCTAGCCATGGCAGTGAATTCAGCTAAACCTAAACCAAGTGGACTAAGATTGTAGAATGGGTTTTTCCCCCATGAAAATCAGGATGCTATTAGCATAAGTATGTTAAGGGAACACTAAGCAAACAAAAATAAAATCTACTGCTTGTTCTCAAAAAAATACCAAAACATCTTAATCAGTGTCCTATTTCTTACATGAAAAAAATCAAAACTCAACTTATAGTTTGTGTCAATTATTCTTTCTGAGATTAACTCCACATTTCCACCCAACCCCAAAATTGTGGCCACAGTTGCCCAAACAAGCCAAGGTCTTTCAAGTCTACTTCTTCCATCTGACATAGTCTTTCTCTAGCAACACATAACTGCCACTTTCCATCAATAGAAAATATAATTATATTTAAAGATTCAGATTTAAATATAATACCTCTGTGAAACATTTCCCAACTCCCATTAAATAATTGCTACACAGTTCTCTGTACTTACACAATACTGCATATATAAATCTATTATAAAATATACTGTATTTTGATAGTTTCTATGTGGTGTTTCCCTCACCTGGTGTGTGAATTACTTGGGAGTACAAACTGCTTCAACAATTGACATATCTCTAGCCGCTAAGGCAATAACTGACCCAGTTTATGTTGGATGGATTATTAACTAAGTCAAATTGAATAAAGTCTCAAATTCAGCAGCCAAATCTTGTCTTTACATGAATAAGTTGAACGAAGAGCTCCTAAACAAGTGTTAAGTGGGGCTGGTAATATTAATGAGTCCAGAAGCTCTTAGAGGTCTCCTTCAGATAGCATTGCAAATGAGCATTATTTTATTTTCACCAAGCCTTTCAGGTGATACATGCAACAAAATCAGCAAAGTCAGTACTCATTGTGGCACACAAAGTAACTATTATGTATCTGTCTTAAAAGTTCCTGTGATGTTCTGGCTAGTTTTAAGTAATATTTATAATATTTATGAGAAAGGAGGACAAAAGTGAACCTGATGCTTTTGTGGAGAAGGAATTCCCTGGCTGAGGAGAAAAGTCTGCCAAAGTTTTGGTGTTTCTTGTTTGTTTGTTTGAAACAAGATTGAAGGACTGTATAATGCAAGATGAAGCCATTAACAGTTAAAAGGGAGAGGACACACTAAAGAGACTCAGCTAGGGCCCTGGTAAATTATCAAAAATTGTGGGCTTTCTTAGTGAGAGTCTATGATTTGAGAAATTCATGAAGAGAAAAGGCGGAGGTCCCTGGGCACCTGAAAATGAGAATTGCTGCATTTAACTAGGCTGACTTTGGCATGGCATTTTGAAGAAGGCAGTCATATGTAATGTAACGAATAAATAGAGCATATCAGAGCCTGAAAACGCCTCCTGAAAACCTGAGAATAGGCTCATGTGGGTGAAACGAGGTGAAGGATGGTGCTTGGTACACTATAAACCCTCAGTAACATTGGCTGGTTTTGAATGAAATGAAACCTAACCTGAATCCAGTCCCTACTCGGTAACAGTGGGGAAGATAATGGGTGCCTAGGCAACGTCTAGCAATTTCCGGGATAGAGGCGGCTCCCAACTGTTCCGTCACCAGGGGCTACAGAACAGAGTCGGGCCGGGAGAAGGGAGGAATCTACGCGGAGCGTCATCCGACTGCGTCGGAACCGGACACTCTGGCCGGAAGTAGAAAGCGAAGAAAACTAAATGACCGTTGGTGAATTTCAACACTTATGTCGTGAATTTCAGATAATTTTCCACTTGTTTATTAAGATGGAAAACTCGGATTCCAACGTGAAGAAGATGGAGTTTCGGCCCAACGCATAAGTCAAACGGACCGATTGGTTTGGGAAGAAGATTTCTCCAGGTTCGTAAATAATCTGAGTGAAGAAGATTACAAACTTATGAGAGACAACAATCTTCTAGGCATTCCAGGTGAAAGTACAGAAGAAGAGTTGCTGAGGAGACTTCAGCTAATTAAAGAAAACCCACCACAAGACTCAGATGAAAATACAGGTATATTTTGCTTTTGGAGGGAATAGGATGGGATGAATAAGGAACTTCATAATAGTAAATAGTAACTTCATAATAGTAAATAGTAGATTATACAGAAGTGACATAAATTAATTTGGTAAGTAACTTCTCATAAAAAGAACTGGCATTTACTTGATTTTTGGTGAGAATGTCAAGGTATGCTTGTTTTCCTGATTCACATTTGGGTTGTTTTAATTGGGAAACAGTGTGAAGTAGCCTATTTGTATTTTTCTTGGTTTTCTACCTCAGTTGAAAGTCCCTCCTACTTCCTGAATTATTTTTTCTACATAGACATGTAAAAAAAAGCAAACAGAAATATTTTATATTCTAATCAAGTGGTTCTCAACTGGGGACAATTTTGCTCTCTCCAACACCTGGGGACATTTGACAATGGCTAGAGATATTTTTGGTTGTCACAGGGGAGGCATGGGTGTTACTAGCATCTAGTGGGCAGAGGCCAGGGATGCTGCCAAATATCCCACAATGCACAAGATAGCTCCCCAAAACAAAGAATTGTCCGGCACCAAAATGTCAATAGTGCTAAGGCTGAGAAACCCTGCTCGAACCTCAGGTCTGGTGCCTTCTCTCCCAGTGTGAAGTAGAGGATTTTACTGTCTAATGAAGAGGATACTATAATACTTTGGTTCTTGAATATGGTCTTATATGTACCATGCTAGGTTCAGTCTATTCATTTGATCTGACCTTCAATTTAATGTCAATTAAAAATCTTGGTAACATTAAGAAGTATTCAAAATTCAAACTCTTTTAAACCTGTAAAACTTGTTTATGTTTGGGCAATAATCTTATATTTTAAAACAGCTTATATATTATCAAAAGCACATAAATGAAGAGCCTAGAAATAGTAATGTTGGAGACTAATGAAAATTAGACAATAATGTAAATTGAACTAAAATATTAGCATTGTACCTTAACTGGTGTTTACCTTGTTTAATTGTATTAGTGTTTTGACAGAGGACTGAAAAAAAAGTCTCTTGACATTCCTCCTACAGTGGTACACAGGGCTGTGTATATGATGAAATACTGAAAAATAGACTTCCTCCAGATTCCCTTTTTAAAAAATTCTCTAAGTTTATCTAGGATTAGCTCACTCTTTTCAGATGGAATTGAAACTTTTCTACCTTTACTTATAAATCTAGACAGTGTAGTTTATAAAATATTAACTCTATAAATGTGAAATCAGTTTAAAACACCTGAGTATTTAAGTTCTCATTTTTTGTTTGTTTTTGAAACAAAGTTTCAGAGTGCTATTTTATGATGGTTCTAATTTGGTAGTTCTTTTATGCACCCTCCCCATTTTTTTTGTTAACAGATAGAGGAGACTCTTCAGATGATGTGTCTAGTGGTGACTCTACAATAGACTGGCTTAACTGTTCTGGACAAACTGAAAATATGACAAGTGGACAAAGAGAAAACCAATTTTGGAGAGAAGAGAGCCAAATTAATCCTAAAAGTGATCAGTTCAGATTCAGTTTAGAAATAAATTTTAACCTTGATAATGGGAGTCCAAATCCAGAGAATGAATATGTAGCATCTGCAAGACTTCCCAGAAGAGAAAATATGGAAGACAGCCAAAGGCAAGTGGACAATCCACAATCTGAATCAATATTTACAAGACCATCTATGTCTGAACAAGATACAACTGAAACATTAATGGAATTCCCACCTATCAGAAGTCAGAGAAGAGCAAGAAGTAGGAGCCCAGAGTATCGGAGAACCAGAGCAAGAATTGAAAGTTGGTCGCCTCCACGTTCACTTAGGGAAACTGTACAAAGACTTAATCATAGTATACCATCTCAGACTTTTGAGCAGCCTCTGGTAAGTGAGAATGCGAGATTTTCTAGAACTGAGCACCAAGAAATATTGAGACAGCAAATGACTGGATTTGAGTTGCAAAACAGTGGTCTTATTGAAACTTCTAGAACAAGGAATGCCGTTCATGGAGAAAATTCTCCAGATACAACCAGCAGTGGTGAATCTTGGGGAATGAGGAAAATACATCCAACCATACCCTTCAATCTTGAAGTAGGACAAGGTCATTCTGGAGCATATTCTCAGAGAGACAGCAGAGCTAGTAGAACTCAGTTAACATCTGAGACACCAAACAACACTGTCACTTCTGAAAGTGAACGAGGACTGAGGCATATGTATTCACATTCTGAGCAGGCAGATGTGAGAGCTTATGTCAATACCATCAGAAATCCCATTTGTAAAATTTTAAATACTAGCTTAAATGATACAACATCTGTTCCAATTCAGAGCATGTTAAGGCAGACAATGACAGAATTTAGTAACTCAAGTAACCTTATGGACATTAACAGTAATTTAGAGCACAGTGTCTCACCTCCAAGTCAAAACATGGAATGGCCAGAGTCACCAAATAGAAGAGATGATCCTAATGGTAGTAGTAGTGGTAGATTTTGTTGTGATTCAAATCCTAGCTATGATACCCATTCAAGTTCCACACTGATTTGTCATTCAAGACCCAATTGTATGTTTAGTTCCAGTTCTAGTCCTATTTCCAGTTTCAGTCCTATTTCCAGTTCCAATCCTATTTCCAGTTCCAGTACTATTTCCAGTTCCAGTACTATTTCCAGTTCCAGCTCAAGTGATGAAAATTCAGGAAATAGCTCACTGATGTTTGAAGGCAGTGAAGAAAGAAACTTATCATCAGACGTATCATCAGAGACCACGCAAGGGAGTAGACGAATGACCCCAGTAATATTTAATGAAAGTGACTCTGGGCCCTCCCATAATCTGCAACAGTTTTTCCTCTTAAGTGGAGATAATCTATACCCAACTACAGGACTCACCAAAGCACAGATTGACAACTTGGCTGTAAGATCTTTTGGTGAAAATGATGCATTAAAAGCCTGTAGCATTTGCATTACAGAGTACACAGAAAACAGCAAGCTTCGCATCCTACCTTGCTCCCATGAATATCACATTCACTGCATTGATCGCTGGCTGTCTGAGAGCTCTACCTGTCCTATTTGTCGTGAGCAAGTAGTGGATTCCAATGAGAGTGAAAATTCTAATTGAGATCTGAATTCTCAGCAATATAAAGTGTTATAGGGCTTCCCTGGTGGCGCAGTGGTTGAGAGTATGCCTGCCGATGCAGGGCACACGGGTTCGTGCCCCGGTCCAGGAAGATCCCACATGCCGTGGAGTGGCTGGGCCCGTGAGCCATGGCCGCAGAGCCTGCACATCCAGAGCCTGTGCTCCGCAATGGGAGAGGCCACAACAGTGAGAGGCCCACGAACCACACACACACACAAAAAAAGAAGCAATTTAAGACTATATTAGAGTCATTCACATAAAGAAGTCATGTTACATTCATAGAATGCCATTAAAAGCTTTGAAACCCTTCTCTTCCTATCTCTCTCCACAGCAGTTTATCCCACCTCCCTAACACTACCTTAAAGTTTCTCCTATTCCCCACTACCAATGTATCAGTCAGTTCTAGCTAAAAACTGATGGGACACTTTAAAAGAGTGATGGAATAGCATTTAATGAAGAGACTAAAGTGTGTAAAGAATGAAGGGAAACCAAGAGACGATGAAGTACCCTGAGGCTAGCAACTGTGAGAAGCCAGTATTATAACCACTAGGTTTGAAGGGGCATAGAGAGATAGCAGTTCCTGCAACCCAGAATGTCTTAGAGTTTTAGTAGAAGTCCACCCAACAAGAGATGTAACCTTAGAAAATCCCATCCACTGCCAACCTAAAGTTTGGAAGGGGGCAGATCATGGAAATAAATGCCCTTACCTTCTTTCCTCCTGACTTCTAATCTCTTGTCAGTAGTTCATATTAGCCAAACCCAACCTGAAGACACAGAGAGACTGGTCGATGAAGCTGATAAAGGTCAGCCTCCTGGAATCACGGAGCAGGGTTAGGAAGGATGGCGAGTAGATCTGGTAAGCAAATTAGAGACCATCTACCACAACCAGTATTCCCAACTCTCTTCAAACCCAGTCTGTGTATGCTTTCTTGCCTCTTCCGCTTGTTCTCTATTCCACTCTATGACTCAGCTATTTAACAACCCTCTCTATTTTCCTTTCATCTACTCAGATCTTGTATTTTTAAAAGTGATAAGATGACAAAGCCTTAGAACTTAATTACCTTTCTCTTAAACACGTCACACTTCAATTTGCTGTGATTGTAAACAACTAAGGAAAAATGGCAGTTATAGGTATGTCTTTAATTTTTGCTTCTTAAATATATTCAAGCTTCAATTTCTTTCTATATATGTTTAGTTCATACAATTAATTTTTAAAACAGATTCTGATTTCTTATAAAAGGTTTTATGGTTTATATATGACTCTTAATCCTTGTGTGAATGACCCAAAGTACCCAATTGCTGCTTGGAGCCTCACAAGCTGCAATATGAAAGCCTTAAAGGTAAAACTTGGCTTCAAAAAAACATGTCTACATAGTTCAATTCTAATTGTCCCCAGTAAAACCATCACCCAAAACCCTGAGTATTTGAAATCAAAATTTAGGTCATGCTTCCTTCCAACCTAAACATAGTGAAGGATTTTTCTCCTAATTCAGCCTGAAAACTATTTTTGGGGGGTTGTATTGGCCAGTCCAGCAAATTTTACTTAAAATTTTCAATCCTGGTATAGGTGAGAGTACATTGTATTATAACCTAAAGCAATAATCAGAAATTTTGTGCAATGTGCAACCTATACAAATGTAGGCAGTGTTAAGTATAAACCTCTAAAAAGTTAAAGTCAGAAACATCACTGACCTTTATTTTCTATGTGAATTGCTGGCAGCCACAGTATTTGCACATAACTACAAAATATAAATGGGGAGTGGTGGTGAAGTTTTTTAAAACATCTTTGAGGTAGCATATTTTTCACACAGAAGATATCTGCATGGCCAGAAATGAAGGCTTGGATCAAACCTCTGAAATTTACATTAACTTCTGAAAGTTGTTTGAATATTCTGATTTTTATGAAGTATTTTTGATATCAGATATACTTCATTTAAAGTGAGTGGAATAATTATAACAGTAGTTGGCTTTCATACTATCCTAACAGATTAAAACCTTCCAAAGGATGATAATTGCTTAATTAATGCTTCAGTACATTCACATGCACCTTCTGTGGTCGACAGAATTCTAAGATGATGCCCAATGATCCTTGTAGTAGCCCCTCCCCTTGAGTATGAGACCTGTGAATGTGATGGAATATCATTCCCATTATTAGATTATGATATATAGCACAGTTGATTGGGAGATTATCCAGAGTGAGCCTGACCTAATCAGGTGAGCACTTAAAAGGCACAGAGAAGACTTCTAATCCAGATAAGATGGTTTATACTTCCCTCTCCCTGCTCCCCCTTTATACGCACAACTATATATCCTGGAAATAATATGAGACAACCAAAGGAGATCTCTGAAAGGTCTAAAGAAGGTGAATTGCCTAGGGACCCTCAGAATGGATGAACAACCTCATGGCAGGGCACCTTATGACCCTCTACCAACAAAAAAATGTGATCCAGGCCCAGCATTTCCTAATCCCAATTTAGTAACAGGAAGTGGCTCAAAAAGGCTTTTCCTCCATCACATCAAATGGGAATCCCCCAAACACCAGGTGAGCCTTGCAGAACCTGCGAGGAACAATTGGAAGCCCTGATGACAGTAAATGACCAGGGAAAGTGCTTTCCTTCCCCACTGGGCCTGAGATTCCCCTTCACCACCCAGACACATCAGTGGCTAAGGGTACCAGCAAAAGTGATCCTACCACAAAAAGCTCCCACCTGGAAAATGTTCTCCTCAGATGGGCCTGAGACTCCTCTCCCCTACCCAGAAACATCAGGCAACTTGCTGGTACCAGCAATGGAGATCCCTCCACAGAAAGCTCTCAACCTGGTAAGCACCCTCTATTCCTTACAGTCCAGGGAGACCCTGTCACAAGTGCCTGGCCCAGGAAGGACTCTTCATCAAGTGTTCCAGAGATTCCCTTCCCTCACCAGAAGCACCAAGTGCTGTATCCTGGGGAAGCTACTTCAGACCCCATAAGCAGCATGAGAAGGGACCAGAGGTAACCCCACCTGCACAAAATAAACAGACCAAAAGAGTACCACAAAGGTTCTGAAAATTAGGTTATCATGGAACCACAGTCCATAAAAGTACAGGAACTGTGTGCCAAACCTATAAAGAGTGAATGCCTGCTAAAAATTAAAAAAAAAAAAAAAACCACTTTAAATAGGGACCAAAGTATCCTAACATAATAGCCAAAATGTCCAAAAGACAATAAAATATCACTACTTATACCAAGAACCAGATACATGACAGCTTGAATAAGATGTGACAGATGATGCCAACCCAAGATGAATTAGATGTTAGAATTATCTGACAAGGGTTTAAAAATGCTGATTTCAGACCTTTAAGACCTTGAACACAGAACCTAGTCACTCCATGCCAGTATCCCAACCTATAGAACTGTGAGCTAATAAAGGGATGCTGTTTTAAGCCATTACATTTGTATTAATTTCTTATGCAGCAACAGAAAACTAATACAACTTCTCATCTGGGATCCATCCTGTACCTAGAAAATGATTATAATGAGTCCTAGACAAGTAAATGGCTTAATGTCTTGGTTCTAGGCCCACTATGACATTATATTCTACCATTTTTCCCAAGAATGGAATCCCTAATTCCTGCTACTGAAGCTCCTAGAAGACAGTATCCTTCCTGTTTGAACCACCACCAATATCTTATCGCTCTAACTTTACTTCACATCACCCTATCTCATTCTACAGTGTATGCTGCTTATATCATAAACCCAATTTAACACTCTGACTTTGAAACTATATAGCCACTTATTTTTGTCTCAAAGCAATTGCTGAGCATTATATTGCTCTTCCAAATCATATTCCTCTCTATCTGCCCTGACAAATCAGAAATTGAGAATATTTGTACCTGAATCTTCTGAGCTCAACCTGATACGTTTTTTACATTACAGTATATCAGTTTAAATACACAGCATCACTGTGATTGTGAGCATAAATATTTCCATCTTAAGAATTTTCTCTGTATTTTCTTTGTAGTTTTTTAAATATTTGTTTATTTTGGCCTAGTTCCAAAAAAAACCCTTATCTGAATAACAAATTCTTTTTGAAAGTAGTTATAGCCTGTGGATAAGTTTTTAATAGCAATATAAAGTCTATCTTTTTTGGCTAACCATGAAAATAAGTTGTGCTCTCAATATTCCATGAAGAATTAAGTATAAAGATTCTTTTGTAAGTGCAAACAAGCGTGAGCATTTAACAACATGAACATCAAAACACTGCCTGTACTGGAAAGTTCACAAAGAAATGTGACGTTTCTGTTAAGTAATATTACATGTTATCAATATACAATTCTTTGAGATCTTCAGTATCTTCTTTACTACAATTAACCAAACATTTCATGTCTTTTCATTATTTGAGAGGTGAATGTATACTCCCTTCAATGAGAAGTTTCCTGGTATGAGAATTTCGAATGGAAATGTGAACTGTATTTCTTTTCTGTGACTTCATTTAAGATTTGAAAATTCTTTACCATCCTAACTCAGGCTTCTTCACTATGAAATAAGAGGTTCTCCTTTGTGTGATATTCAAAACTCTCCATTTTTAATCATCAAGCCAGCATCTTTAACATCACTGCAAAAATGTAGGGATTTGGAAAAGCATTTTGGGGAAATTCCTTTTTCTCTCATCCACCATTCGTAGAGGACAGACACTAATTATAAGCCAACTCTGGGTTCTGGGTTATCCATTCTGACATCACTAGTCACAACACAGTTATCTACCACCCCTGGCCTTGTCATCTTCTATTCTGGCAGTGTATTTTTTTTTCTTTAGTAGCACTTGTGACTATCTAAAACATTTTTATTTATCTTGTGCTTGTTTTCTTCCCCATTCCTATCCCAAAATAGAAGCTCCAAAAGATCTTTCTTTTTTTTTAATTACTACTACATTTCTAAGAGCTAGAACAGTTACTGGCATACACACACACACACACACACACACACACACACACACAGCTTCAGAAGTTTTGGCCACTGTGAGCATCCCAGACTTATTTTTCACCCTTTATTCTCCAAAGAAAACCTATTTTAATACTGTTACCTACCATCCTGGATTTGATCTATTTCAACCTAGATCTCTCTCACTTACTTAACATATTTGTATAGGGTTTCTTGCCTATTAAGTTATAATATCTGCCAACGCTTTTCTAAATCACTATTTCAGGCATTCAACACTGACCAAGAATGCGCCATGCCCAGTGCTGGGTGCTGGAGTTATAGTTAAGAAGTACAGCACTTATCATTAAGAAATGTATTAAATTTTAAAGAAGGCAGATGAATAAACATACAGTAACACTCTGTGTGAGGGATGCCCTGACACAGATTCAGATACAGGATATAGTGGAATGATCTAGGAGGAGAAATGTACACTAATAATTCAAAACTCCTTAAAGCTGGGTTATATCTGAGTTGTATCTTACAGGACTACTAGCAATTAGCCAATGAAATGAAGTCATTAATTTTATTCTAAGCAAAATAAACACTGCATGCAACAGTAAAGATGCATTGAAAATTTAGGGCTCAGTAAACAGTAAGTATGAATCATCATACTCTGGGGTAGAAGAGGAAGAGATGTAAGTACATTAGCAAAAAATGAAGAGATGAGGCCAAAGAGGTAACAAGTGGTACTGCGTATCAGGCTGAAGAGTTGAACTTGATCTTCTAAGCAATGCACAGTCAACATGATTTTTCTAATAGGAATAAAATTTTTCAATTTTTAGAGTGGTCATACTAGCAGGGATATGAACAGATTGTCAAAATTTAGATTGTCCCACTTACGGAGTTATGGCATTAACTGAAAGAAAAAAGTATAAAGTCCTGAAATAATGGTGAGACAGTTGAAATATGGATGCACATAGATTCAAATAGTATTAAAGAAGCACAATAAAATTTGATGGCTGCTTGGATAATTTAAAGATGACCTTAAGTTTCTGGTTTAGGTGACTGAGTAGATGGTGAGAAGTTCCACTGATATAGGAAATGCAATATAACTTGTTTGTCATAGTAGAGGAATAGGTGACAATTCAGCTGGAATCTCTGAGATTTGAGATGTCAGAGTGATATTTTAGTGGCAATGTTCATCTAGCTATCACGGAATATCAAGTATGCTTCTAAAATTAGGATAAAGATGCCAGACTGAAGTCAAAGAAGTATGAGGTATTGCCTGTGAAAGTATGTTCCATGGTAGTAGTGGAGGGAGATGGATGGAATCCTTTGGAACAGGAGCAATTATAAAGTAGACAGACATAAAGAAGATAGCAAAGATAATCAAGACAGAAAAATGAGAGGTGTAAAGATAATCATAAACACAGAGCTCATGGTCTTCATTCGTAAATATGAAGAGAAAACAAAATATCTCTAGATGTTAAGAAGAATGTAAACTCCTAGGAAAGCAAACGTTTTGTAATTTTCACTACAATAGTCATAGCACCCAAAATACTGCCTTGCCCAAAGTAGATGTTCCATAAATATTTGTTGAGATATTTGACATAGGCATGACATAAGAGAGAATAAGATAAATATTAAAAATAGAAAAATAAATCCTGGGAGAAATAGGAATAATTCATGGACTAGGAAAGAACCTGAAAGGCTTAGTTTTACCACGAACAGATGGAGACCTGCCACTATTCTAAAAACCTACAAATGTTGAAAGAATAAGTCTTTGGCAGGAACTGTAACAAACATACTGGCCATTATAGATCAACTGGAAACAGTCTTTACATACCTTTTTTAAAAGGCTCCTTTTTAAAAGAAAGAATTGGTAAGAGGGTGGTTAAATGCCTTTCTGTCAGGCTTTTTGCTTGGGAGAAAAAGGTGTAGGTGAAGTAACTCTGCCCCACATAGATTTTCAGTCTACTTCTCCCTCTTGCCATCCTGAGTTACTCAGGAGTTCTGCTGGGCACATATATACCTCAGAAGCTGAAGCCCCCTCCTTGCATATTATAGTATTGGGCTTCCCTTTATTTCAGATTTCACCATTATTATGATAGGTTCTTGAGAGGCAAAGGTAATGGCTACATATGCTTACATTCACAAACATCTTGAACCAGAGCCTATTTTCTTTTGTATTTTGAAATCCAATATAAAGGAATTAAAAAATTCAGCAACAGGGAAAGAGTTTCAGAGTATTTGAACTTGAAAGAGTATATACCCATAACTTCATTTTTGCAAGAAAATTAGCTTCTTGAAATCTTATGCAATTGCTGCCATGGTCATTGTATTAATTATAAGTTGTAATTTTAGAGAACCCTTACAAATTAGTTTAAAGGCTAAAAAGGAATTTATTGACTCACAGTACACCAAAGTTTGAAAGTGCTGATACTTTCAGACACAGGTAAGTGTGTGGGGGCCCAAAGGATATAAATAGAAAATGTTACTCTGACTTGGATATTCTTCCCTCTGCAGTTTTGTTTTGTTTTGTATTATTTTGGGGAAAGCTTTCTCCAAGGGGTGGCAAGAAAAATGACCAAAAGCAACTCTATTTTTATATATTACCAATTTACTGAACCCAGGCAAAGAGAAAGCCTTTATACAAAAGACTGACTCAGCTTGGGATTTCTGTTAAAACCTCAAGTTCAGGGAATTCTAACTGGCCAGGTCTTGGTCACATACCCAGCACGAGAATATGGAGGTGGGATCTCCAAGCCAAACCAGATGGAAATGTGGACAAATTCACCAAAAGTAGCAATAAAGGTCTTCTAAAGGTTCTCTTTTGTTTTTCACACTCTTCTTGAATCAATTCTGGCGATATATATTTTACTAGGAAATAATCAATTTCATGCAGTTTTTAGATTTTTACAGCATATTTATGTTCAGTGCATCAACCTAAATTTAATATATTTCCCTTTGTATTTTTTTTCTTTCTGTTCCTATACTTTATACCTTGGCTTTCTCCCTTTTTCCTTGATCAGAATATCAAATGACATTAGATAAACTCTATATTAAGGTTTGATTGGAGAAGTAGAACCACTAGAAGGACTTTATTATAGAGATTAAACCTTACATGATAGTGGGACTTGGTTAAGCAGTCTATGTAAATCCACTGCCCCTGCCTCTTGGTGCCAGTCCTGAAGTCAGTAGGGCTGGCAGTCAGGAATGAGAGATGATTTGAAGTTAGGAGATCAAGGATAAGCTGGAACCTTCAAAGATAAGCTATAATCCAACTAGAAAAATGAACTAAACACCATATTAAAAGGATTATACACCATGGCCAAGTGGGATTTATTTGTAAAATGCAAGGATGGTTCAACATACGAAAATCAATCAATGTGATACACCACATTAACAGAATGAAGGACAGAAAAACCACATGATCATCTCAATTGACGCAGAAAAAGACATAAAAAGTATGTTCATTGGAGCTGAAAAGTCCATAGAAAGTTTAAATAACATATTTGATAAAACTGAATTCGAATTTTATAAGTTGAAAATAAGCCAGAAAAAATTATGAGATTAAATGAAAATGTGAATGATAAAGGAATAAAGGATAAAACGGAAGACCCACATTCATCTAATAATATTTTTAGAAGGTGAGATTAGAGTGAATTTAACAAGTATTTGAAGAAATAGTACTTCTCAGAGATTAAGTTAGAAATAAATCCTCAGATAAAAGAAGTGCATGGAGTCACCAGTAAAAGAAATGAAAACAAATATATGACTATATCCCTGTATCGTATACCTCACCTCAGCCTGATCCTTCCTTTGTTCCACATTTAAAGAATGTGCAACACTGGCAGACTACTTATATATACAATCTGACAGTGTCTCACTGTGTTCATGATTCCAACAAATCTATCCCCCACCTTTCTCCTTACTCCAGCAGGTGAGAATATTCCTAAAGCAACCCTTTCAGTTCCCCCACAGGCTAAACCCATGGATGAATTCTTTCTCCTTTCTTCACATTCCCACCCCATAACTTTGAGATCTAGTTTACAGAACTTCCAGAGGTCAAATCCCAGCTTGATCATGCATTCTCATATTGAATCGCCATCCTTCCCTGCTTCACTGCTTTTGCCCTGCAATCCTGTTCACTTGGATTGTACTCTCTAATTAAATAATAGCACATAAACTCTTGGCCTGAGGCTCTGCTTTCTGGGGAACCAAAGCTAAAAAATAGCTGGTAAACCACATCACATAATGGCAAAGAGGAAAGTCTAAAAAACAATTTGGAAGAAAAAAAGAATATCAAATAAAAAGAGCAATTAGACTAGCAGCAATCTTCTCATCAGTAACAATAGATGCCAGAAGATAACTGAAAGCACTATCCTTAAAGTACTAATGGAAAAATCACTCTTAACCTAGAATATAACATTTAACTAACCATATTAAAAAATGAAAGAGATGACATTTTCAGACAAAGACAGAAATTTCTACCTATAGACCCTCAATAGTAAAACTTCCAAGGAATAGGTTTCTTACTGAAGGGAATTAAACTCACCGTGAAGAAGTGGGATTAAAGAACAATACTGAGCAAAGAAAGTGATATACATGTAGATAAATCCAAGAAGGATTAACTGTTAAACACTGTGTAATTGTGTGACTAATTTTGGGGCCAAGTCAAAAATAAAGTGCAATTCAATGGAATATTACTCAGCCATAAAAAGAAACGAAATTGAGTTATTTGTAGTGAGGTGGATGGACCTAGAGTCTGTCATACAGAGTGAAGTAAGTCAGAAAGAGAAAAACAAATACCGTATGCTAACACATATATATGGAATCTAAGAAGAAAAAAAAAAGGTCATGAAGAACCTAGGGGTAAGACGGGAATAAAGACACAGACCTACTAGAGAATGGACTTGAGGATATGGGGAGCCGGAAGGGTAAGCTGTGACAAAGTGAGAGAGTGTCATGGATATATATACACTACCAAACGTAAAATAGATAACTAGTGGGAAGTAGCCACATAGCACAGGGAGATCAGCTAGGTGGTTTGTGACCACCTAGAGGGGTGGGATAGGGAGGGTGGGAGATGCAAGAGGTAAGAGATATGGGAACATATGTATATGTATAACTGATTCACTTTGTTTTAAAGCATAAATTAACACACCATTGTAAAGCAATTATACTCCAATAAAGATATTTTTTAAAAAAAGAAATTAGAAACTAAAAAAATAATAATAATAAAGTACAATTAAAATATAGATGATAATTACATGGAGATGATATAAAATACAATCAGAACCAATGCTTTGTAACTTATCAATTTTGTTTTCTGTAAGGGTTAGAGCTATTAAATATAAGACTGTGATCACTCAAGTACGAATGTTAGACCTTTAATTACAAAAAATCTAGAATTAGAATAGATAAACTCCAAATCTGTTGAGGGGAAAAACATAACATTGAGGGCTTCCCTGGGGGCATAGTGGTTGAGAGTCCGCCTGCCGATGCAGGGGACACGGGATCGTGCCCCGGTCCGGGAAGATCCCACATGCCGCAGAGCGGCTGGGCCCGTGAGCCATGGCCGCTGAGCCTGCGTGTCCGAGCCTGTGCTCCGCAACGGGAGAGGCCACAACAGTGAGAGGCCCGTACCGCAAAAAAAAAAACAAAAAACATAACATTCAATGAAAAATGCAAGTTACAAAAGGAAATATATTATTTATGCAAGTTCAAACTATAAAAGAGAATATTATTTCTAACTATAAACAAATGTCTTGATTTATAAAAATATGGATGCTAGAGTACAGTCAAACTTTAGACAGTGTGTAACTAAGCAGCAAGGAAAATGCCATGGACTTTGAGAGCTCTCATGTGTATCACTAATATTTTATTCTAAAACAAGATACCAATCAAATAGGGAAAAATCACATCTTGAATCTGAGTTTTGGATATACTAGTGATTCTGTGCTGTTTTATTAAGTTTAAATAGTTGTAAACAGTAAAAGTTAAAAAAAACTGTAATGGATCAATGTCCTTTACTAAGTCCTTGAGTCTTAGATCATGCTTTCTCCTCCTCCTTGGGCCAGTCCTTCTCTCTTCCTCCTTTTCCTTTTATCTCTAGTACATAACCTTGTATATGGAACATAGTAAGTACACATTAAACATTTGTTGACATGAATAATTCACATGAATGAGCTTTGCAAACTAAAGCCATTATCATAAACATAAACGCCTCACAATATAGCACAATTCTCTTCCAAGAAGTGAACCACTATAATAAACTCTGTTATGTGCTACGGAGTACCTCAAAATTAGTAAATGTGAAAATAGTATGTACCATAAATAGAAATCTATCTTAAAGAACATTAAAAACAAAAGAAACAATTAACTAACATCAGTATATTAGGTAAAAATTGCTTTGTTAGATGTCTTTCCAGAAAACTGCTAGACTACAGAAAATTGTAGATTGAGGAATTTTCTAAATATGATTCTGACGTGAATCCTGTAGACCTATTTTTGCAAATAAAAGTTTCTGTAGAGAAAGTGACATCATATAACACTGGTGGAACCAAAGCATTTATGAATAAAGTACTTACTGGTGCACAATTATATATAACTTTGGTGGGAGACTATTAAATATCTAGCATGCGAAGGTAATCTATTAATCTAAGAGTATAATTTTTAAGAGAGGTGAGAGTAGACGGCCAATTTTTATGACAGCATAAATGCTATCAGAATTGCACTTGAGATACTAGTATAAAGTAGGACACTCGCTGGTACAGAAAAATAGGTTTCTCAAGTGTGGAAGGTGAAAGAAAGAATAATGGAAATTTTAGCTTTTTGAACATAAAAATGTGAAATATATGCTTTAGTAATGAAAATGAAACTACAAAATAATAGTTTTTATTAAAAATATTTTCTTTCCAGTTACTAGGTCTTGCTAGAATACTTTTAACCAGATCATTTAATTCCCATTTCAATCCATTCTATATACCCGATTTGGTTATTATTTCTAAAAGTAATATGTATTCCCCCCCAAACCACAATATTTCACACAATATAAAAATAGAATATTAAGCTTACCATGAGATTGAGTAAAACCTATCATTATTCAGTGTCCTCATAATGAGATTTCATAGTATAAAAAGAACAAAACAGAATTGAAATAATGTATGAACATCCATATGTTATAGTTAGTTCTACTTGGGTGACACATTATACAATAATTCTGTGAAATTAATTGGAGAGAAATGATCTCAAGACGAAAAAAAATCCAAATTCACAGACATTAATCTTCTCTAGCATTAATTTTACTACTGTTCTTTAAAAATACTGTGAACCTTTCTTGAAAATCTATTCTAAGTCAAACTCTCTTTCATAGTCAACTATGATTTTTGTACATTTATTCTATGGACTCAAGGAGAGAACAGAATGCTGATATCAGAATGTCCCTTGAGTCCACAGATAGATTCATTGAGAATCATCTATATAGATAACAAAAAAACATGAGCTGATACTCACTACACACAACACTTTTGGTATTCATACTTACAGTGTTTCCTTCAAATTGATGTTCCATAGATTTTTGGCATACAATTATTTATGGAAAAAAATATGAAATATTAAAATCTATAAAATCTCATAAATACACATACAGTTGATAATGTCTATAAGCAGTTAAACCAAATTTTTAATTCGTATTTTATTTTTTGCATTTTTGTGGGAAAAGTATAAACTCAAAGAAAAGTTGAAAGACGAGTATAATGAATAAATATACCAACTATTAATGTACCACAATGCCAGTTCTCTCTCTCTCTCTCTCCAAACACACACACACACCTATCTCTCTTTTATCAAACAATCTGATATTAGCCTGAGGATATTATATTTCACCTCTAAATACTTCATTATGCCTGTAATGAGGACACAAACCCGTATCACCACTACCACACTTATGAAAGTTAACATTAATTCAATTCTATCATCCATTATACAAAAGTGGAGGAAAATTTGGGACCCCAAAATATGTCTCTTTGGCATAAGAATTATTTTAGACTGGTTATTTTAAAAAAAGAGCAAACTCAGGAGAAACTCAGAAAACCAAGTAGAAGTTACCCTTTTGTAAAGGACATTTACAAGGGGAAATCTCCATTTGTAAGGGTGTCTCTCCCTCTATATCAGAAAAGGAAGGATGACTCTAAATCTCTAGAAACTCTTATCAGTAGAGAGGACAATGACTTAAATCTGCATAACAAATATATCCTTATTTACTGTGCTTTGCCTGGTAACCTCCCATAACTGCCCCCCCACACTAAACATCTTCTTTGTCTTTAGCTGGAGATGGTATCTAAGGTGGTGGCTTGGGCCATTTTGGGGAGATACTCAGTTTTCCTGGGTACCTCCCATGTATATAGGAGGTATACCTGTTATTAAAATTCTGTTTGGGGACTTCCCTGGTAGCACAGTGGTTAAGAATCCACCTGCCAATGCAGGGCACATGGGTTCGAGCCCTGGTTCAGGAAGATCCCACATGCTGCGGGGCAACTAAGCCTGTGCGCCACAACTACTGAACCTGCGCTTTAGAGCCTGCGAGCCACAACTACTGAAGCCCGCATGCCTAGAGCCTGTGCTCTGCCACAAGAGAAGCCACCGCAATGAGAACCCGCGCACTGCAACAAAGAGTATCCCCAACTCACCGCAACTAGAGAAAGCCCGCATGCAGCAACAAAGACCCAATGTGGCCAAGAATAAATAAAATAAAATAAAATAAAATAAATAAATTTATTTTAAAAATTCTGTTTTTATTCCTGTTACTCTGTATTTTATTATAGGAGGATTAAAGGGGAACACATTTTTCTACCCCAAAATATGTGTCTTTGGCATAAGGATTATTTTGAGCGAAAGATAATCAAAATACATCAGATTCAGGAAAAGCCCTTTACCTCCCCCTCAACAGATTAAATTTACATTGGAAAGGGAGCCTGTACCAGGAAAAAAGCTACTACCAGAGATAACTTTTTACCTAAGAGACTTATTTGCGTAACAGGGCAAACTTTGTTTTCTAAATATCTCTTCCTTCCTGTGAATGGCCTTCTTTCCCTTTGTACCCCAGACCCCTACCTCTTTCCTTAGCTCAGGATGTTATATAAGCTTCAATTACCTGGCTGCCTTTTGGGTCTCTTATTTTTATGGGACTCCCATACATATAAAATTAAATGTTTTTCTCCTGTTAATGTCTTAGGTCAATTTGATTATTAGACCAGCCAAAGAACCTAGAAGGGTAGTAGGAAAATTTTTCCACTTGAGTTGGCAACCATGAAGAGACCTTCACTGGCTGGACACTGCTCACTCTGTGGCTGCTGCAGCTGAGAGAACCTGGGACCTCTGACAAAAGCCAAAAGAAGAAATCTCATGTCAGTCGCCCAGATCTCTGCCTGCAGGGTCTGATGGAAGTGAAGGTGGTGAGAGTCCTTTTCTTTTTCTAGATTTAGATTAGCAGGAGAAAATATTTGGGTGAATTCGTTACTTAGGAATACCTACTCTGGTAAAAATTTGATGAGTACTCTTGTTTTCTATTGATTCTTTTCCTACTGTTTCTTTTCTTTGTTTATGTCTTTTGTGTCATTTGCCATAATGATGAAAACCACAGTGTATAACAGAGCCAAAAGTCCTATAAGCCTGTCATTTGAGCCTGCCTCACAGACTGGTGAGTTCACAGTTCTCACCAGACTGGCACTGTGAGTTAATGTGCACATGAGGTAAAGGCTATTACTAATGAGAATTTCAGAAGCAAGCCACAAAATTGGTGGGCACAGTCGAGCACTTAAAAGCTGTTAGAGCACTCGCAACCTAACTCAAAGACCCCCAGGTTAGGATAAGTTGGTAATGAATGGGTTAAATTGACTAGGTCACCACCAACCTCAAGAAAATTTCCATGCCATGAGGTACATGGTAAAATACCACAATCCCCAATCCAGTGGCACATCCCTCTTAGGTATCAGTTTGGCTCCAAGAGACCCAAGGCTTAGCTGAAGCCATTAATCTGTACATGAAAAAAAAAAGAAGTGGAGGAGGTTTTCCTTTTGTGTTGTTCTATGCTTAAGAGCTTAGCTTTATGACCAGTGAGAATATCACCTCTAGTCCCCACCACCTGGAAGGCACCTACACTTGTGTGCATTTCCAGTTGAAAAGACTGGGATTCCAAGTGTGGTAGCCAGTTGATCAGAATCACTGGTAACAATCTGGGCTTGCAACTGGCATCTCTTTGTCTGACTATGCCAGCTCTCAGGGGAGTCTGTCACAAGTGGCCCTGATCCACAACGGGCTTTTGTCATCTCAACCTTCATTGTCTCATTCTAGATATTGTTAGGGCTGCATCTTTGCAGTCTCCTTTGGGACATATCTTGCATCCGTGGTTAAGCCATAAAAAGTCTTATTGGTTTGATGTGATATTGAGATTAATATAAGATTCTACCTGTCAATTGCCAGATAATGGGAGCTTCGAATTGGCTATATTTAAGTGTAACAGCTATTGATAGGGACTCCCTTAATAAGATGAGAGAACAGAAATTAGACTCAGAACAAAAATAATATCTACACCTGACATAAATTCCCTTTTTTCATCCTCTTATACATTCCTTTACCCCCAACTCCCTGTCCCAGACCCTCCAGATCTTTTGGCTCTCTGGGCCTCTGGTTTAAACCCTACCTCTCAAACTCCAACTCCATCACCTCAGTGAATTCCCTTAGGTCCCCAGATTCCTCCAACTTCCCCCCAAATCCCTTAAACATCAAGTTGCCTGTTTTGACTTCCCTTTCTTTACAAGATTTACAGAGAGCACTCTGGCCTAACCTCTAGGCCCGGGGTATACAGATTACGCATTAAAATACTAAAAGCAAGGAATTATTCAGCAGAAGTACCAGAGACAGACGGTAGGGATCATTTTTCCATCCCTTATGATCCCTTCCACTTTCCAGGGCTCTGTAAACAGGCTCTGCCAGCTTTAGGCCTTCCTATGCAATGCCTCTGTAGTTGTATCCAGGACGCACACCACAAAAAATTCATGTCCCCCAGACAGCAGCAGATCTTCTAAGTTATAAAGCCTTTTACCTCAACTTTCAGAACATCTTACCAAATTTAGAGAGGAATGGAAAGCTTAGTGGCCATTCACAACCACACTCACAGCAACCTAGATTGGCTGTTAAGGGATGTTCTTCCCACCCTTGATTATGCTATAGCTATCAGACAAGCCAGGCAGTCCCCTGAGGAACACCTCCCCGCTGCAGAAGAAACAGATGGCCAGAAGTTCTCCCAGGCTCTCCTACAACTGATCAGGAAATGGATCACCTGGAGGCCAATGTTTAGGGGCCAGTAGAAGCAATAGTACAGGTTTTCCCCCTAAGGTGAATTGGTCTGAGGTTGAATTTTGTACTCAGAAAGGTCTTTGTTAAAAGCTTTAGACAGACTTTTTGAAGGCATACTGCATTAAACCCTCAAGCTCTAGAAATCTTTTGATTTTCATCTTAGTTGGAAATCTCCCTGATATAAAGAAGCAAGTTTAGTTGGATGGGCACATCAGTCCCTTGATAGTCAGGCTGTTATCCAGGTCTTTGGGGAATTGGAAACAATAATCTTTGTCTTACAAATCTCTAAAAAACCAGAAATGTGGCTCTAGAAGCAAATCAAATTCCACCTTTTTTACCAATCTCCAAACCTCCCCTATTCATCTCAAAATGCTTGTAGATATTGTTAAAAACCAGGACATTGGAGACAGAACTTAAGAAAAAGAAAAATTTAAATAGTAATTACCCTGGACCTCTGAAAACAGGCAAATACGCCTGAAAAACTCCATCTTAGAGAAAACTTGGATACTTTCTTTATGATGTAGATTTTCTACCTCCATCTCCTCTATTGACTTAAGAGCCATTCCTTAAAATGCAAACTGTAGGGAGATGTTTTTCATCAGAAAAAAGGGGGGGGATGGTAATTGGAAATTGGGCAAATAATCTTAAATGTCCTCTCAACAAATATTAATAAAAAGCTTTAGCCATCTGAGCAGGTGAACTTCACTTATTCCAACTGCCAAAACAAAATTTGGATCCACCTGTTCATTTATAAACTAGTGAGTTTTATATTACTGTACCTTAATCATAGCTAAAATTTTAAAACTACAGTTATAAGGTCTCTGATTGCATCTGTCTGTATGTTTATGTGTGTCTATATATGTACGTTGTATATGTGTGGTATTTTTCTACCTTAGGATGGTATTGCCAAAATTAATTTGTAAAAGAGCTCTATTTAGTTGGGTTGAAGGTCAAGCGCATGAAAAAACTGGGTCTTCTAAAACTCTCAGAAATATAGAAACTAACCCAAGTGTTAATCTGGGACAATCTTCAGTAAATAAAACCTAGTTTAAGTTTGTTAGCTTAATTAAGATATGTGTGTTGGTTTAATTAAAATAATGAATGTAAAAAATTTTATTCTACCTGAGTTTACTAGTAAAATTCATACTATCTCTGTTGCAAAATTTGTCAGCAAGAAACATAGCTTGGAGGAGTTCAGGAAGATGGCGGAAGAGTAATACGCGGAGATCACCTTCCTCCCCACAGATACATCAGAAATACATCTACCAGTGGAACTGCCCCTATAGAACACCCACTGATCGCTGGCAGAAGACCTCAGACCTCCCAAAAGGCAAGAAACTCCCCACGTACCCGGGTAGGGCCAAAGAAAAAAGAAAAAACAGAGACAAAAGAATAGGGACAGAACCTGCACCAGTGGGAGGGAGCTGTGAAGGAGGAAAGGTTTCCACACACTAGGAAGCCCCTTCGCGGGCGGAGACTGAGGGTGGCGGAGGGGGGAAGCCTCGGAGTCACGGAGGAGAGCGCAGCAACAGGGGTGCTGAGCGAAAAGCGGAGAGATTCCCGCACAGAGGACTGGTACCTACCACCACTCACCAGCCCGAGAGGCTTGTCTGCTCACCCGCCATGGCGGGCGGGGCTGGGAGCTGAGGCTCGGGCTTCGGTCAGATCCCCGGGAGAGGACTGGGGTTGGTGGTGTGAACACAGCCTGAAAGGATTAGTGCACCACGGCTAGCCGGGAGGGAGTCCGGGGAAAAGTCTGGAGCTGCCGAAGACGCAAGAGACCTTTTCTTCCCTCTTTGTTTCCTGGTGCACGAGGAGAGGGGGTTAAGAGCGCTGCTTAAAGGAGCTCCAGAGACAGGCGTGAGCCACGGCTAACAGCGCAGACCCCAGAAACAGGCATGAGACACTAAGGCTGCTGCTGCAGCCACCAAGGAGCCTGTGTGCAAGCACAGCTCACTATCCACACCTCCCCTCCCGGGAGCCTGTGCAGCCCACCACTGCCAGGGTCCCGTGATCCAGGGACAACTTCCCCGGGAGAACGCACAGGGCGCATCAGGCTACTGCAACGTCACGCCGGCTTCTGCCGCCGCAGGCCTGCCCCGCACTCCGTGCCCCTCCCTCCCCCCCGGCCTCAGTGAGCCAGAGCCCCCGAATCAGCAGCTCCTTTATCCCCGTCCTGTCTGAGCGAAGAACAGACGCCCTCCGGCGACCTACACGAAGAAGCGCAGCCAAATCCAAAGCTGAACCCCGGGAGCTGTGAGAACAAAGAAGACAAAGGGAAATTTCTCCCAGCAGCCTCAGGAGCAGCAGATTAAATCTCCACAATCAACTTGATGTACCCTGCATCTGTGGAATACCTGAATAGACAACAAATCATCCCAAAATTGAGGCGGTGGACTTTGGGAGCAAGATATTTTATTTTTTTCCCCTTTTCCTCTTTTTCTGAGTGAGTATGTGTATTCTTCTGTGTGAGATTTTCTCTGTAAAGCTTTGCTTTCACCATTTGTCCTTGGGTTCTGTCCATCCTATTTTGTTGTTTTTTTACTTTAAAAAAAAATTGTTTACTTAATAATTATTTTTTATTTTAATAACTTTATTTCATTTTATCTTACTTTATTTTATCTCCTTCCTTCCTTCCTTCCTTCCTTCCTTCCTTCCTTTCTTTCTTTCTACTTTTTCTCCCTTTTAGGTGGGAGAGCCAACTTCAGGACACTGGTCCACAAGAGACCTCCCAGCTCCACATAATATCAAATGGCAAAAATCTCCCAGAGATCTCTATCTCAACACCAAGACCCAGCTTCATTCAACGACCAGCAAGCTACAGTGCTGGACATGCTAGGCCAAACAACTAGCAAGACAGGAACACAGCCCCACCCATTAGCAGAGAGGTTGCCTAAAATCATAATAAGGCCACAGACACCCCAAAACACACCACCAGACGTGGACCTGCCCACCAGAAAGACAAGATCCAGCCTCATCCACCAGAACACAGGCACTAGTCCCCTCCACCAGGAAGCCTACACAACCCACTGAAACAACTTTAGCCACTGGGGGCAGACACCAAAAACAATGGGAACTACGAACCTACAGCCTGCAAAAAGGAGACCCCAAACACAGCAAGATAAGCAAAATGAGAAGACAGAAAAACACACAGCAGATGAAGGAGCAAGATAAAAACCCACTAGACCTAACAAATGAAGAGGAACTAGGCAGTCTACCTGAAAAAGAATTCAGAATAATGATAGAAAAGATGATCCAAAGTCTTGGAAATAAAATAGAGAAAATGCAAGAAACATTTAACAAGGACCTAGAAGAACTAAAGAGGAAACAAGCAACGATGAACAACACAATAAGTGAAATTAAAAATACTCTAGAACGGATCAATAGCAGTATAACTGAGGCAGGAGAACGGATAAGTGACCTGGAAGATAAACTAGTGGAAATAACTACTGCAGAGGAGAATAAAGAAAAAAGAATGAAGAGAACTGAGGACAGTCTCAGAGACCTCTGATACAACATTAAATGCAACAACATTCGAATTATAGGGGTGCCAGAAGAAGAAGAGAAAAAGAAAGGGACTGAGAAAATATTTGAAGAGATTATAGTTGAAAACTTCCCTAATATGGGAAAGGAAATAGTTAATCAAGTCCGGGAAGCACAGAGAGTCCCATACAGGATAAATCCAAGGAGAAACATGCCAAAACACATATTAATCAAACTATCAAAAATTAAACACAAAGAAAACATATTAAAAGCAGCAAGGGAAAAACAACAAATAACATACAAGGGAATCCCCATAAGGTTAACAGCTGATCTTTCAGCAGAAACTCTGCAAACCAGAAGGGACTGGCAGGACATATTTAAAGTGATGAAGGAGAAAAACCTACAACCAAGATTACTCTACCCAGCAAGGATCTCATTCAGATTTGATGGAGAAATTAAAACCTTTACAGACAAGCAAAAGCTGAGAGAGTTCAGCACCACCAAACCAGCTTTACAACAAATGCTAAAGGAACTTCTCTAGGCAAGAAACACAAGAGAAGGAAATGACCTACAATAACAAGCCCAAAACAATTAAGGAAATGGGAATAGGAACATACATATCGATAATTACCTTAAATGTAAATGGATTAAATGCTCCCACCAAAAGACACAGACTGGCTGAATGGATACAAAAACAAGCCCCATATATATGCTGTCTACAAGAGACCCACTTCAGACCTAAGGACACATACAACAAGATACCACTTCACACACCCTGACGTGGTTATCATCAAAAAGACATAACAACAAGTGTTGGTGAGGATGTGAAGAAATTAGAACCTTCATATACTGCTATTGGGAATGTAAAATGGTAAAGCTGCTTTGAAATAATCTCACAGTTCCTCTAAAAGTTAAACATAGAGTTACCACCACATGACCCAGAAATTCCATTCCTGGTTATATACCCAAGAGAACTGAAAATGTATGTCACATAAAAAAAGTATATGCAAATGTTTATAGCAGCCTTATTCACAGTAGAAAAAATAAAATACTGTATATCTATGCAATGGAATACTATTTAGCAATAAAAAGAAATGAAGTATTGATATATGCTACAACATGGATGAGCCTTGAAAACATCATGCTAAGTGAAATAAACCAGCCACAAAAGACCATATATTCTATGTAATCATTTATATGAGATGTCCAGAATGGCAAATCTATGGACAAAAAGTAGATTTGTGGTTGTCAAGGGCTGAGGGAGATGGGGGTAAAAGGTAGTGGCTACTAATAGATATAGTATTTCTTCTGGGGATGATGACAATATTCTAAAATTGATTGTTGTGATAGCTGCACAACTGAGTGAACATACTAAAGGCCATTGAATTGTTCACTTTAAATGGGTTAATTGTATGGTACATGAATCATAATCAAAATAAAGTTGTTATTTATAAAAAAGAAGAGTATATTCTACCATCAGTGTAGAAAGTGGAGGGTACAAGCCTGACGTAAGAGAGACCATGAGAATAATACATTTTTTTGTGGTGAGACACACTGAAAATCTGATCCAGGAAAATGAAGGAAAACTAACATGTATCAGACTTATATTTCTGAAAAGATAAAAGGTGTTTCCTCTTTAAGAAATCAGAAATGAGTCTGTACTTTGGTATTTTTCCCTATATAAAGTACATTATTACAGGAAAGAATCTGTGCCTCTCATGATAGTTGAATGCTGAACTTCATCTTTTAACACTTTAATTTCTAAAATTCACAAAGTTTTGGTCTGTGATTTTTCACATTATGCTTTCAATGCTATAATGGCTGATACTTTTCTCCTATATAGTTGAACTTTACACAACACAGCTTCTTGGTTGTGTTTCCTTTCGCTAGGTCAGAAATGAATCTAAAATTTCATAGTCATGTTCTTTTCATTTGATTATTCAAGTAATAAAATATGAAATTTCTTGATATTTCAGGAAGAACAAACTTTGCATGCTTCCATAGTGAAAATTAAGGGCAAAATTAGATGAAATTGAAGTTCAGAGAAGAGGAACATAATGATGCATGCCTGGAATGATTTATAAAGAAATATTAAACAAGGGAGACTAAATGTGGAAAACTTGGAAAAGCAGATGACTAAGTGGAAACATAATTATATACAAATATTTGATAATATCAAAAGAGAGAGAAGTGACACATAGAAGCCAAGCATATAGAGAATTAACAATGTCATGTTGATAAAAAAAAGGAAAATCAAAATGAAAACTAAAAGAGGAAGCTAGTAGAATAATCTGATATTGAAAAGGTTTACTAGACAACAAGGTGTCAAAAATGTTTTCATTGTGCGTTGGTATAAAAAACCAAAATTATGGTAACGATTACCTTTAAGATACAACATTAACATGCTCCCTAATAGTTCAAGAAGCAAAACATGGGGCAATTGAGCAAACAGATGGGATCCTACATCGATAATCACTTTTCAGAAATATGGCTTTGAGAGATGTTAAACAACCTCAGCAGACTCCTTTTCAATAGCCTTATCTCCTGATATTGACTTCCATGGCCAGAGTAGGACGCATAATTGGAAGATTTTGATTTTCATACAGTAATGTAATCTCTTTCATTTGAGTGAAGTGAGCTCTGAAAACATTACTTGGAACACATGATGCTGATTCATTACATTTCACTTGATAATTGTAATAATGGGTGTGTGTAATTTTAATTGTACATCTCTCATCATATGGAGAAAGTATATGCCATATCACAAAGTGGGGAGATAGTGAACTTTCAAAGGTATCTGAATATCAGATGTTTTCCTAACTGGCCATTAACTGTAGGCAATTTGCTAATCATCTTTTCTTCTTTAAATGAAAATGCCACGTTGTCCTTGACCTTAAGTGGAGATTTTCTGCCTGTTATTCATACTGCAGGGAATAATAATAATAATAATAATAATAATAATAACAGGTACACGCAATGGTCACTAGACTAAACCAAGTTCCCATTGAATGGCGGTCACCTAAATTTTTTTTTTTTTTTTTTTTTTTTGCGGTACGCGGGCCTCTCACTGTTGTGGCCTCTCCCGTTGCGGAGCACAGGCTCCGGACGCGCAGGCTCAGTGGCCATGGCTCACGGGCCCAGCCGCTCCGCGGCATGTGGGATCTTCCGGGACCGGGGCACGAACCCGCGTCCCCTGCATCAGCAGGCGGACTCTCAACCACTGCGCCACCAGGGAAGTCCTCACCTAAATTTTTATTCCTTTGCTTCATACTTTAGCTTCTGACACACCAATCTTAGGTCATCCTGGTTGTACTGACACACTTAATTCTATTTCACTGATTTGCAATCTTAACCTGCCCCACTCAAAACTTACTCAGAAAGAACGTACTTCAAGGATGAAGTTTGAACAAAATCTTTGAAATAATTCATATGACAAAATTTATTTCATCTGGCAAAGAACTGGTAGAAATTTTATTATAGGAAAACATAATGTTTGTATCTTTAATTGCAATAGTTTGAGGATACAGCACACTGTGACACAAAATGGGAACTTAACAAACATGTGTTGAGCAAACAAATGAATAAAAAATGGATTTTAAGAAAAGATACGAGTTGCAGCCATGTTTGAAGAATTACATCTAATATGTAATTTGTGTATTGGAGTATTATTGGCTATGGCAAAAGAAGAGCTATGCTGCATCAAACCTGTAAAACACCTAATGTTGTATGCTAAGGAGTTTGGTATTTATTTTGTGGATTTTAAAGTAGATAAATATCATGAGTATTGGGGGAAAAGAAAAATAGAATGGTATGGATGTTAAGCAAGAACTTTGTTTCAATGATGTAAGTGTGAGCTATAATTTCTAATGATGGAGATCAGTAAGAATGTAATAAGGTACAGATCTTCCTCAACTTATGATGGGGTAATATCCTGATAAATCCATTGTAACTTGAAAACATCATATATTGAAAATGCATTTCATAGACCTAACCTACCGAATCGCATAGCTTGTTAGCCTAGCCTATCTTAAATGGGCTTGGAGCACTTAAACTAGCCTACATTTGGGCAAAATAAGCTAACCAAAAGCCTATTTTTAATAAAGAGTTAAATATCTCATGTAATTTCTTGAATACTGCACTGAAAGTGAAAAACAGAATAGTTAATGGGTACAGAATGGCTTTAAGTGTACCAGTTGTTCACATTCATGATAGCGTGGCTGACTCGGAGCTGCAGCTCACTCCTGCTGCCCAGCATCACGAAAGAGTATCATACCACATATCACTAGCCTGGGAAAAGATAAAATTCAAAATCTGAAGTATGGTTTCTACTGAATGTGTATTACTTCCACACCATCACAAAGTCGAACCATGGTAAGTCAGGGACTGACGATATTTGATGATTTGGAAGTCATTGGTGACTTTTGAGAAGGTAGATTGACAAATTGGTGGAGACAAAGCAAGAAAAAGTAAATTACATTTTCTGTTCTGGCCAAACTAGAGTAACAGGGATCAGAGTTACCCTCTGGAACACCTAAAAAAAAGGGTAGGGAAATAAGACAACAGTTTGCAAGGCACTGGACGTCAAGGAGCAGAGACTCATTCCTGAGAGACAGGAAATAAATGATGTGAGCCTTATGATTGTTTCACATTACCTGAGTTTCCAGGCCACAGCTCAGGGAGGGGGATCCCAGGCAGAGACCAGCAGTCTCACTAAATAAAGGAGAAAGGGCTGAGAGACTCTAGAGAACAAGGTGGGTAGAGTTCTCAAGACAGAGTACCAGAGAGGAGAACGATTCACAGAGAGGGAACAGAATCTTGCACCTCCACACTAACTGTTCAGCTGATTACTGATCAGCTTATGTGTGTGACTACATTACTAGAGGCCAGGAAAGGAACCACTTAAATGGACTATAGAAAACAGTGCCTAATACTCATATAGGGCCTGAAATACTGACTTTTCCTATCAGCCAGACTGTAAAACCTCAAGATTAAAGGGCAATGGACAATATACACGGAAAGGTCTTGCCTTAATGGTGGGGAATATTTAACCATATATTATAAAAGAACAATACAGCAACATTATTTAGCCATATAATGTAACAGGAGACTGCTATATTTCTTTCTACCAAATCTTTAAAAGGACCTAAAAGGATCAAACCATTTCCAAGCAACTCAACAGTATCCCAGAAAAAAAGGTAAAAAATATTTGTAAAAATACAGAATTATCCAGCACCCAAAAAGGTAAAATTTACAATGGCTGGCATCCAATAATAAATTATCAAAGAAGTAAAGAGGCAGTAATCACCCTTGTAACGAAGAAATGAAGCAATCAAAGCCAACTCATAATCGACACAGATGTTAGAATTAGCAGAAATGACCATAGAACAATTCTTATTACTATACTCAAAAGGTTCAAAACGTTAAGTTAGAGACATGGAATATATTTTTTAAAGTCCTAAATCAAACTTCTAGAAATGAAAAATTCAAAGTGTAAGATAATAAAAAAACGCACATTGAATGGCATCCATGACATATTAGACACTGCAGATTAGTGAACTTGAAGACTAAGCAAGAAATATTATCCAAAATAAAACACAAACAAAAAGAAAAAGTTTTTCAAAATGAGCAGAGCATCAGTAAACTGTTTGAAGAAAACTTCAAACAATCTAATGTATATATATATAAAATTGGAGTCTCCAAAGAAGAGAGAGAAGGCAAGACAGAAAACATGTTTGAAGAAATAATGGCAACTTTTCCCCAAATTTAATGGAAACTATAAGTCCCCAAATCCAAGAACTTCAACAAACTTCAAGCACAACAAACATAAAAAAAAAAGGACAAGTCATATCGTAAACAAATTGTTCAAAAACCGTGATAAACAGAAAAATTTTAAAGGAGCCAGAGGGAAAAAAGACACATTACATAGAAAGAAACAAAAATCAGGATGAAATCAGACCTCTTATCTGAATAAAGCAACTGGGAAAAAGTAGACAGCCTCCTTAAAGAAAGAAAAAAAATTGGTAAACTTAGAGTTCTATGTACAGTGAAAACAACTCTTTAAACCAAGGCAAAATAGGGATTTTTTTCAGTCATACAAAAGTTGAACAAATTCATTACCAGCAGACATAAAGTACCCCCAAAAGAGTTGAATAACTTCATTTAGGCAGAAGGAAAATTATACCAGATGGAAATAAGTGTCTAAAGGAATAAAGAGTAGTGAAATTGATAACTACATGGGTAAATAAATAAGATTTCCTATATATTAAAATCATTGGTGATTCAGTATTTGAAGAAAGGCAATTTTTTTAAGTAGTATGGAATTTATAAGATATATAAGAGCAAAATGGATGTCAAGAGTAGAACAAAATTGGGAGGAGAACTCAATCAAATAGAAGACAGAAAAAAATAGAGATAAATCAATGAAGGTGAAAGCTGATTCTTTAAGACCAATAAAGTATATTAACCTCAAGCCAGTCTAATTAGTAAAAAAAAAAAAAGACTGCTAAAATGAGCAATGAAAGAGGTGACATCACTCTACAGATTCCACAGCTATCTAAAGGATAACAAGAAGTAACATGAATACTTTGACTATAATTTTGACAAGATAGATGAAATAGATATATTCCTTGAAATACACAAACTAATCAAGTTCATTCAAGAATAAACAGACAATGTGAATATACCTATATCTATTAAAGAAGTTGAATTTTGCTCCAGGTTCATCAATATTTTATCAACTATGAGACCAACATTCATATATACTCCTGTCATATTTTTGTAGTGCTATGAACATTACACTGTTGTATCAATTACTGGCGAAAATGAAGCCATAAGTAAAAGGAGAATTACTCTTTAAAAAAATGATCTAGTTGGGCTTCCCTGGTGGCGCAGTGGTTGAGAGTCCGCCTGCCGATGCAGGGGACGCGGGTTCGTGCCCCGGTCCAGGAGGATCCCACATGCCGCGGAGTGGCTGGGCCCGTGAGCCACGGCCGCTGAGCCTGCGCGTCCGGAGCCTGTGCTCCGCAACAGGAGAGACCACAACAGTGAGAGGCCTGCATACCGCAAAAAAAAAAAAACAAAAAATGATCTAGTTAAGTCATTACAGCATGGGAGGAATCTCAAAATAATAGTGCTGAGTAAAAAGAGAATTGTATAGCTCCACTTATATTAAGATTGTAATGAAATAATTACAATTATTTTGTTAACCAAAAATTGAAATCTATGGTCAAAACAATGTTAACTCTCCTTAATAATGAAATTATTATCTCCCCTTTTACAATTCCATCAAGCCCCCCAAACCAGATTGAATACTACTTACTTAAATTGTAGGTAAAACTTGAGTTATGCCATTTTATCATATCTCCCAACTAAATATAATTTTTAAATTTTACAATATTCATAAAAATTCACCACAAAGGAATATTTCCATATCCTATATCACAGATACAGAACAGCAGGGTGCTTCAAGTCCCTGGCAAATGTAGTTTGCAAAATAGACATCTGTGATCAAAACTACATAGCAACATCAAATATCCTCACAAATCTATTCATATGCTTTGCGTTTCATGAATAGCAATTTTAAATTCACTCATTAAATTAAGAAATCAAGCAACTCCTTTACATTTCCAAAATAACAGCTAAAACTGTCTGGGACAGAAAAATTTGTAGCTAGAAAAATTCATAGTGCAGACCTAAAGTGTACTTCTGTTTCCATTAATGAAGGAATTCATCTATAAATGGAAGTATATGTATATATTTCATCCTTATAGGAGTGGATATCTGTTTATGTGCAAATATTCTATTTCAAATGAAGTTTGCCTGTGAGCATCGTGTGCCTGAAGAACCAGGTATTTTCTATGTAGTTTTGTAAGCCAAAGCCTAGAATTGCCCTCTAATCTAAAATTTCTCACCACAACCTTAAGTCCATATCACTGCTGTATCTTATTTACGCAATGATTTCCAAATTAGTCTCTCTTCTTAAGTATATTTTTATAAAATGCAAATCTGGTCAAATTCATATGCTTGTTAATTCTCCAGGCTCATCTAAACTTACCTATACGCATAAACACATCTCTCTCACACACACACAGCCACACAAACACACTCTTACATTCCAGATTCCAGTCAACATGTCCTTTTCATACCTCTATGTCTTTGTACATGATCTTCCCTATTGTTAGGACTTCACTCAGGCCACTGTGATCTTGTTTCAATGCTCTCTCCTTCAAGGCCAATTTTATGATTGGTTTTATTAAGATCTTATGTTTTTAGACAAGGACCCTCATTTGCCAGTTGCCTTCTACTAAAGAATTCATTCTAATACTCCAGACAAATGAGTAACTAATGCCTTCAAAATCTAGAAAATTGGGGCTTCCCTGGTGGCGCAGTGGTTGAGAGTCCGCCTGCCGATGCAGGGGACACGGGTTCGTGCCCCGGTCCGGGAAGATCCCACATGCTGCGAAGCGGCTGAGCCTGCGCGTCCGAAGCCTGTGCTCCGCAACGAGAGAAGCCACAACAGTGAGAGGCCCGCGTACCGCAAAAAAAAAAAAAAAATCTAGGAAATTGCCAAACTTATTTATTCACATATCAAAGAGGCCAATATTCTGCCCTCTGACTCAGCATTATCTGGTTTCTGTGGCTCTCCATTCAAGCCTTTGACTTTATGAAGCAGCTTTCACCCTTACACTATTCCATCCCATAAAATCTGCTTTTCCACATTTTGGTTACAGGAACTTGCATTTCACAGAACACGTTTCCTCAACTATAAAGTGGAAACCATATCATCAAACTCAAACTTTGGTGAGAATTAAATGATCACTTTACATAAGGCCCTAATATTACAAGCATCACAGAATGATACTCAGCTAATATTTGTAGAAGAGTAGGAGGGAGAGAGGAAGGAAGGAGAGTTCCAAAAAGGTACAAAGAACCCAAGAAAAAAAAAAGCTTTAATGGTGTTTATCTTGTGTGATAGCCTTCAGTTAAAGCTCAGTCAATCTTATCTATTAAGATGAAAAAAATGTATTTGAAAAATGAGAGTCACTAGAAAAGCTTCCTATTGCTTATTGGTGATGGCTACTTCCAGTGAAATAAACTTTCCTTGGAGAAATTATGTGGTTTTTTTCCACTGCTGTAATTACCTATATTGGTATAAGTTGTCATACAGAAATAAACAGGAGCAATGTCTGATCTCTTTGGAATTTTTTTTAGCATCAATGAAACTTTAAGAAATAACCTGCCCTCAAATCTGTAGTTTTTAGGAGAGAGAAATCAGGAGAGCCTTATATATCTGTGTTAGTGTAGCCTCCTAAAGTTTTCAAAGCCCATTCACAATCTTTGGTTTTTTTGAGGTTAACGATATAGAGAAACCAGAAAGTATTATTGTCTTCATTTTAATAACTGAGAAAACTCCAGATAACTTGAGTTACCTGAAGTGTGAGATCTGATTCAGTGTCTTCTAATTGTGTGCATTATTTCCACACTGACATTCAGCAATATTATGAAAAATGAAATATACATCTTGAAACCTTGGACCCCAACTATTGAAACTAGGGCAATAACATATGTACCGGAGCCTCTAATAAAGAAAACATAAAGATACACTTTCATTTTCTGGAATGAGTTGTACCCTGCTTTTCCATCTTGCCTGTTGTTGGTCAGTTATGTGGCAGGAGGGGGGATAAATTCCTTTCTGGATGTAAAAGCCACAGACAAGGTAGAAATGGACTGCATGGCCACTGATACTCGTATCATGCTCTCCTGATCTTTCACCATTTAAAAAAAAAAGTTAAGGATATTGTTCTCTTTTCAATCTATCATTAGAGTAAATAAGGAACTTTTATTGTGCATAATAAAGACAATGCCTTTAAGTAAGCAAATATTTATGGCATAATTTATTCAACAGATATTTGTATCATGAGGAAGAAACTGATAGTACATGGAAGAATTGAAAGGTAATGAATAGCCACTCCTGTTACTTAATATCTTACAAAATGGAAACCTGTGATGTCTTAATTATCGCCCTTTCACTGCTTCTTCTTTGCCCAAGTGCACAGCACATAACGTTTTACATCAAATTGTATCCTACTAAAAAAGGGAAAATATTATACCTCATCCTATTTTTTGAAACATATATTTTCTATTTGCTACAACCCTAGTGAAAACAAACACTGTGTAATTATTAAACATTGCTAACCAGGTTAATTATGCTCATATTAAAATTATTTAAAATAAAGATTTGCTTAGGTTAGGAAAATAGGATACAGTAGGCTGTAGCAAACTTTCTCCCTGTTAAAATTTCCTTTGGTGATATGTATGTCCATGTTAGACTCCACTTTAAGCCAGCCACGTGCCAAAAGCTGATGGTATATTATAATAATCAATTGTATTACAGTGTCACATAAGGGGTAAAAAAACCTTTGGAGAATTTCGTTCTAGGAATATGTAGTTTAATAAAGAAAAAGGAAGTTGTTTTTCATTTCTGACAGTCTGCATGAAAGAGCATGAAAAACCCAGCCTTTTGAGTCAGGCAGAAATGAGTTCATAGTCCAGCATTGTCATGTTGTTATCCTGTGGCTTTAGGCAAGTCGCTTTGCAGAATGTGTTATCTCATATACATACATATATACATATATATATATATATATATATATACACATACATATATACCTAAATATAAAAGAATATTATTCAACCATAAAAAAGAAGGATCTCCTACCATCTGTGACAGGGGCTGGACCTTGAGGACATCATGCCAAGTGAAATAAGTCCGACAGAGAAAGACAAACACTCTACGATCTCACTTATATGACAAATCTAAAACAAAAAACACACAGAAACAGCAGAATGGTGGTTGTTAGGTACTGGAGGGTGAGGGAAATGGGTAGATGTTGGTCAAAGTGTACAAACTTGCAGTTATAAGGTGAGTAAGTTCTGGGGACCTAATATAGAACATGGTGACTATGGTTAACAGTGTCATATTATATACTTGAAAGTTGCTAAGACAGATCTTAAATGTTCTCACCACATACACACAAACATTTAATTATGTGAGGCAATGGATAAACTAACCTTACTGTAGTAATCATTTCATAAAACATACATGCATCAAATCATCACATTATATACCTGAAACTTATACAATGTTATTTCTCAGTTATATCTCAATAAAGGTGGAAAAACTTTTTAATTAAAAAAATAAAAATTGGGCTTTCCTGGTGGCACAGTGGTTAAGAATCTGCATGCCAAACTTGCACAAGCCTCTTAGATAGCCTCATTCACCAGAGGGCAGACAGCAGAAGCAAGAAGAACTACAATCCTGCAGCCTGTGGAACAAAAACCACATTCACAGAAAGATAGACAAGATGAAAAGGCAGAGGGCTATGTACCAGATGAAGGAACAAGAGAAAACCCCAGAAAAACAACTAAATGAAGTGGAGTAGGCAACCTTCCAGAAAAAGAATTCAGAATAATGATAGTGAAGATTATGATGCAGGACCTCAGAAAAAGAATGGAGGCAAAGACTGAGAAGATGCAAGAAATGTTTAACAAAGACCTAGAAGAATTAAAGAACAAACAAACAGAGATGAACAATACAATAACTGAAGTGAAAACTACACTAGAGGAATCAATAGCAGAATAACTGAGGCAGAGGAACGGATAAGTGACCTGAAAGACAGAATGGTGGAAATCACTGCTGCGGAACAGAATAAAGAAAAAAGAATGAAAAGAAATGAAGACAGCCTAAGAGACCTCTGGGACAACATTAAACGCAACAACACTCACATTATAGGGGTCCCAGAAGGAGAAGAGAGAGAGAAAGGACCTGAGAAAATATGTGAAGAGATTATAGTCAAAAACTTCCCTAACACGGGAAAGGAAATAACCACCCAAGTCCAGGAAGTGCAGTGAGTCCCATGCAGGATAAACCCAAGGAGAAAAACGCCAAGACACATAGTAATCAAATTGGCAAAAATTAAAGACAAAGAAAAATTACTGAAAGCAGCAAGGGAAAAGCGACAAATAATATATAAGGGAACTCCCATAACGTTAACAGCCGATTTCTCAGCAAAAACTCTACAAGCCATAAGGAAGTGGCATGATACACTTAAAGTGATGAAAGGGAAGAAACTACAGCCAAGATTACTCTACCCAGCAAGGATCTCATTCAGATTCGATGGAGAAATCAAAAGCTTTACAGACAAGCAAAAGCTAAGAGAATTCAGCACCATCAAACCAGCTCTACAAAAAATGCTAAAGGAACTTCTCTAAGTTGGAAACACAAGAGAAGAAAAGGACCTACAAAAAGAAACCCAAAACAATTAAGAAAATGGTCATAGGAACATACATATCGATAATTACCTTAAACGGGAATGCATTAAATGCTCCAACCAAAAGACACAAGCTTGCTGAATGGATACAAAAACAAGACCCATATATATGCTGTCTAAAAGAGACCCACTTCAGACCTAGGGACACATACAGACTGAAAGTGAGGGGATGGAAAAAGATATTCCATGCAAACGTAAATCAAAAGAAAGCTGGAGTAGCAATACTCAGATAAAATAGACTTTAAAATAAAGAATGTTACAAGAGACAAGGAAGGACACTACATAATGATCAAGGGATCAATCCAAGAAGAAGATATAGCAATTGTAAATGTATATGCACCCAACACAGGAGCACCTCAACACATAAGGCAACTGCTAACAGCTACAAAAGAGGAAATTGACAGTAACACAATAATAGTGGGGGACTTTAACACCTCACTTACACTAATGGAAAGATCATCCAAAATGAAAATAAATAAGGAAACACATGCTTTAAATGATACAATAGACCAGATAGATTTAATTGATATTTATAGGACAGTCCATCCAAAAACAGCAGATTACACTTTCTTCTCAAGTGCACATGGAACATTCTCCAAGATAGATCACATCTTGGGTCACAAATCAAGCCTCAGTAAATTTAAGAAAATTGAAATCATATCAAGTGTCTTTTCTGACCACAATGCTAAGAGATTAGAAATGAATTACAGGAGAAAAAATGTAAAAAACATAAACACATGGAGGCTAAAGAATACGTTACTAAATAACCAAGAGATCACTGAAGAAATCAAAGAGGAAATCAAAAAATACCTAGAGACAAATGACAATGGAAACGAGAAGATCCAAAACCTATGGGATGCAGCAAAAGCAGTTCTAAGAGGGAACTTTATAGCTATACAAGCCTACCTCAAGAAGCAAGAAAAATCTCAAATAAACAATCTAACCTTACACCTAAAGGAACTAGAGAAAGAAGAACAAACAAAACCCAAAGTTAGCAGAAGGAAAGAAATCATAAAGATCAGAGCAGAAATAAATGAAGTAGAAACAAAGAAAACAATAGCAAAGATCAATAAAACTAAAAGCTGGTTCTTTGAGAAGATAAAAAAAATTGATAAACCATTAGCCAGCCTCATCAAGAAAACGAGGGAGAGGACTCAAATCAATAAAATTAGAAATGAAAAAGGAGAAGTTACAACAGACATCGCAGAAATACAAAGCATCCTAAGAGACTACTACAAGCAACTCTATGCCAATAAAATGGATAACCTGGAAGAAATGGAACATTTCTTAGAAAGGTATAACCTTCCAAGACTGAACCAAGAAGAAATAGAAAATATGAACAGACCAATCACAAGTAATGAAGTTGAAACTGTGATTAAAAATCTTCCAACAAGCAAAAGTCCAGGACCAGATGACTTCACAGGTGAATTCTATCAAACATTTACAGAAGAGCTAACGCCCATCCTTCTCAAACTCCTCCAAAATATTGCAGAGGTAGGAACATTCCCAAACTCATTCTATTAGGCCACCATCACCCTGGTACCAAAACCAGACAAAGATACTACAAAAAAAGGAAAATTACAGACCACTAACACTGATGAACATAGATGCAAAAATCCTCAACAAAATACTAGCAAACAGAATCCAACAACACATTAAAAGGATCATACGCCATGATCAAGTGGGATTTATTCCAGGGATGAAAGGATTCTTCAATATATGCAAATCAATCAATGTGATACACCATATTAACAAATTGAGGAAGAAAAATCATAAGATCATCTCAATAGATGCAGAAAAAGCTTTTGACAAAAATCAACACCCATTTACGATAAAAACTCTCCAGAAAGTGGGTATAGAGGGAACCTACCTCAACATAATAAAGGCCATATATGACAAACCCACAGCAAACATCATTCTCAATGGTGGAAAACTGAAAGCATTTCCTCTAAGATCAGGAACAAGACAAGGATGTCCACTCTCACCACTATTATTCAGCATAGTTTTGGAAGTCCTAGCCACGGCAATCAGAGAAGAAAAAGAAATAAAAGGAATACAAATTGGAAAAGAAGAAGTAAAACTGTCACTGTTTGCAGATGACATGATATATACGTAGAGAATCCTAATGATGCGACCAGAAAACTACTAGAGCTAATCAATGAACTTGGTAAAGTAGCAGGATACAAAATTAATGCACAGAAATCTCTTGCATTCCTATACACTAATGACGAAAAATCTGAAAGAGAAATTAAGGAAACACTCCCATTTATCACTGCAAAAAAAAGAATAAAATACCTAGGAATAAACCTACCTAGGGAGACAAAAGACCTGTACACAGAAAACTGTAAGACACTAATGAAAGAAATTAAAGATGACACCAACAGATGGAGACATATACCATGTCCTGGATTGGAAGAATCAATATTGTGAAAATGACTATACTACCCAAAGCAATCTACAGATTCAATGCAATCCCTATCAAATTACCAATGGCATTTTTTATGGAACTAGAACAAAGTATCTTAATATTTGTATGGAGACACAAAACACCCCGAATAGCCAAAGCAGTCCTGAGGGAAAAAAAACGGAGATGGAGGAATCAGGCTCCCTGACTTCAGACTATACTACAAAGCTACCGTAATCAACACAATATGGTACTGGCACAAAAACAGAAACATAGATCAATGGAACAAGATAGAAAGCCCAGAGATAAACCCACTAACCTATGGTCAAATAATCTATGACAAAGGAGGCAAGGATATACAATGGAGAAAAGACAGTCTCTTCAGTAAGTGGTGCTGGAAAAATTGGGACAGCTACATGTAAAAGAATGAAATTAGAACACTCCCTAACACCATACATAAAAATAGTCTCAAAATGGATTAGAGACCTAAATGTAAGACTGGACACTATTAAACTCTTAGAGGAAAACCTAGGAAGAACACTCTTTGACAGAAATCACAGCAAGATCTTTTTTGATCCACCTCCTAGAGTAATGGAAATAAAACCAAAAATAAACAAATGGGACCTAATGAAACTTCAAAGCTTTTGCACAGCAAAGGACACCATAACCAAGATGAAAAGACAACCCTCATAGTGGGAGAAAATATTTGCAAACAAATCAACGGACAAAGGATTAATCTCCAAAATATATAAACAGCTCATGCAGCTCAATACTAAAACAACAAACAATCCAATCCAAAAATGGGCAGAAGACCTAAATAGACATTTCTCCAAAGAAGACATACAGATGGCCAAGAAGCACATGAAAAGCTGCTCAACATCACTAATTATTAGAGAAATGCAAATCAAAACTACAACGAGGTATCACCTCACACCAGTTAGAATGAACATCATCAGAAAATCTACAAACAACAAATGCTGGAGAGGGTGTGGAGAAAAGGAAACCCTCTTGCACTGTTGGTGGGAATGTAAATGGATACAGCCACTATGGAGAACAGTATGGAGGTTCCTTAAAAAAATAAAAATAAAATTACCATATGATCCAGCAATCCCACTACTGGGCATATAGCCAGAGAAAACCATAATTCAAAAAGACACATGCACCCCAATGTTCATTACAGCACTATTTACAACAGCCAGGTCATGGAAGCAACCTAAATGCCCATTGACATACAAATGGATAAAGAAGATATGGTACATATATACAATGGAATATTACTCAGCCATAAAAAGGAACGAAATTGGGTCATTTGTTGAGACGTGGATGGACCTAGAGACTGTCATACAGAGTGAAGTAAGTCAGAAAGAGCAAAACAAATATCATATATTAACACGTGTATGTGGAACCTAGAAAAATGGTACAGATGAAGTGGTTTGCAGGGCAGAAGTTGAGACACAGATGTAGAGAACAAATATATGGACACCAAAGGGGGAAAGCTGCGTGGGGGTGGGGGTGTGATAAATTGGGCGATTGGGATTGACATGTATACACTGATGTGTATAAAACTGATGACTAATAAGAACCTGCTGTATAAAAAAATAAAATAAAATTCAAAAAAAAAAAAAAAAAAGAATCTGCCTGCCAATACAGGGGACACGGTTTCAAGCCCTGGTCCAGGAAGATCCCACATAGCGCGGAGCAACTAAGCCCCTGCACCACAACTACTGAGCCTGCGCTCTAGAGCCCATGAGCCACAAGTACTGAGCCCACGTACCACAGCTACTGAAACCTGCGTGCCTAGAGTCCATGCTCTGCAACAAGAGAAACCACCGCAATAAGAAGCGCGCACTACACAACAAAGACTAGCCCCTGGGGCTTCCCTGGTGGCGCAGTGGTTGAGAGTCTGCCTGCCGATGCAGGGGACACGGGTTCGTGACCCAGTCCGGGAAGATCCCACATACCATGGAGCGGCTGGGCCCATGAGCCATGGCCGCTGAGCTTGCACGTCCAGAGCCTGTGCTCCGCAATGGGAGAGGTCACAACAGTAAGAGGCCCGCGTACGCAAAAAAGAAAAAAAAAAAGAGTAGCCCCTGCTCGCCACAACTAGAGAAAGACCATGCGCAGCAACAAAGACCCAATGTGGCCAAAAATAAAATAAATAAATAAATTTATTTTTAAAAATAAATTTTTTAAAAATCACTGAAATCTACTATATATTGCATATTTGCGATCTTTCCTCCAATTTTTTTTTTTGCGGTACGTGGGCCTCTCACTGTTGTGGCCTCTCCCGTTGCGGAGCACAGGCTCCGGACGCGCAGGCTCAGCGGCCATGGCTCACAAGCCCAGCCGCTCCATGGCATATGGGATCCTCCCGGACCAGGGCACGAACCCGTGTCCCCTGCATCAGCAGGTGGACTCTCAACCACTGTGCCACCAGGGAAGCCCCCTCCAATTTTTTTGAAAAGCAAATTCAGCATGATGAACCTTCAAAATTTTCACAGTACAGTACAGTGTATCAGTACCAATATTTAGTGGATCTGTATTCAGTGGACTAAAAAACTCCATAAGATCTACTACTTATAACACCATTATTATTGAGCCTCTAGGAGAGAAAAATCTGTAATGGAAACACAGACAATATCTAAGGTTCCTTTTCTGTTGTTGTTAGAGAGACAAGACAGTTACTCTTGAAATTAAATAAAAATTCAGGACAATAATATAAGAAATGTCTAAAGGCCATATAAATGTAGCCCTTGATAAGCTACTTTCTGAAATTTAGTTCCTCTGTCTCAAACTAATCTTCAGGATTTATTGATTCCAAAAACTATTCACATTCTGGAAATGTACTACCTACTAACACTTCTACAAGAAAAAATATAAATGAGATTTCAGTGACTAGCTGGAAAAGAAAAAAACAGAAAAAAGGGGGGAAGGTATTATGTTAGCCTTCCAAACTTATAACAGAAGAACCTAAAGTTTAAAAATGAACTTTAGTTTTTACATAATGAATAGATTACTTTATCAAGGTCAGTCTTTTAAAAATAATTGCTACCACATATTAATTAAAGCCAATGAGCTAAGTGTATTATTAGCATCATTTTAAATGAATCATCTAAGTTAATACTTATAATATATGGTATTATTAGTCCCATTCTTCTGATGAGTAAATCATTATATGCAAGTTCACATAGCTTGGAACAGGCTTTCAACTGAGGACTTTTTGACACAGAAGCCCAAGTCTTTCATACCTGTGAAAGAAATAAAGAATGCTTATTGCATTCATTTTGTACCTATATACCTTAAATGAAGTAGCAGTACACTGAGAATATATATAGATCATGAATTATCTCAATTCCCCGGGCTGCTATTATATCATTAAGCTATTATTGTTAACTTTCTGCTGACTACCAGAATATTGACTATTATAACTAAAATTAAAAAGAGGACTTCAATTTACAGACAAGTGAAGTCTCACAGTATACGTGTGTGGTGACATCTCAAATTTGGGTATTGACTTTTACCTGTTCAGTATAACAGTTTATCAAATGACAGCATGGTGCTTAAAAGATTTTACTTATAGGCTGTTTTCAAGAGGCAAATGTCTTGGGAATTTTTCTCACTTAACTGTTCTTTAGCATAATATATCCCCTATGGCTCATTTTCATAGTTAATGATCAACATGAGCAATATGTCTTTTTAATGTGAATATGAAATTTGCGTTCTGCAAGATAATGATGACAGAAGATAGAAACAAGCTTTTCATTTATTTATTTTTGCTAGCCTTTTTTAAAGTAAAGCCATCTTACCAATAGTTTACGAAATTTATTACTTAGAGCAAGAACCTTATTTATTTACTCCTGGGTAAGAAAATGAAAAAGTTAATAAAGTTCATAAAACTCCATTACCTAATGAATTCTAGTTCAATAATGCACCACAGACTTACATACAAAGGGCCTTGCAAACACTTAACCATGAGTCAAATCAATCAAAATAAATAAATTTGCAACCACAAAATTGACTACATTGAAAATATTTATAACATTTCTGAGAATGTTTTGTCCATCCTGCTGGGTAAAAAAGTCACTGCTGTAAACAACTGTGGTTTTTCCTGTAATTTGGCAACAAAACAGTCAATATACAATACAGTTCTTCTTATTACAAATATATAGGCAGTCAATATGTATGTTGACTGATTGGTTTTACTTTTAAAAAGCTATTTCTGTGGCCCACTGTTGATCTGATTATAATAAATTTTATACCAGAAATAACCTTAACACAGTGTTTTTTTAGACCCTGTCAACAGTTAGTCTCCATACAGACAGATCTTGATTGAATACTGTTTTCCTAATAGTGATAAGGAGGAAAGCTAAAATAAACTTAGTCAAGCCTTTCTGTAGTACTTTAATTCCCTTCATTTTATATAATTACAATCATCTAGAAAAAAGACAACCAAACTTTAACCTGTCACCAAAATAAAGATGTGAAAAATTAGTTTCAAAATCCTGGAGGAGGAAATGAAATGGGGCGTGGAGGAATAAATGATATTCCCTTGCTCCTATTTTCATAAAGTACTTCTTAATTTATTTATTTAATACAAAGATATTAGAAATTCCTAATAATACACATTAAATTTAACAAAATTTGATTGTAAAAAATGTATTTCCAATGCTGTATATTCTAAAGTGACATTGTTCCATTTCTTAAACTGCCCTGTGCCTTAATATGTTCTTTAATTTATAAATATTTTAGTAAAATAAATCTGAAAAATTCGCCCTATAAAATAGCTTCTTAGAGTTTCCCAGTGCCCATGAGTTAATTAAATGCTATTTACAATAACTGATTCAAGAAATAAATTTAATATTTGTTAAACGCAGTGTTTCCTAAACTCATTTGACGTCAGAAAAGATTTTTTTTTCAAGCAATACCTATTAAACTCTCATATATCAAGTGGAACATCCTTTGGAAAAACATCAGATAAGAGAATATTATCTGTATTTACAATTCAGTTTAAGCAAGTTATAAAGATTATTATTTTGAAATTAACACATTACATTTATATATTATAAATAAATAATTAAAATACTATTTCTGGAATTTAAATCTTCAGTATATGAACTGAATAATGCAGTGAATCAGGCAAAAGGAAAATAAAATCGAGGAAATACTACAGAATGTTGAATAAAAGGTACAGTGATTAAATATATGAGGGATAATTAAGAAATGTGGTGATTAAGTCCAACACAAAACTAGCAGAAGTTCTAAAATCAGTTAACGTAAGAAATAGAGAAGAAATCATCAAAGAGACATTAATAAAATAATATCCCTTAGCTGAACAAATATCTGTTTCCGTAATTTCTCTTTCTGATATTTCATTGTTAGCATATAGAAATGCAACAGATTTCTGTATATTAATTTTGTACCCTGCAACTTTACCAAGTTCATTGATGAGCTCTAGTGGCTTTCTGGTGACACCTTTAGGATTTCCTATGTATAGTATCATGTCATCTGCAAACAGTGACAGTTTTTACTTCTTCCTTTCCAATTTGGATTCCTTTTTTTTTTTTCTTCTCTGATTGCCGTGGCTAGGACTTCCAAAACTATGTTGAATGAAAATGGCAAGCATGGGCATCCTTGTCTTGTTCCTGATCTTAGAGGGAATGCTTTCAGCTTTACACTGATGAGTATGATGTTATCTGTGGGCTTATCATATATGGTCCTTATTATGTTGAGGTAGGTTCCCTCTATACCCACTTTCTGGAGAGTTATTATTATAAATGATGTTGAATTTTATCAAAAGCTTTTTCTGCATCTATTGAGATGATCATATGGCTTTTATTTTTCAATTTGTTAATGTGGTGTGTCAGATTGATTTGGGATACTGAGAAATCCCGGCATCCCTGAGATAAATCCCACTTGCTCATGGTGTATCATCCTTTTAATGTATTGTTGGATTCAGTTTGCTAGTATTTTGTTGAGACTTTTTGCATCTATGTTCATCAGTGATACTGGCTTGTAATTTTCATTTTTTGTAGTATCTTTTGTCTGGTTTTGGTATCAGGGTGACGGTGGCCTCAAATAATGAGTTTGGAAGTGGTACTTCCTCTGCAATTTTTTGGATTAGTTTCAGAAGGATCAGTGTTAACTCTTCTCTAAATGTTTGGTAGAATTCACCTGTGAAGCCATCTGGTCCTAGACTTTTGTTTGTTGGAAGTTTTTAAATAACTGATTCAATTTCAGTACTGGTAATCAGTCTGTTCATATTTTCTATTTCTTCCAGGTTCAGTCTTCAGAGATTGTACCTTTCTAAGAATTTGTACATTTTTTTCTACGTTGTCCATTTTATTGGCATAGAGTTGCTCACAGTAGTCTCTTATGATCCTTTGTATTCTGTGATGTCAGTTGTTAAGTTCTTTTTCATTTCTGATTTTATTGATTTGGGCCCTCTCCCTTTTTTTCTTGATGAGTCTGGCTAAAGATGTATCAATTTTGTTTATCTTTTCAAAGAACCAACTTTTAGTTTCATTGATTTTTTTGACTCTATTTCATTTATTTCTGCTCTATTTTTTGGATTCCTCTCCTAAAATAAAGAAAATATAAGCAAAAATAAACAAATGGGACCTAATTAAACTTAAAAGCTTTTGCACAGCAGAGGAAACCATCAACAAAATGAAAAGACAACCTATTGAATGGGAGAAAATATCTGCAAATGATATGGCCAATATAGGATTCATATCCAACATATATAAACAGCTCATAAAACTCAACATCAAAAACAAACAACTCAATTAAAAAATGGGCAGAACTGAATAGACATTTTTCCAAAGAAGAAATGCAGACAGCCAATAGGCATATGAAAAGATGTCTCACATCAGTAATCATCAGGGAAATGCAAATATTGGGTGGGCCAAAAAGTACCTTCAGTTATTAAGTAAAAATAAAAGACACATCTTTCATTTTCACCAGGAACTTTATTGAACAACATATTCACCCATTTGTTCCACTACCTTCTGCCATTTTTCAGGCAAATTCATGATTCCATCTTCCCATAACATTTTATCTTTTTGAGCAAAGAACTGTTCCAGGTGCCTTTTACAGTCTTCCGGGGAATTGAAATTTTTTCCATTAAGAGAATTTTGTAAAGACCAAAATAAACGGAAATCCAAAGGTGCAATGTCTGGTGAATATGGCAGATGAATCAGAACTTCCCAGCCAAACTGTAACAGTTTTTGCCTGGTCATCAACCAGGTCTTGTTATGTGGTCTTGTGTTATCCTGATGGAAGATTACTGCATTTTCTGTTGACTAATTCTGGATGCTTTTGTTGAGTGCCACTTTCAGTTGGTCTAATTTGGAGCACTACTTGTTGGAATTAATCCTTTGGTTTTCTGGAAGGAGCTCATAAAAGAGGACTCCCTTCCAGTTCCACCATATACACAACATCACCTTCTTTGGATGAAGACCAGCATCTGGTATGGCTGGTGGTGGTTCATTTCGCTTGTCCCACGATCTCTTCCATTCCACATTGTTGTACAGTATCCACTTTTCAACACCCATCACAATTTGTTTTAAAAATGCAACATTTTCATTACGTTTCAGTAGAGAATCGTAGGTGGAAATATGGTCAAGAAGATTTTTTGCACTTAACTTATATGGAACCCAAACATCAAAGCGAGTCACATAACCAAGCTGGTGCAAATGATTTTCAGTGCTTGATTTGGATATTTTGAGTATGTTGGCTACCTCCCACATGGTATAATGTTGATTGTTCTTAATTACTGTTTTAATTTGATCGCTATCAACTTCAACTGATCTACCTGACCACGGAGCATCATCCAGCAAGAAATCTCCAGCACGAAACTTCGCAAACCACTCCTGACATGTTCAATCAGTCACTGCACCTTCTCCATACACTGCACAAATCTTTTTGTGCACTTCAGTTGCGTTTTTACCTTTCTTGAAATAATAAAGCATAATATGCCAAAAATGTTGCTTTTTTCTTCCATCTTCAATATTAAAATGGCTACATAAAAATTTACCAATTTTGATAAGTCTTTCTTTATATGCATGCTGATATGACAGCTGTCACATACAATCTAACAAAATTGTTTTGAATAAAGTTAAAGACAACTAAGTGCTACTAGAGACATCTTACAGAAAAAACTGAACGAAACTTTTGGCCCATCCAATAAAAACCACAGTGAGATATCACTTCACACCTGTCAGAATGGCTATCATCAAAAAGTCAACAAATAACAAATGTTGGTGAGGATGTGGAGAAAAGAGAACCCTTGTACACTGTTGTTGAGAAAGTAAATCGGTGCAGCCACTGTGGAAAACACAGTGGAGGTTTCTCAAAAAACAAATAGCAGAGCTACCATGTGACCCCGCAATTCTACTCCTGGGTATATACCAAAAACAAACAAACAAACAAACACTAATTCAAAAAGATACATGAATCCCAATGTTCAAAGCAGTGTTATTTACAATGCCAAGGTATGGAAGCAACCTAAGTGTCCATCAACAGATAAATAGATGAAGAAGATGCGATATATATATATATATATATATATATATATATATATATATATATAATGGAATACTACTCAGCCATTAAAAAGAATGACATTTTGCCATTTCCAGCAACACGGATGGACTTGGAGGGCATTATGCTAAGTGAAATAAATCAGACAGAAAGATAAATACTGTATGATATCGCTTATATGTATCATCTAAAAATACAGCAAACTAATTAACATAACACAAAAGAAGCAGACTCACATATATAGAAAACAAACTAGGGGTTACCAGTCATGAGGGGAAAGGGGGAGTGGGAGGTACAAACTCTTGGGTGTAAGATAGGCTCAAGGATATATTGTACAACACGGGAAATATAGCCAATATTTTGTAATAACTGTAAATGGAAAGTAACCTTTAAAATTGTATAAAAATTTTAAGTACTTTAACAAAATAATTTTTAAATGAAAGAATAATATGAGAATTTTAAATAGTGGTGATACCATATGATCTGTAAGAAGAAAATAAATCTCCAAAGACATAAAAATACATTATCGCTGCAACTAGAGAAAACCCGCAGGCAGCAACAAAGACCCGATGTAGCCAAAAATAAATAAATAAATTTTTAAAAATAAATAAATTTAATAAATAAATAAATACATTAGACTTTGAAAACTGAGACATTTACCTCTTAAGCAGTAGGTGATTAAAATCACAGATTTATATTTGTTACTCTATAGATCCAATTGCAATCCTTGATTTTTCCATGAACAATAAGTTAGATTTTTATCTCTTTTATGGTGCTTACAACAATGCCCGTGAAAAAGCTGTTTTCTAAAGATTTGAAATACGACAAATTCATCTTGGATTATTTTTTTATCACAGTATTTTTCATGACAGAATTAATTGTTCTAAACATGTTTATTAACTTGTCAAGGGAATATTTATCATTTCCTTTGTTAGATGTAGCTGAATGATGTTTTCTACCCTTACTAACAAGTACGCCTTAGTTTCTCCTTGTGAATGAGGAATGATAAATGCCTCTTTTGCCTCTGGCTCTTCCTCTGTAAACTGGACACAATATATATTCTTTCTAAATTTCGTATGAAATCAAACAAATGGGTTATTTGTAAACCAATATAATTTATGTAACATGGTTTTGCATGTTATCTGTCTCAGAATAAGCATCCAGTATAATATTGCTATTTCATATAGTATAATTATAATCAGAAAACAGAAGTAAACTATATTCAATGCATAAAGGGGAAGCAAAAGTCATAGAGATCTTCTTATATCTCACAAATATTTTCATTTATTTATAGGAATATGCTTTAAAGCCTCAAGATATTTAGTAGATTTCATGATGTTTATTTATATAGTAAGAGAATTTTCATAAGGGTATAATTTTAGCTTCCTTACTTAGAAAAATTCTGAGGAACCTGTATAAGAGCCAATGTGTCAACCACTCCCTTTAATAATACTGTAACTAGCAAGCTAGTGAGCATTCACTTATCTAAAATATCCTAAAGTTCAACTGGGCAGCTTCAAAATTTTTCATATGACTGTTGATTAAAACTTTTATTTGTACCTTGTATCCATTTCATTTTTTTTACTTTCTAAAAGAATATATTGTATAAAGGACTCATATCTAGGATATATAAAGAACTCTTAAAACTCAACAATGAGAAAACAAGCAACCTAACTTTATATATGTGTGTATACACACACACACACATACACACACACACACACACACAATCTATAAGAACAAAAGAAAGTGGCCTCGTAGAATGAATTTGGGAGTCTTCCGCCCTCTGCTATATTTTGGAAGAGTTTGAGAAGGATAGGTGTTAGCTCTTCTCTAAATGTTTGACAGAATTCACCTGTGAAGCCATCTGGTCCTAGGCTTTTGTTTGTTTGAATATTTTTAATCACAGTTTCAATTTCAGTGCTTGTGATTGGTCTGTTCATATTTTCTATTTCTTCCTGATTCAGTCTTGGCAGGTTGTGCATTTCTAAAAATGTGTCCATTTCTTCCAGGTTGTCCATTTTATTGGCATAGAGTTGCTTGTAGTAATCTCTCATGATCTTTTGTATTTCTGCAGTGTCAGTTGTTACTTCTCCTTTTTCATTTCTAATTCTATTGATTTGAGTCTTCTCCCTTTTTTTCTTGATGAGTCTGGCTAATGGTTTATCTATTTTGTTTATCTTCTCAAAGAACCAGCTTTTAGTTTTATTGATCTTTGCTATCGCTTCCTTCATTTCTTTTTCATTTATTTCTGATCTGATTTTTATGATTTCTTTCCTTCTGCTAACTTTGCAGTTTTTTTGTTCTTCTTTCTCTACCTTGATACCAAAACCAGACAAGGATGTCACAAAGAAAGAAAACTACAGGCCAATATCACTGATGAACATAGATGCAAAAATCCTCAACAAAATACTAGCAAACAGAATCCAACAGCACATTAAAAGGATCATACACCATGATCAAGTGGGGTTTATTCCAGGAATGCAAGGATTCTTCAATATACGCAAATCAATCAATGTGATAAACCATATTTACAAATTGAAGGAGAAATACCATATGATCATCTCAATAGATGCAGAGAAAACTTTTGACAAAATTCAACACCCATTTATGATAAAAACCCTGCAGAAAGTAGACATAGAGGGAACTTTCCTCAACATAATAAAGGCCATATATGACAAACCCACAGCCAACATCATCCTCAATGGTGAAAAACTGAAAGCATTTCCACTAAGATCAGGAAGAAGACAAGGTTGCCCACTCTCACCACTCTTATTCAACATAGTTTTGGGAGTTTTAGCCACAGCAATCAGAGAAGAAAAGGAAATAAAAGGAATCCAAATTGGAAAAGAAGAAGTAAAGCTGTCACTGTTTGCAGATGACATGATACTATATATAGAGAATCCTAAAGATGCTACCAGAAAACTACTAGAGTTAATCAATGAATTTGGTAAAGTTGCAGCATACAAAATTAATGCACAGAAATCTCTGGCATTCCTATACACATTCCTATACACAGCAATCAGAGAAGAAAAGGAAATAAAAGGAATCCAAATCGGAAAAGAAGAAGTAAAGCTGTCACTGTTTGCAGATGACATGATACTATACATAGAGAATCCTAAAGATGCTACCAGAAAACTACTAGAGCTAATCAATGAATTTGGTAAAGTTGCAGCATACAAAATTAATGCACAGAAATCTCTGGCATTCCTATACACTAATGATGAAAAATCTGAAAGTGAAATCAAGAAAACACTCCCATTTACCATTGCAACAAAAAGAATAAAATATCTAGGAATAAACCTACGTAAGGAGACAAAAGACCTGTATGCAGAAAATTATAAGACACCGATGAAAGAAATTAAAGATGATACAAATAGATGGAGAGATATACCATGTTCTTGGATGGGAAGAATCAACATTGTGAAAATGACTCTACTACCCAAAGCAATCTACAGATTCAATGCAATCGCTATCAAACTACCATGGGCATTTTTCACAGAACTAGAACAAAAAATTTCACAATTTGTATGGAAACACAAAAGACCCCGAATAGCCAAAGCAATCTTGAGAGCGAAAAACGGAGCTGGAGGAATCAGGCTCCCTGACTTCAGACTATACTACAAAGCTACAGTAATCAGGACAGTATGGTACTGACACAAAAACAGAAAGATAGATTAATGGAACAGGATAGAAAGCCCAGAGATAAACCACGCACATATGGTCACCTTATCTTTGATAAAGGAGGCAGGAATGTACAGTGGAGAAAGGACAGCCTCTTCAATAAGTGGTGCTGGGAAAACTGGACAGGTACATGTAAGAGTATGAGATTAGATCACTCCCTAACACCATACACAAAAATAATCTCAAAATGGATTGAAGACCTAAATGTAAGGCCAGAAACTATCAAACTCTTAGAGGAAAACATAGGCAGAAAACTCTGTGACATAAATCACAGCAAGATCCTTTTTGACCCACCTCCTACAGAAATGGAAATAAAAACAAAAATAAACAAATGGGACCTAATGAAACTTCAAAGCTTTTGCACAGCAAAGGAAACCATAAACAAGACCAAAAGACAACCCTCAGAATGGGAGAAAATATTTGCAAATGAAGCAACTGACAAAGGATTAATTTCCAAAATTTACAAGCAGCTCATGCAGCTCAATAACAAAAAAACAAACAACCCAATCCAAAAATGGGCAGAACTAAATAGACATTTCTCCAAAGAAGATATACAGACTGCCAACAAACACATGAAAGAATTCTCAATATCATTAATCATTAGAGAAATGCAAATCAAAACTACAATGAGATATCATCTCACACCAGTCAGAATGGCCATCATCAAAAAATCTAGAAACAATAAATGCTGGAGAGGGTGTGGAGAAAAGGGAACATTCTTGCACTGCTGGTGGGAATGTGAGTTGGTACAGCCACTATGGAAAACAGTATGGTGGTTCCTTAAAAAACTACAAATAGAACTACCATATGACCCAGCAATCCCACTACTGGGCATATACCCTGAGAAAACCATAACTCAAAAAGAGCCATGTACCACAATGTTCATTGCAGCTCTATTTACAATAGTCCAGAGATGGAACAACCTAAGTGCCCATCACTGGATGAATGGATAAAGAAGGTGTGGCACATATATACAATGGAATATTACTCAGCCATAAAAAGAAACGAAATTAAGCTATTTGTAATGAGGTGGATAGACCTAGAGTCTGTCATACAGAGTGAAGTAAGTCAGAACAGGAAAGACAAATACCGTATGCTAACACACATATATGGAATTTAAGAAAAAAAAAACGTCATGAAGAACCTAGGGGTAAGACAGGAATAAAGACACAGACCTACTAGAGAACGGACTTGAGTATATGGGGAGGGTGAAGGGTGAGCTGTGACAAAGCGAGAGAGAGGCATGGACATATATACACTACCAAACGTAAGGTAGATAGCTAGTGGGAAGCAGCCGCATAGCACAGGGAGATCAGCTCGGTGCTTTGTGACCGCCTGGCGGGGTGGAATAGGGAGGGTGGGAGGGAGGGAGACGCAAGAGGGAAGAGATATGGGAACATATGTATATGTATAGCTGATTCACTTTGTTATAAAGCAGAAACTAACACACCATTGTAAAGCAATTATACCCCAATAAAGATGTTAAAAAAAAAGAACAAAAGAAAGAAAAATACATATATACGTATTTTTACCAAAGAAGATATACAGATGGCAATTAAGTACATGAAAAGATGCTCAACATCATACGTCATTAGGGAGATACAAATAAAACCACAATGAGATATCACTACACACCTATTCGAATAGCTAAAATCCAATAACTGACAAAACCAAATGCTGACGAAGTGCAACAGGAACATACATTCATTGCTACTGAGCATATAAAATGATACGGTTATTTGGGAAGACAGTTTGACAGTTTCCTACAGAGCTAAGCATAGTTTTACAATAGGATACAGCAATCATACTCCCCAGTTAATTGAAAACCTATGTTCACACAAAGGCCTATACCAAATGTTTATAGCAGCTTTTTTTATAATTGTCCTAAACTGGAAATAATCATATCAACAGGTGAATGGATAAACAAACTTGGTATTCGAGATGATGGATAGATACTTCAGGTGATAAAAGGGAAGAAACTACAGATTCACACAACAACATGGATGAATCCTAAATGCATGTTGCTAAGTCAAAGATGCCAAATTCAAAAGTCTACATATTGTATGATGCCGTTTATTCAACATTCTGGAAAACACAAATTATAGGGATGGAAGACAAATCAGCATTTGTCAGAGGTTGGGAGTGAATGACTACAAAGGCCACTCACAGAGACTATTTTACGTTAATGAAACTGTACTGTATGGTACTAGGCATAAGATACATGACTACGCATTTGTCAAAACACACAGAATAGTACATCACAGGGTGAACTTTAATGTATGCAATTTTAAATCAGAGTATCCTGGATGTAATGCATACTGTGACAAATAAATTTAACTGTATTCCCAATATATGATAAAGCGGCACTGAAGGGTGTGGAGAAAAAGGAACTGACCTAAGTGACTTTAGAAAATGATGTTTTGATTGGTAAATATGACCAGGCGCAAAAATAACTGTACATAAACATAATTTTAGTTGGTAAGTTTGTTTCTCACAGGAATACAGTTGAGAAATCTGAAAACACATTTACACTAGTGTAGAACAAATAAGTAAATAAATGGTAAATAATTTGAGTCAGGTTTCTCACTGTCAGTAAAAGAAGTTACAAATAAGCAAGGGGCAAAAGCTAGAATGAACCATGTGATACTGGATTAGAGTCTTAGACATTAGTATGAACTCACGTTTAGTTTAATAGGTATAGAGATAGACACCTATAGAAATCATTATAGATATGTGTGTATATATTGGTTAATATACATGCATATATTTCACAGCTGCGGAGAGACTAGAAACAGTGACACCAAGTAGCAACAAACACATCTAGCATCCAGGCCTTAGTTTCTACACATGGTTCTCCAAAATAACAAAAACCAGACATCCTTGGAGAAATGACTAATTCTAGGCCTGGGGCAATGAAAACACAAGATGAGCCTGGAGCATTATGTAGTGCCAGGTAATAAGGCAGCACTCAAAAATCAAAAGGATACAGGCAGATCAAAGGGACACAAGAGCTCAACTGAAGGAGCACATGATGGCCTAAGCTGGAACAATTTGAGTAATAAAATTAATTAAACTTTAAAGTTATAGAGAAATATAAAATAAATATTCATGAGTCCATACTGATATAAATAACTGAACACATAGATAAATGGGGAAGAAGGTACAAATCTTTCTTACAAAGAATTTCAAATAACATATGTAAATACTCTTCCCTCCAGGAGATGGGGCTTAAACTCCCTCTTAGGGGTACTGGCTGGATTCCAAAAGATAGATTATGGAAAGGGAACAATAGTAACTTCACAGTGAGAAATCTGGCAGACCTCACCTTAACCAAGTGATCAAGGTTAACATCACCAGTAATAAGTCATTATTGACACAAGGTGATGAGAAAGACATTTCACCTCTATGGTAATCTTCCCCCAAACCCAGAAAACCCTGGTCTGTCTAATCATGAGAAAGACACCAAACAAACCCAAATTCAGGGCCATTCTACAAAAGCCTGGCCAGTACTTCTCAAAACTATAAAGGTCATGGGAAACAAGGAAAGGCTGGGAACCTGTCAGAGACCATAGAAGAGAGATTATAACTAAATTCAATGTGATATACTTGATTAGATCCTAGAACAGAAAAAAGACATAATTGTAAAAAAAAAAATCGATAAATCTGAATAAAGTCTGGAGTTTAGCTAAAAGTAATGCATCACTGTCTTTTTAGTTTTAACATATGTACTATGTAAAATAGTAACATTAGAGTAAGACGGGTGAAGAGTACATGAGAACTCTCTGTACTATTTCTGCAACTGTTTGATAAACCTAATATTCTCAAAAAAAGGTTTAGTTTTTTTTTAAGTGCATAGTTGCATTTCATTATGATGAATCAACACAGAATAGCTATTAAGCATAGTAGAAACTGTAGCTCCTGTAAAATGCAGATTTGCAGATCCCCCTCTCTCCATATAAATTGTATCAGAATTTTCTAGAAATGGAACCAAGAATCTGCATTTCATATAGCTATAGGTGAATCTTATGCACACCAAAATCTGAGGATTCCATTTCTAGAGCCCTGCGCCTTTTATAGTCCCAAAAGACTTTTAAAGGCTTTAAAAACCAAAGTAGTAATGGTATTATCCAAGGTAACCAAATTTGAAGAAAGTCAAAATTCAGCATATGAAAGATAGGTAAGGAAAGATAATATGTATATAACTGGTGGGCACACAGGATAACAGGGTAGTTTGGCAAGTGGATTCAAAGTATGGTAAGTATCCAAGTGGCAGCTGAAAGACTAAAAGTGGAAGCAACTTGCTTACTCAAACAACCCTTCCTGGGTTGAAGAAAAGTGATATTGCTATGGAGTGCAGAGAAATTACAACGGGCCTGTTCAATCAACAGGCAACATGGCTTGGTATGAAGTGATACTACTCCAAAAATGAATAGTGCAGTACTGACAACCAAAACCAACACCACCAAGCTAATAAACAAATGCTCAAGGAAGTTGAAAGGCTCTGACTGGAGTATTATATAATGAACAGATGAACAAGGGAATGAGAATAAACTATGAAAATCAACGTGATGAAACTCACTGGTTAAATGAAGCCTAATTGGTCTCAAGTATGACATCCTATGTGCCTCTGCCTACCCTCAGTTGCCTACCACATTTACTGTGGTAGACTTCATGCTGGCTCAGGGCACCATTTTTGAGCCCCAACAGATTCAAGCAGTCCACAACCTTGCTGCCTCCTCCACCGACATAGCATATGCCAGCCCTCCTCTGATACCCAATCACATTCCCTCTGAATGAACCCACTTCCGCATTCTTCTGCCTGCATCAGCCAGCCCTCACTCATGTTTACCATTTATGATGGTTAATTTTACATGTAAACTAAGGCTACGGTGCCTGGTTGTTTGGTCTAGAAGCTGCTGTGCAGGTATATTTTAGATGTGATTAACTTGTAAATCAGTAGACTTTGAGAAAAGCAGATGATCCCTCCATAGCGTGCTGGACATCATCCAATCAGTTGAAGGCCTTAAGAATAAAGACTGAAGTCCTCCCTTGAATAAAGAACTATGCCTCCAGACTAGAAATTCTAGAATTCTAGAATTCTAGAATAGAAATTCTGTCTGAGTTTCTAGCTTTTGGACTCAAGACTGCAACATGAACGTTTACCTTAATTTCCAACCTGCTGACCTACCCTGCAGATTTCTGACTTGCCAAGCCCCACAATCACATAAACCAAAGCCAATAGCCAATTCCTTAAAAGAAATCACCCCTCCCCACATATATACATTTGATCCTTGGACAACATGGGGGTTAGGGTGCAGTTAAAAACTGCATAATCCGGTTCTGCATCCGCAGATTCAACCAACCATGAGTCGTGTAGCACGGCAGTATTTACTGAAAAATATCCGTGTATAAGTGGACCCACACAGTTCAAACCCATATTGTTCAAGGGTCAACCGCAATAGGATATTTTACCCTATTATATAAAATACAATAACCTATTATATATCCAATCCAATCCAATATAATATAAATATCTTATTAGGTCTGTTTCTCTGGAGAACCCTAGATAATACACTATTCTGATCATTTTTCTACCAGTAACACTGTAACCATCTTCTCTTATAATGAAATACACTGCAGCTATTTTGCCATTGCTACACCCAATGATATTTTTTCTTAGTAAGGTATGATACTTAGGTAAGTTATAATCAATATATAGACTTAGAGATTCCCATTTTGTTCTTTGAACCAATTAGCATAGAATCAACATTCCATATCCTGGCTGAGTATCAGAATCACTTGTGGCACTTCTTAAAAGTAGAGTTGATCCTTGAACCACAGGGACTTGAACTGGGTGGGTTCACTTAATCTACAGTACTACTCATTCTGGGGTTGACTGAATATGAAGATGTTCAACCATAGATACGGAAGGCCGATTGTAAAGTCATACCTGAACTTTCGACTGTGTGAGGGTCCACACCCCAACCCCAAAGTTGTTCAAGGGTCAACTGTACATATGCCAGAGTTCAACCCCAAACTTGCTGAATCAGAATTTCCTCAACTGATTTTGATTCACAGCCAACGGCTGAAATCCCTGGGCATAAAATCATTTGACCACAGTATCTGCAACAGGATCTAGTCCAAGGTCACTTTTTTTTTTTTTTTTTGCGATACGCGGGCCTCTCACTGTTGTGGCCTCTCCCGTTGCGGAGCACAGGCCCCAGACGCGCAGGCTCAGCGGCCATGGCTCACGGGCCCAGCCGCTCCGCGGCATGTGGGATCTTCCCGGACCGGGGCACGAACCCGTGTCCCCTGCATCGTCAGGCGGACTCTCAACCACTGCGCCACCGGGGAAGTCCCAAGGTCACTTTTTTAAATAGAGAACTTGAGGTTAAGGGAGAATAAATTACTTATTCAAATTCCCAAAAAGGGTAAGAATGAACAGTATCAGGCTGCTATTTTTTTCATATTTCTATAAAGTACCTTTTATTTTCTTATATAGACATTTCCAGAAAAAACATAACAAGTGGCATTCCAATCACTCAGTGCACACAGTTATGCATATCTTATCATCTGATCCACAGCTCCAGTTAACTAATATAGATAGATTATAATATTTAGGAAATAAAAAGAGGCAGCTCTATTTTATAAGGTAGTTCATGCCATGTACACATGAAATTATCTGGTATATGGTTAGAAGACCTCGTAAACAGCTAAAATCTTGGTTATTAATTGTGTTGTAATAAAACTTTGAGGACATGTAAATGGTACTATGTTATGTCTGATGATTTAATCAAAGAAGGGTGACCTCACTTTCCGAGTGATGGAACTTCGGTAGATGCATTCAAAGAGCTAACATAAATCTTAGCTTATTTTCTAGTAGCTAGCAAAAAACTTCCAAAATCACTTCATATTGTGGATATGAAAACACAAAATAATCAATAACCTCAGTTTTCCACTAACGCTGACTTCTAATACTCCATGGCTTCTAATACAATATTTGTATTTTTTAAAGAATTAAAAATTGACAGAGTATATACATACACAATCAGCTAAGATGCATGTTTCCACTAATGTCTACTTTACCTAACTAACGTCCAATAATGGAAGGGTAGGCAAAAATATTCAATATTATTATTATTTTTAAATTATACCACTCTAACCCTAATTATAAAATACAGAATACTATTCTATATTAATAATCATATCTCTTTATAATAATTTACTACATATATATTCATACTACAATCCACATTAAGGTACAAATTTTAGCGAACATTAACATTAGTGATCAAAGCCCAATATGTACGTACAAATGTGTGCACTCCATACATACATATACACAACATGGTTTTCTAAGATGTCACTGAACGTATCACAAAATGTGAATTGAGATGTTATTTTGTAGAGAGTTCTAATATTATATTATTACCTGTTTTCTCTTGTTCATTTGACCCAACAGCATTCTTCTGCAAGAAGATAGGCTGAGGGATGCTCTACATCATCCAGCTATGAAACAGAGTTTTATAAACCCAAGTGTCCCATAGAGACATTTACTCCAATGAACTGGTATAATTCAAAATGTAATCTAACCAAACATGCTTAAGAGTCTGGCTAGGAGAAGCAATACCATGGTTTATAAAATAGTGTCTCTGGAAAGAAAAGGAAGTGGACTCTTGGTTGTGCATAAAATCTTGTTAATCCTATTTCCATTTCCCCCTCCTACATTTGTAACAACTGAATAAACTGATTACGTTTTTTTTATCTTGTAGCTGTAATCTCTGTAGACAGACTGATTAAATACTTACATTGATGTGATCAATATAGTTATCAATCAATAACGCTCCAGGAATTGATTTTTATAATTTGAGGAATTCTGCACCTTGATTCATTTATATGCTATTGTCTTTTTTCTAAAAATTAGGGATTGTTAATGTGGAAAATTAAAAAAAAAGAATTAAGGGGGAAGGGCCATGTAAGGAAAATTGCAGTTCTCTACAGCATAATTGAGGAATACATGTGATTAAGGAAAAAGTGATGATTTAGGGGGGATAAAAGCATGGATAATTGATAGACAACTCGTGAAATAGGGAAGCAATTGTAAATAGATTACTGTGGACATGGAACTGACATTTCCAGTTATTACTACTGTTGTCTTGTCCTTGAAAGTTAAGATCTGAGGAATGTTCAGCAATGTTTCCATAGCTGCACGTATAAGAAAATAATATTCCTGCCAGCAGAAGCTGCTCTAGTACAGCTTTCCCCTTCTACTCCAGGCCACGGACTCTACCACACAGACACTCAAAGGCAAGAGTGTTATCCCTTAAAATCCTGTCAGTAGTTCTCTTCACCTCAATTCCCAGTTCCAACAGCCTCTTCCCTTTTTAATGGGCTGCCTTTGGCCTCACCTTCCTTCCCAAAGCCAGCAGTTACTCCACAACAGATCTGCATTGCACGTCCTGTAAAGGAATGCGAGGTTTTGTCTTGGCATTCAGTCTCTCTTCCAAGACACACACACACACACACACACACACACACATATAATGTATAAGTTCATATTACTGCCAATGGTTTCAAAGAATCAGCACTTTTCTGGCAGAAGAAAATCAAGGGATTACATTACTAATGGAGAATTGAGTCATACAGCTGACAGTATTTGGCAGATTATTAATGAGCCTTTAATCATGGGTTGTTTGTCATGTATGAAATCAGAACTTAAAAGCACCATCTACATTAGCAAAAGCAGGTTGATAATCTTTCTATTTAAAGAATATATGCTAATCTTTTAATTCACTTTATAATAAATGAGATTTAAAATCATTTGGGCAGAAAGTTACTAAATATCAGATATCTCCTAGAAATTTGAAACTCTAAATAGGTTTAACTGACCTTAGCTATTCAGATATATTTGGAAAATGGCAAAAGACTTCAAGAAAATAAGTCAAAAGGACATTGTTTATATTTCATGTATGAACTGAAATATAAAAAGCTCAGAGGAAAAGTAATAAATGTGAATAATACACAGGAAACACTTTACAAAATATTTACTTTGGAAATTGTGCTTTTCGCTGAGTTTAACAGTGGTTGGTTGAGGTCATTATCATATTTTTATAAAAAAGGAAATCAGCAAATAAGTCATTGAGAATATGGTATAAAAGTTTAGAAAATTAAAATGTGAGAGCACATTACTCATGTCAAATTATGAAGAATAACGATTACATTCAATATAAGCTTATTAACACATTGGGTTAATAGTATAGTAAGGTATGGAATCATAAGGAACATTTTATAAGGATTTTGCATTTTTTTCCTAACTTGTTTGGAAAAACTTACACTTGATTTTAGTGAAACAAAGTATCTACACCTTCAACCAAGACATTCTGGATTTGTAGGTTGACTAACACCATTCCACCAAAAATATTTTCCCTAAACCTAATTGCTATGTAGGAAAAGGTATGAGAACGTCTGTAGCAATTTCTGTATCTGTGACAATAGTAGTAAAGATTTCAAACAAAATATTATTGAATATATATGAATATTTCAATATATATATACATATTCTATTATCAACTCATTAGCATCTAATTTTACATTCATCACATATACATTCTGTCAGTGAACATAGTGAACTGAAACAGACTCTAGGGCCCATGAGATTAAAGTCAACGCCTGTTGCAATCATTCAGCATTTAGCACAAAGCTGGAATATATTAGGTCCTAAATAGTTATTGACTAGATATATGGTGTGTCCATGCCATTCGAACTCAGTGTTCTCTACCTGTATTTGTGAATTCCATGGATCTGTTCTTGTGTTTACATCCAAATGAAAAATTACTAGAAGCATTTTCAGAATTATCTTGATCTGTCTATAGCTCAATGCAGCAGCACAAACTCACTGTCCATGCCTGCGTGTGGGTTTTGAATCACACTGAGTGTGACTGCTGCTAGGCTGGCATGTTCTAGTGTAAAAAGGACAACTGTCGCATGTCGACCCTTATAGTCACATTTTACCAGCTGCAAACACTAAAATTTCCTTTTAAAGTGATGACTGGGAAGTGAAAAATAGTTTCATAGAATGAAACTCAAAGGGAAGAGTGTTATCCCTTAAAATTCTGTCAGTAGCTCTCTTGCCCCTCAATTCCCAGTTTGAACAGCCTCTTCAGTTATTGAAGTTACTGAGACTTTTAATGGTATTTCATGAAATCAACAAACTGCATCAGAATTACTTTTCACAAACTAATAAAAAAGAACATGGACAGACAATATTTGAATGATGACTTCCACTACCTGAAAGCAGAAGTACATTATGAATCATCATATGAGCTAAAGTATGTCATGTCTTCAGTAAAGAAGGGTGGTAGAGAACTGAGGTGTTTCATGGATATCGGGGCACAGGCATGGCACATTCAAAAGGAAACTTGCATCTCGTCAACTAGTATGTTCTCAGTAAGAAGGGGCTTTGTTTAAGACAAAAAGCATAATCTGATGCATAATTGGAATTTCTTAATTTTAATTTTAATAGTTTTATAGTTGTATTTGCATATATTTACAAATTGTTAGGTTTACAGTTATAAAAGCATACCAATTTCTATGCCCGGTTTTATGTTTATGCATATTAAAGTAAAATTATAATAGTAATTTATCACCATTGGGTGTCTCTGATTTTGTTTCCTTCTAAAGGAAACAGTTTAAATATATATTCAACATCTACTCCCACTCATTTTTTTAATTTGGAGAAATAATGAGACTAAAGCTTTTAATAGGCCACTCAATATTTTAATTTATATTTTTGAGCCCCTACTATGTGAAATTTAGCATCACAAGTTGAACAGTCTTTGTTCTAAAGGAGTTCATGGTCCAACCAAACTTCCCAAACTACCTAGAGAGGAATCCAGTTCAGAGTGTCACTCTCTGCTATTTACAAGCTCTGTGTTTGATCATGTTACATACTTTAATTCACAATTTCTTTATCTGTAAAATATGGGTAATAATAATCAAATTTAATCCAGTATCTGTAATAATGAGGTAATGCAGAGTGAACAGCCCAGAGATATATAATATTGATGCATCACTTTTCACTACCTCTCATTAAATGATTTATTTATACATATGTATACACACACACACACAACACAGAAAGTGAGATAAGCCACCAACTGCTGCTACTTATGGTCTACTTCCTTAAGATTATACCATTGATCCTACTTCATGTATTAATTTTCAAAGAAGGAATTATATGAAACATTTACTAGCACTTAGCTACAAAAGAAATACAAATATGAGCTTATAGAACAAGTTTTTATGTTAGTACCTATAAAATACCTGTCATATAATAGGTGCTCAATAGAAATATACTGAATGAATGAATGAGAGCTAATCATTGACATGGAGTCAGAACTTACTGTCTAATATCAGTTGTGTAACTGTTTAACATTTTTAAATTCATGAAGGAAACTGAAAGTCAAAACAGATTATAGCATGAGAATTTTTATTTGTTGACTCTGCATTTATCATGAATAATACTGTGATAGCTAATTTTTATATGTCAACTTGAAAGGGCCAGGGGGTACCCAGATATTTAGTCAAATATTATTGTTTGTGCCTGAAAGGGTGTTTTTCCATGAGATTAACATTTGAAATAGTAGACTAAGTAAAGCAGATTGCTTTCCTTAAAGTCGATGAGCCTCATACAATCATTTGAAGGCCTGAATAAAATTAAAATGCTGACCTTCCTCTGAGTAAGAGGGAACTCCTCTTGCCTGACTGCCTTGGAGCAGGGACATTGTTTTTTCCTGCCTTCAACTTGAATTTCCTGGGTCTTGAGCCTCGTGGCCTTTGGACTGGACCTACACCATGGACTCTCCTGGGTCTCAAGTATGGCAACTGCAGATTTTGAGACTTGTCAGCCTCCATAATCACGTGAGCCAATTCCTTATTTTATATAATATACAAATGTATCTTCTATTGGTTCTGTTTTTCTGGAGAATCCAAACATAATACCAACACTGACCACAAACATTTCAAAGAAACCTTCATCTTATAGTCCTATATTGATATTTTAAAAGACATTATCTTAGCACAGACCAAGTTATAAACTATAAAATTTGATTATCAAAATTTTTTAAATTGGGGGGCTTCCCTGGTGGCACAGTGGTTAAGAAACCGCCTGCCAATGCAGGGAACATGAGTTCGAGCCCTGGTCCGGGAAGATCCTACATGCCGCGGAGCAACTAAGCCCATGTGCCACAACTACTGAGCCTGCATGCCACAACTACTGAAGCCCGCGCACCTAGAGCCCGTGCTCCATAACAAGAGAAGCCACTGCAATGAGAAGCCCACAAACTGCAACAAAGAGTAGCCCCCACTCGCTGCAACTAGAGAAAGCCCGTGTCCAACAAAGACCCAATGCAGCCAAAAATTTAAAAATAAAATAAATTTTAAAAATAAAATTTTAAATTTTTCTAAAAACATGATATGCTCTGAAGTTTTTTCATTCTGTGTTTGTATTTAGCTTTACATTCCTCATTAAAGAAAAACTGGATGCAATGTTTTTGTTTATACATATGTATATTTCCTTCATGGAAATTTGAGGTTCCAGTTCATGCTAGTTTATTGATTTCCCTTAAAAAAGTTAGATTTTAAACCTTAGGTTTCTCTTAGTTATAACATGTATTTTAACATTATCTTCTAACCTAGGAAGTAATGATGAGGGATAAAACATCTGAGAAACACCATTATTACCCCTTAGTACACATATAACCATTCAATAGTATTATTTTAATATTTGAAGAGTAAAGTTGTCCAGATAAATTAATTATTAAATAATTTTGGGACATAATGAGAAAATGTTCTACAAAATCAAGATTTCTTCTATTTAAATAGATTATTCCAGTGAAGTCTACAATGGACTCTTCCAAGGAAATTTTTGAAAGATTGCAATTATATTATTATTATATTAAGACTAAACACTGGTGTTAAGCAAACATAGAATACAATGAAAAACTGATCATGTAGTTCTTTTCCAACTCTAATGTATGATTCTATTATTAAAATCAACTTATCAAATAGACATTGTTATTATTCTATTTCTTTACAGACTCATTAAATGCCTCTAAAATTGCTTAGATAAGTTTACAATGTGACAGTTGATATTTGATCCTTTGCTTCCTTCATAAACAATAATTATAGCATAGCATGAGCTTTCAAAGAGAAATAAAGAGACCCCCCCCAAAAAAGTACATTAGTCAAAGCCATGGTAATAAAACTTTAAGTGAAAACAGCTATTTTATCCAAAAACTTTAAAACCATTGAGAGCACTTAAAACAGTCCATCACTCTTTCCTGTACCTTGAGAACAGAGACCATGTTTGATTCTTCTGTGTATCTCCAGAGTCAAACAATGACACATATTTGGAGTACTGTATATAAATGGCTGTTGAATTAATGTTGAATTAATTAATTATAAATACCTAGATTGGTCTTATGTCTTCCACTATAATATCCTTAACTTCTAAGAAAATATTGACTTTTTAATATCATATACATGTGTAATATTTTATACGTATTTACTTGAGACAATAAAGGGAGAAAAACAGCAGTTTTTTGTTTTGTTTTGTTCTGGTCTGCTTCTCCACTAGAATACAAACCTCACGGGAACAGACTTTGTCTCTCTTTGTTACTAATATATGCCCAAATCCCACACCAGTGCCTGGGCCATATTAAGTAATCAATAAATATTTATTGTATGAATGAATGAAAGATAATTTGAGATCAATGGTATTTCCTACCACTGTGGCTCATTCCATACAACATAATTGAGGGGTTAAAAAAAATGCTTGCTGAGTGGCAGTGAAAGGACAAATGAGGTTGGAAGGGATAAATACATCCACACAGTTAAGTTCTTTCTCTAAGAATGCATCTAAGCCTTTTGTTTTCTGACGAAGAAAAGAGAAGTCTGCACTTACCCAAGAAGAAGGAAATTGGTAAATCAGGTGAAAGGGGCTGTGTTTCTAGGACTGTGCTGGAAGATTAAGAGATGAGAGAAAACAAAAGGAGCGAAGACAAGGTTCAAAACGAGTGAAAGCTGGAGAGGTGGAAAGATTCACTGAGACTTTGGAGGTGGTGCTCTGCTGTCAGACAAGTGTGAACGTGACCAGAAACAGAAAAAGAAAAGTGGAGATCACTGGAGTTAATAAGGTCCAGGAACCCAGTGAAGAGGCTATCAGAAGTGTCATTAGTATGGGTGTTGAAGTCACTGAGGAGAGCTAACTTCAAATAGAGCTCTGTGATAGTAAATATAATCAATGATACCACAAAAGAACTGTTTAATGAAAGAATCACATTAAGGCATTATTCAAATAAGAATCACTTAAGTGATTAACTCAAAACGGTTGCGCTTATATTCATGAATAACATTACATTAAAAAAGATTAGGCCAGAAGCTCAGCGCAGTCGGCCTGCCTCACCCAGGCCTGGATGGAACCTGGGACACAGCGTTCGCGCCCCGCACTCCGTGCACATCCACCCTCCCAATCCCCCCCACCCCCCGTAACGGAACCGGAACCTCCTTTCCCCCCTCCCAAACCCGGGTAATGGACCCGCCTTCCGGTCCATCCCAGAGCGGCTGCCCTCTTCGACCACATGGGAGCGCTCCGATGCAGCTACCGCGGGCCCCGCGGCTTCGCCTTCACCTTGGCTTTCACGCTCGCCACGCTACCCGCGCCGCCCTCGCAGGTGCGCCAGAACTACCACCCCAACTGCGAGGCCGCCGTCAACAGCCATTTCACCCTGGAGCTCCACACCTCCTTCGTGTGCCTGGCCGCGGCCTTTTACCTTGACCGCGACGACGTGGCCTTGAAGCACTTCACCCGGTTCTTCCTGCGCCGCTCCCACGAGCACAGCGGGCGGGCCCAGGGCCTGATGCGCCTGCAGAACCAGCGCGGGGGCCGCCTCAACTTCCAAGACATCAGGAAGCCAGGCAGTGACAAGTGGAAGAGCGGCTTCAAGGACATGAAGTGCGCCTTGTTCCTGGAGAAGCTCGTGAACCACAGCCTGCTTCACCTGCACCAGCTGGCCACCGACAAGACCGACCCCCACCTGCGCCACTTCCTGGCAATTCACTACCTCAGCCAGCAGGTGGCGTTCATCAGAGAGCTGGAGGGTCATGTCACCACCCTGAGCATGATGGGGGCCCCGGACGTCGACCTGGCAGGGTACCTCTTTGACAAGCTCACCCTGAGGGACAGCGACAAGAAGAACTGAGCCTGGACTGTACTTCCCCAGAGCCACGGGGTGACCAGAGCCCTGGTCACCGTGCCTGCCATGCAGACGGCAATAGTGCCCTTGCAGAAGAAGTTCACTTAAGTTTTTTTGCAACAAGTGCAGGACTCTCTTTTCCTGGACTTTATCACGTAAGTTTTTTTCTTCCAGTTTTTCCGTTTCTTCCAATAAAGTTATTGGTTCATAAATAAATAAAGGTCTCTGGTTGATTCATGTGGGCAAATCTCTCATTTTTTAAGTTTTAAAACAGGTATCCAGGAGTTTCTGAACACAGCCATACCCCAACCATATGCAGCTCAGGATCTCCACAGTGGGAGGGAGAAGGTGTTCCATAGGGTCCTGGAAAACACAAAATCAGTCTTCCCCTCATAAATAATGTGGGTATATGGGGGTAGACTGGGGTGGGGTGGAGTGAGGTAGGGGTCCCTGGTGAATGTGGGTGCATGTGCATAGTAAAAGTATAGAACCATAGCCTGAAAATCATGATTGCAGTTGCCTCTGGGGAACAAGTGAAGGGAATGGGATTGCGCAGGGATTAAAATAAAGGGAGCCTTCAGTTTCACCTGAAATGTTTATGTTCATTAATCATGCAAATACTATTGGTTAAGTATGAGTAGCAAGATGGGGGGTGGAGGGGTTTGGAAGTCTGAATGGTGGAGTATCTCTTTGAGAAGTTCACTCTGGGCAACAGTGATAATGGAAAAATGAGTGTTAGGCTGTCTTGCTCAGAAACACGGGGGTGACTTCCCATGGTCACCAATGCCTGGCATGCATGTTGTAATAACAAAACATCCACTTATATATGTTTTCTTTCCTTTGTATCATACGTATATATGCATGCGTGTGTGTGTGTGTATATATATGTGTGTGTGTGTGTATATATATTTTTTTTTTTTTTTTTTAAATTCCAACCATCAGCAGAGTTCATTTTGAATCTCTAGACTACATTCTGAATGTTTGCTTAGGAAGACGCCCTTTGTTGAAAAGCAGTTCGGCGATCACATTACTGGAAATGATATAGCTGCTTCCTAGACCTTTCCTGAGCCTGGCTGTATTTCTGCCCTTGGGTTTCATATATCCAACTTTGATTTAGTTTTTGTTATTTGCTACCAAGAGAACCTAAGCTAATATGTCTTATTATCAACACACTTTCTACCAGCCTCCACTGTATTTACAGTAGAGTAAATAGCTCTTCTAGGGTAGTAAATGACATTTTTCTCTTTATCCCTACTACAGAGTCCACTGAAAGGAAAAAGGATCAAGGGTGGAAGGGATCAAATAAGAACAATTTCCCGAATAGAAATACAGAATACTGAAGCCTGCTACCGTATGCATCTCTTCTCACCTAAAAGTGTTTTCCTCATAATTTACAGAATTTTAATTCCTTAGATCAGCCTTCCCAAGACTGTGTTCAGTATCAGCCAGTGCCTCAAAAACATTCACAAGTGTTCAGTGAAAAACTTGTATTAATCAAATTAGCAGGATTTTTTGTTTTGTTTTTTCAGTTTTTGTTTAGGAATTTTATGTCTGATGTAAAAAATATACATTTTAAATGTATAACATGGGGATAAAATATTCATTGTTTCCCAAACATTCTGATCATGGGATTCTTTTTCTACCAAATCTCACAGAACAGTATTCCAAAGAAAATAGCTTTGGAAACAACGTTAAAAGGTCCCACTGTGGGCTTCTCTGGTGGCGCAGCGGTTAAGTATCCGTCTGCCAATGCAGGGGACACGGGTTCGATCCGTGGTCTGGGAAGATCCCACATGCCGTGGAGCAACAAAGCCCACGTGCCACACTACTGAGCCTGTGCTCTACAGCCCACAAGCCACAACTACTGAAGCCTGTGCACCTAGAGCCCGTGCCCCGCAACAAGAGAAGCCACCGAAATGAAAAGCACCACAATGAAGAATAGCCCCCACTTGCCGCAACTAGAGAAAGCCCACATGCAGCAACAAAGACCCAACGCAGCCAAAAAATAAAATAAAAATAAAGTAAAAAAAAAAGTCCCATCGTGTGTTGCTCCAGAAGCACATACCTGGTAGCTAAACCTCATTCACTTTCACTTAGAGGTCATTATGAGAAACTGGAACCTTTGCTGTGAAGGTTTCAGCACAGTAAGCTTTAGACAGTAAGTGTAATGCAGGGCCCTCACCATGAGAGTGGGTAGATATCACACACATCCATTTTGCTTCCTGATAGGTAACTCCCAACACTGTATTTTTCCATCTATTCTAATTTCTATTTCTAAATGAATGGCTTCTGGGAATGATAACATTGATATTTCTCTAGCACTTAAATTCAAGAGAAAGTTTAAGGCTGCTAAGTAGTTTATATTCTTCACCTCCCTCTACCTATGTATTCATCTCACCAGCAGCAGAATTCTTCATTTATTTTCCAGACTAGATTGCTGAATTTTGGTCAGTAATACAACTTTTGGTCAAAAACAGGCTGTACCTGCATCTTTTTGAAAATAAGAAAATGACTGTTCCTCTCACCAAAGCATACTGAAATTTCTCAGAATTCAGACATTTAACTATAAGAAAAAAAATAAGGCATACATACTACAAAACATTATATTAATAAAGTCCAAGATTGTTAAATAAATATATAATAATTAATGTGTTTAATGTGTACCATGTTTTTCCTCCAGTAGAGATGATCAACATTATTCACATCATTATTTGATTTTTGAATGAGCACCTTATTGCAATGCATTCCTCTTTAGGTTCAATGCAGGACTTACCAAGTTTCTCTCCAGCCCTAAAATACATGATGCAATTCTATAAATTGAAACTGCATTATTCCCAAACAATAGTGGGCATGAGACAATATCAAAAATCTTGCATATTTTTAAAATTTAAATGTGTTCCCACAACAACTCTTAGGTATCAATTCTCATGACACCTCCACTGAATTTGTTAAGGTGTCTATTTTATTCCCAGGCAGATTCAGCATAATACAAAACTATTATTTTCTCAATATGAGAAATATTCTATCACTTTAATACATGATTATATAAGGCTGGAAAATAAGAAGGTGATTAAAGTAAGCTTCTCAACAAGAATAGTATTTCAGTCTGGCCCATCTTATTAACCACAACTTTCATTTGTCTACTGTTTGGCTGATTAATTTGATTCAACAAGCATTTACTCTTTTTTTTTTAAATAAAGTCCAATATTCTCGACTGTTTATTCTTTTTTATTTTATTTATTTATTGGCTGCGTTGGGTCTTCATTGTTGCGCATGGGCTTTCTCTAGTGGCGGCGAGCGGGGGCTACTCTTTGTTGCAGTGTGCAGGCTTCTCACTGCGGTGGCTTCTCGTTGCAGAGCAGGGGCTCTATGCATGCCGGCTTCAGTAGCTGCAGCACGTGGGCCCTAGAGAGCATGGGCTTCAGTAGTTGCGGCATGTGGGCTCAGTAGTTGCGGTGCATGGGCTCTAAGGTGTGTGAGCTTCAGTAATTGTGACTCAGGGGCTCTAGAGTACAGGCTCAGTAGTGTGGCGCCCAGGCTTAGTTGCTCCACGGCATGTGGGATCTTCCCAGACCAGGGCTCGAACCTGCGTCCCCTGTATCGGCAGGCGGACTCTCAACCACTGCGCCACCAGGGAAGCCCTGGCAGGTGGATTCTTAACCACAGCACCACCAGGGAAGTCCCAAGCATTTATTCTTAATAAATGAGTTTGTGCTGGGGAATCAAAGTTAAGTAACACATGTACTTGGTCCAGTTAAACTAAATATATTAGCACTTTGCCAATGTTCTAAGAGTAAAATACAAGTCCAATATGAGGTTATTTTAATAAACAATTAAATCAATAGTATAGCTAGGGAGTGTTTTCATTTATTACTCTCCATTTTATCTTTATAAAGAGGTATGCTACCCAGTCGTTCAACAAACTCACAAATGGGAATGCAGCAATTTTTAATAAGTATAAGGAATAATGTAGGCCAGCTATTCTTCCTCTCTAAATGGTGGACTCTAAATGAATCTAAAGCATCATCAAAAAAAATAAAATCAAAAAATAAAAAATAAAGCACCATCATAATGACCATCGTCTGGGTAAATTATGCTGTCGAAATAATATGTTAAGGAACTTCCTCTTCCTAATAATAAGGAATGTTACCTGATGGGGAGGGAGAATTTGGGGAAGAGCAATAATACAACATGATTAACAGATTAAATTTTAGCAGACAAGGACACTCATTTGTTTACATATTTTACACTGCTGTTGCCTAGAGACAGAGGAGGCAACTGAAGGTATATTTTACTAGTGTGGGTCACATAGGAGTCTTCTAAGGAACTGGTTTAAAAACATCTTTCCAAAACTAGTAAAAAAAAGAAAGTTATTTCCACTGTAGATTTGAACCTGTAAGTAATCTATAGGTAAATGTAATCTAAAAAAAATTAGGGCAGCCTTAATGGCAGTTCTTTATATAAGAAAGAAATACATACTTGCTGAAAGCTTTTACAGCATCACTAGCTTGCATCCACTAACAAAAACAGCCTACACTTACTGAGAGCTCACCATGTATTAGGCATCAGGTTAAGATATTTACATAAATTACTTCATTTCTGTCTCACAATAACATGACATAGTGCTATTATTACCCGCATTTTACATTTTATTTTTACAGATAATTATAGTGAACCCAGAGACATACATTAATTCCCTAATGTCCCACAGCTTCATAAGTGGCTGAACTTTAATGTAAACACAAGGAGTCTAACTTGAGGACCTGTGCATTTACCATTAGTCTATATGGTAATGAGTAAATGAGAAGTTCACAAGCCCTCTGAGTTACGATAATGTGACAAAGTCTGCTGTAAGAAGTTAGGAAGGGAGAGATCCTACAAGCCTGCTTTAACAGAAATCACATTTCAGTTGGACACACCTATAACAGGATCAATCAGTTAAGTACCAGTAATACAAACTGACATGGCCCATCGTCTGAAAAGTCAAAGAGATTTCTGTAATTATACTAAGAATGACAGTAAATATGAACTAAGAGCATTCTGCTTTGTATTAATGTGACTGCACAGGTCCAAAAAATGAACCATAGCTTGGCTGGGCAGACATCAGCTGCTGGGATTTTATGAAGAAATTCATTAGAGATATGAGATAAAAATAGAAAGATGGGGCTTCCGTGGTGGCACAGTGGTTGGGAGTCCGCCTGCCGATGCAGGGGACACGGGTTCGTGCCCCGGTCCAGGAGGATCCCACATGCCGCTGAGCGGCTGGGCCCGTGAGCCATGGCCGCTGGGTCTGCGTGTCCGGAGCCTGTGCTCCGCAACGGGAGAGGCCACAACAGCGAGAGGCCCGCGTACCGCAAAAAAAAAAAAAAAAAGCTATAAAGATTTAGATAAAATAGGCATGTTCTTTAAAAATATCTCCTCACCTTACCACATATAAAATATATCTATCAGAAAAGGTATAGTAACATTTCTGTTTAATCTATTAAAACATGCCACCTATTTAAATGAGTCATTATTACAAGCTTGTCAGGTAGAAGATATCAATTTAAACACCACAAAAGAAAACGAGTGCCTCCATTAACAGGACATTCAAATTAGTAGATGAACTACAGAGACAAAGAAAAACCATCAGAAATGCAGAGAAGAAAAATTATGACCTTGTGCTTGCTTCTTTTAAGATCAACAGATTTTTTTTTAAATGGATTCAAGTTGAACTTGATTCATGTATTCAACTTGTGCTTGAAAATATTTTATCTAGAATAATGAAGGCTTTTTTCCAACCTAATTCCCTTAATCTATGTCAGCTTCACTTATAATCTAACCTGACGAAGATGTGTTATTTCCCTAAATATACCTCATATTATCCTCTCAAAATTTATCCTTAACATCATTTGATATATATAATACATGGGAGGTAAATGCATAATAATGTGGTTCAGAAGCACATTTCCATTTCTGAAACAGTAATTCTTAGGATGACACGGGAAAAATAGTATCAAATAAAATATAAATCTTCAACAAAAGCCCCCCTTTTCTCCCCCCACCAATTTCTAAGACTACACTCAAAATCAATGGTAACTCTTTTTGAGAGGCATTAGATCAATGATTTTAAGAATGTGAGTCAGACAAAAATGGGTAAAAAAAATTTGACTTTATATTTGCTATATGACCTTTGACAAGTCTTTTCCACATTTCATCATTTATCTACATAACTGTACTTTTAAAAATATTAAATGAGTTAATTTATATAAACTGCTTAGCAGTGTGCCTAGTATGCAGAAAATGTTTAATAAATAGTAGCTAGTAGTACTATCATCTTATTATCAATAATCACTGTATTCCTATAATTCTTTACCTTTATTTTCATTTAACTTATAATATTCTGAGATGCCTCTGATTACACTCACTTATAACACTTTTATCACAGATTCTATGTGAGGGGATTTTTAATATTGAATCAGGCTGTGGTATTTTGCTTTTTTTGAAAGGGTGTGTTGAGATATGTAGAAAAGACAAATGAGAACATTAAAAAGGTACATTTTAAGTAGCTTATTTCTTGACGATACATTCAGAGCACAGGAAAATCTATTCTTTCATATGCATTCTTTTGAAACCTCTTGCCCAGAGAGACTGCAGGATCATTCATCATTTCCTACTGTTTCTACATCCATCACATCTTTTTCCTCTGCTTTCCATATGACCTCCTTAGCTTTTCTGATTGTAGTAGCAAGCAGAACTAATCATGAATAAATTCAGATTTGGGACAAAGGAGAAGCACAGTGGTCAGATTTGACCTTAGTTCTCTACAGCCCATGGCCCTCAGGTTATTCTTATCTATCATGAGAAAGAGCTTATTACATCTCAGCTGTGTACAGGCTAGGATGGGCATTAGAGAGAGCAAGTTAAATGGGCATGAACTGCTAGCTGACAGGCATCTTTAGGTGTTGATTATGTAGCATTTATCAAATGTCTCTTTTGCTGTCTCTGTCAAAACAAAATTATGGATTCAATTAAATTGTAAGTGGAGTTTTAGTGTCAAATTTAAAACATTGTTTATATAGGGTTGTTTTCTTTATATTTATCCTTAATTTTTTCTTTAAACTGAAGAATTATGAGATAATACTCAAGATTTGCAAATGCTATTTAAACCCCCAAAACAAAACAAAGTCAATTCCCTCATAAAATAATAAAGAAGGAAAGAGAAAAAAAGGGCTTTTGCATAGATTAATGCACTGGGTCACAAAATTATAAAGGCAGTGATTTATTGATGATCTCTGGAAAATCCCCAAATTTAAGGATCAGACAGAGGAAGAGAATCCAGAACATAAGCCAGAGACGGAGTGATCATAATGGGCAGAGGAGAGACAGGAGTATGGAGGCCTAGGATATTAATTTTCTACTGCTTTCTTGAAAATATTTTTTTTTGTTGTAAGAGCACTTAATAGAAGATCTACTCTTTTGGCAAAACTTTAAGCATTCAAATGCTGTGTGACAAGCTACCACAAATTTAGCAGCTTAAAACAACACCCATTTATTCCATCACCATTATGTTGGTCAGAAGTCCAGTCAGGCACACGATTTCACAGCCTAATATCAAAGTATCAGCCATGTTCGTCTATTACGTGGAGACTCTGGGGAAGAATCTGTGTACAAGCCTATTCAAGTTGTTGGCAGAATTCAGTTCTCTATAGCTGTAGGACTGAAGCCCACATTTTCTTGCTCACTGTTGGCCAGAGGCCTCTCTCATCAACTTAAGGTTGCCCACATTCCTTTCACACATGCTCCCCTACTCTCCACTCCATCTTAAACAAGCTTTGGTGAGGTGATTCCTTCTCACACTTTGAATCTCTCTGACTTCCCCTTCTTCAACTATCTGGAGAAAATTCTATTTTAAAGGGCTCATTTGATTGAGTTAGGCCCACCTAGATAATCTCTATATTTTAAGGTCAACTGACTTGAGACTTTGATTACATCTGTGAGATCCCTTCACAACAATCCCTAGGTTGTTGTTTGATTGAATAGTCAAGTGGGAGGAATCTAGGGGTAGAGGCACCTTTAGAATTTTGCTGACCACATCCAATAACCAAAGAAAAAAGATTTTAAGAACAGATGGAGGCTTCCCTGGTGGTGCAGTGTTTAAGAATCCGCCTGCCAATGCAGGGGACCCAGGTTCAAGCCCTGGTCCGGGAAGATCCCACCTGCCGCAGAGCAACTAAGCCCATGTGCCACAACTACCAAGCCTGTACTCTAGAGCCCACGAGCCACAACTACTGAACCCATATGCCACAACTACTGAAGCCTGTGCGCCTAGAGCCCGTGCTCCACAATAAGAGAAGCCACTGTAATGAGAAGCCCACGCACCACAACGAAGAGCAGCCCCCACTTACTGCAACTAGAGAAAGCCCACACACAGCAACAAAGACCCAACACAGCCAAAAATAAATAAATAAAATAAATAAATTTTTAAAAAAAGAACAGATGGGAGTAGGGGATTAAGAGATACAGACTACTATATTAGGTATAAAATAAGCTACAAGGATATATCCTACAACATGGGGAATATAGCCAATATTTTATAAAAACTATAGATGGAGTATAACCTTTAAAAATTGTGAATCACTATATTGTACACCTGTAACTTATATAGTATTGTACATCAACTATACTTCAATTTTAAAAAAGGAAAAAAGAACAAATGGATAAACAAAGTATGAGTAGCTATGTCAGGCTAAAGAAGGTCAAGTACTAAGAAAAAGACACTGTATTGTTAATCTGGTGGAGCATGGCGACTTTTGAGTGAGCTAATCTGGCAGAATGATAAGGTTGAAGAGAGTATTGGAAAAGTGATGAAACTGCAAGGAAATGAAGATTGAATGGGTGGTTGAAAAGCATAGACACTAAATATAGCATAGTAAAGAAGAAATACAAATCACTTCCTAGATACATTTAGAGTTAACACTGAAGAACTGCAAAGATGAATAGAAAAAATTTAAATGCACTTAGAAAAGACAGATTACTAGAGAGAAATGAGAGTTAAACTCACAAAAACAAAACAAATGAAAAACAAATTAAAAACTCAATAACGAAAGCCAGATAGAAGAATATTATTTTCAAATTGGTGATGAAAAAAAATTATCAACCTAATAGCGTATGCCTAGCAAAGCTGTCTTTAAATAAGGAAAGGAAAACAAAAACATTTTAAGATACATGAAAATGGAGAGATTTTACCATAAATAAGCCTGCACTGAGGGAACTTCTAAAGGATCTGATGAAAATGCTTAACAGTGGGGAAAATAAAAGATTGAAATGTAGACATATCTAACCAGTATTTTCCATATAAAACAAGAATAATAACAACAATAGCAACAAAAAGTCTAATATGTGGAGCTCAAAAAAGGGCAGATACTGGGCTTCCCTGGCGGCGCAGTGGTTGAGAGTCTGCTTGCCGATGCAGGGGACATGGGTTCGTGCCCCGGTCCGGGAAGATCCCACATGCCGCGGAGCGGCTGGGCCCGTGAGCCATGGTCGCGGAGCCTGCGCGTCCGGAGCCTGTGCTCCGCAACGGGAGAGGCCGCAACAGTGAGAGGCCTGCATACCGCAAAAAAAAAAAAAGGGCAGATACTTAACACAATAAAACACATGTCAAAACTGGGATGATAAAAGTTAACGAGTTCTAAGGTTTTTGCATTGGTCAGTAGGTGTTTGAGTTATTAACTTTAGACTGTGTTAAATCAATATTCAGGATAAAATATCAACTATACCTTGTAAAATAAAATTGCTGTAATTTTCTTTCAAAACCAAGAGAAGGAAAAATATGTGAAAGAAAACAAACATAGCTCAATCAATCCCCACATAAACAAACCAAAAAACCAAGAAAGGAGAGAAGAAGCAACTCAGAGAAAATAAAACAAACATAAAAGGAAAAGTAAATTCATAGAAACTAATCCAGGCATTATCAGTATTAATTATCCCTGCTGTCACATATAAACTCCATATGGCTAGAAGCCCACACACCACACGTGCCTGGAGTAGTGTTTATTGGGGAAAACCCATGGAAATAGGAGCAATAACATGTGTGTAAGTCCTCTGTTGCCCACTGAATTCTAGGACAATGAAGAAATATTTCAGGGTATACCTCAGACTCTGGAAGAAGTTCCTCACACATGAACTGTGCAGCCTTTAAGCATCATTAATCCATGGGAAGCATTAGTCCCTCCCATGTTTAGATCAGGAACCAGGCTACAATAGCAATTTGATGAGGCAGAACCTGGACTCCAGCCCTGCCCTGCAATCTCAGCATTCATGGTAGGTAGGTAGCATTATCTGTCCCTTCTGCTTCAAGCCATGTGATTATAGCCATATAATATATCAATGCAGCAGCAAGATTTGACACGTTCCCTTCATATGATCAGAGGCTGAGGTCCAAACCTTATTATGTACCAGGAATTATTTTCTTAGTCACCAGGCCATAACTCATCTCCACAGAGCTTAACAGGAGTATATGAACTCAACTTTCGTTTCTCGGGACCAACCTGCAGGAGACCAGTCTGGGACAAGTTAACCCTTACTTCTCAAGAATATATGAACTAAGCTTATTAATTAAGACGTATATTTTCAGGATATACAAAGATATCAAATTTCTGCTATATGCTCTTTACAATATATGCACCTAAAACCCAAAGCCAAGTAAAGATTAAAATTTAAATAATTAATAAATATATACCAGGAAAACACTAATGAAATTACAGTTGAGCCACTTATACTAATATCAGAAAAAATAAACCTAAGCAGGATAGATTTAGTATATATTAAATATATATTTATATATAGAAAAGTGTCAATTCTCTAAGAACATATTAAAACACTAATTCCTGTACAGGGTAAAATACTCTTACAATATGTGAAGTAAAAGTGGCCAGAACTACAAGTTGAAATAGACAAACCCAACAACATATGAGATTTCAACATAACTATCTCAGTTTCTGGCAAGTCAAGCAGAGAAAATAGTAAGATATAGAAATTTGAATCACAAAATGTGAACACACTTTACTTAGTGGCCATAGGCAGAACTCTGCAGCAAAAAATGGAGAATAACTTAGGTATATACTATACATTTAGAAAAATGGACACCTGATCCATAAAGCAAGGCTCGAAAATATCAAAGAAGCAGTATCATACAGACTATTTTTGAATAACTCATTGATCAAAAGAGAAATAATATTGTTTTTTAAAATATTCAGAACTAACCAATAATAAAATGCTGTATATTAAAAAATGACATACACTGTAGACCATGAGAATTTTTTAAAATATCAGATATCTAGGGCTTCCCTGGTGGCGCAGTGGTTAGGAGTCTGCCTGCCAATGCGGGGGACACGGGTTCGAGCCTGGTCCAGGAAGATCCCACATGCCACAGAGCAACTAGGCCCATGTACCTCAACTACTGAGCCTGCGCCCCTAGAGCCCGCGAGCCACAACTACTGAGCCCGTGCACCTAGAGCCCGTGCTCTGCAACAAGAGAAGCCACCACAATGAGAGGCCCGTGCACCGCAATGAAGAGTAGCCCATGCTCTCTGCAACTAGAGAAAAAAAAGGGCCCGTGCGTAGCAACGAAGACCCAACGCAGCCAAAACTAAATAAATAAAACAAATAAATTTTTTAAAAAATCAGATATCTAAAGGCTACAATAAAATTGTATTAAAACAAAATATGGGTGAATTCCTTTATTATCTAGAAAAGGGTAAAAAAAAGTCTTACTGTGATCCAAAATCTAGAAGCAAAAAGGGAAATTATTGATAAATTTGATTACATTAAAAATGTGCAGGCTTCCCTGGTGGCGCAGTGGTTGAGAGTCCACCTGCCGATGCAGGGGACAGGGGTTCGTGCCCCGGTCCGGGAAGATCCCACATGCCGCGGAGCGGCTAGGCCGGTGAGCCATGGCTACTGAGCCTGTGCGTCCGGAGCCTGTGCTCCGCAGTGGGAGAGGCCACGACGGTGAGAGGCCCGCGTACCGGAAAAAAAAAAAAAAAAAAAAAAAATTTGCATCTTATATCACATATAGAGGGCAAATATTGCTATTATATAAAGAACTTTTAAAAAAGAAAAAGAAAAAGTCCCAATACTTTAAAGAAAAAAATAGGCAAATGATATGGAAAACAGTTCATGGAAAAAGAACCAGCAATGGCCCTTAATCATATGAAGTGATCAGATATATAATACATATATAATAAGAGAAATACAAAATTGGAACTACACTGAGGTATCATTTCTAACCTTGGCAAAAACAGAACACTTTGACAACATACTCTGTTGTTAAGGTCATGAGAAACAATCACTTTCATACATTGCTAATGGAACAAAACCATACCAGCTCTAAGAATTTGATATTAGCAAATTATTAATTAGCAAAATTACACATGCATTTACTCTCTGACCCAGAAATCCCACTTCTAGAAATCTATTCCTAAGATACACTCACAGAAATATGCAATGACTTATGCAAAAAGCTACTTATTTTCCTACTAATTGCAAAAGCAAAACAGCTGTAAAAAAGAAAAAGAATGAAAGAAATACGTTACACCTTTTGGGGTACCTTTTCGGTAACAAAGGTGTGGGAATTCATACACTCATACACATGTACATACATATTTGCTAATATTTTCCAAAAACAATGGAAGGATAAACCAAAAATTAATTAAAAGAAATAGTAAACTTAGGGAAGAAGACAAAAGAGAGGTAGTGGGAAGAACAAAGATAAAAACTAGATATTTTCTAATGTGCCTTGTTTTATAGTTTTGACCTTAGCACCTTCTTCATTTTTTATATATGTGAAAAATAACATTAAATGAAATAAAAAAGTGAAGCAATCCCTAAAATAAAAACAAATTGAAACTCACTAATACTACTTTATATCAAATTTGTGGCATAATGGCAAAGATACTTATCTCAATGAATTTTAAAATAGAATGTTGACTTTATATACCTAAGTGGGACCAAAAATAAAGATCACAAAATCTTAAGTCGCAGCTAGTGGTCCTATTATTAAGTTTGATTTGGGGATAATTCTAAAATCCTTATAAAAATACACACATACTCCACCACACACAGAGTGGATTAAACCATATATGTAATTATATTACTAGGAACCAAGATTTTCAGTATAAAAGACAAGATCAACATACAAATCAGACATGTGAAACTGAATCCTATAATCTCCATTTAAATTTGGGAAATCAGTATTATGAAATTAGAATTTACTGATTTACTTACTTTTTTAGAAACATTCTTTTTCCGTCAACTTTGTATTGCCGTTTTTTTGTGGTACGCGGGCCTCTCACTGTTGTGGCGTCTCCCGTTGCGGAGCACAGGCTCCGGACGCGCAGGCTCCGCGGCCATGGCTCACGGGCCCAGCCGCTCCGCGGCATGTGGGATCTTTCCGGACCGGGGCACAAACCCGTGTCCCTTGCATCGGCAGGCGGACTCCCAACCACTGCGCCACCAGGGAAGCCCCGTATTGCCGTTTTCTGTTCAAAAGCCTGTGGAAGAACAGCTTAACACCACTCAGTTATCATCCTCACCAGGGAAATGCTGAATAGGCACAGAGGGTACCTGCGTGCCCTCAGACTAGGCTGCGACCTTGGGTTTAGTAGCAGTAAACTCAGGAACTGGAGAGGTCCATCCACCCTGAAATTCCTCCTCAGTCACAGCCTTTCCAGCAGCACCCTGCCCTTCCTTTTCAATCTCCTCAGGATCTCTGTGGAAGTAGAGATTACGCACGACCTCCCGTGAGTTCTCGCGAGAGGTGTGGCACGCATGCACAGAACCTCCGGGCCTAGCAGCCACCACAGCAGACCCATTGAGGGGGCTCACTTGTTGCTGCGTGGGGTGGCAATGTCCACATAGCACAGAGGAGAATCTGTGTTACGCAGAACGAGAGTAGACAAGTTAACTTAAGACGCCTCTGTGAGGGGCTGGCAGTCAGCCCTGGGATCAGTAACCAGCAAAAGTCGAGGCTCCCGGAACGCCGCCTGGATCTGATTAGTGAAGCTTCCAGGAGTGAAGTGGCCATCAGTAGAGCTGGCCCTAGTGACAGACAGCTACAACTTTCAGTGTAGCCCGCTGGCCAATACTCCTGAAGGATATGACGCCAATATCAGCCGGATTTTCACTGGCAACAATGGCATGAGCTGACAGCAGAATCTTCTCCCAGGTTCTTTTCATACTTATGATGTAGATGCCCCCACTTTTCTTTTTGTAGATATACTGTTCCATTTGGAAGTAAAGGTTGGTGCCACCTAAGTAGGTTCCTGCAGCAAGGAATTTAAGTACAGCCTCCTCCTTCATTTGCAGTATGTCAAGGGCTTCGAACATTCTGAAAGTTTGCCTTTCTGACAGGAACTGAAGACTATACCCTATGGACTCCTCTCCAGGTAGTGTGGAAAGGTAAAATTTATTTTTCTCCTTGTAAAATAAATAAAATACATGTGTTTTAGCTCTCTACTGAAATGCCCAAGAAGCTGTGAAAACCCAGTAGAAATTGCAAACCTACCACCCAGATATAATCTCCAAATATTAGTTTCCACTTACAAGAATTACCAGGGCTCCTTAAAAATATATCTGTGACCAGCAGTATCCAAGGTGAGCCTGATCATCTTGTCATTTCTGAAATCCTGTGCCTAGACTCTATCACAGACTATAAAAGGACACAGGAGGCAACTTGAAGGGACTCCCATTAGCCAAAGATGGGACCATTTGAGCTTCAAAAAGAAGAACGAATACTGAAATATATCAAATCTATTAAAATTGATAATTACACTTAATATCCTAATTATACTTAATCACCCATTCTTCATCATTGAGATCTTACTTAGGCAACCAGCTCATTATTCAGGAAATTCATACAAAATAATCAATAGGAATTGCACAGCCCTACTTATAAAATATTCTTGCCACAATAATATAAGATAAAATAAACTAAATCAATTGGACATCTAGATCTAACTAACAGTTACATGAAATTTTGACAAATAGGAAGAAAAAAACATAAGAATTTCAAAAACACAATATAGACAGAATAGTATATGAACAATAGAATAAACCAAATATAGAAGTAAGGAGTTAATAAACGTAAGATTGGAAATTTATGAGATTCAAAACAAATACAAAATAAAGAGAATCAACAAGACAGAAATTGATTATCTTAAAAAGATAACGGACAGATACTGGCAAAATTAATCAGGAAGAACAGCAGTACATATAAACAATATAAGGGGAAAAGGACATAAGCAGAGGTAAAACTCAGATTACAAAGAGAGAACAATGAAAAATTTTATGACAATAAGATTGAATATTTAGACAAAATAGTTTCCTAGAAACTAAGTTATAAAAATTGACTCAAAAACATTGTCTTATAACAAATAAATTGAATCAGTATTTTAAAATGTAAAACAATAACAAACACCAGGCCTAAGGTTTTCAGGAAAATTCTACCAATTGCAAAAAGAAGATAAATATAATCTTAAAAACACATTTCCAAAGAAGAGAGGGGGGAAAAAAAGAAATAGATTACTCCACAATTCGTTTAATGAAAATATAACCTCAATAGCAAAACCTGACCATGGCAGACAGAAAAAGAAATTGGAGACAAAAGCACTTATTAACATAAATGCAAAGATCCTAGACAAAATATTAGCAAATTTAACCCAGCAGTGTATAAAAAACGTACTACATCATGACCAGTTGGGCTATTTAGAACTTTTCAAGATTGAGTTGTGTTTTCCTAATGGTACTCTTACCTGCCATATTGAGAAAAGACTGACATGGAGAAGAGGCAGAAGGTGGGAGAACAGTTAGGAGCAGTGTTGCCAGATGAAATTTTTATCAGCTAAATCTGGCAACTCTAGCTAAGAGTTTATTGCAATAATTGAAATGAGATGTGTTGTTGGCTTGTACCAGGATGGTGGCAAGGCAGATGGTGAGCAGTGATCAGATTCTGGAAACATGTTAATGTTAAATTCAATAGACTTTTTTGATGGTTTGGATATGGCTTATTTTCCATCTTTCTATCATCACTTGCCCCACACTGTTCTAGGCCGTTATCCTCCCTTACTGCAGTTCTGAAACAGCCTCCTAATTGCTCTGTTGCCTCAAGGCCTGTCCTTCTACAGTTCCAATTTCCAGTCTAAGTAATATTTCGAAATATGCAAATCTGATTATTAACTACCTAAGTCCCTTCAATGACTTACTTTTCCTTTTGGATAATGTCTGACTCCTAGAAATCGGTGACGTTCACTCCACAAGGCTGTGACTTCCACTATGCAACCTCCACCTTCCGTCTGGCTAAGTCCTATTCATTCTCTAGTTCTTAACCTAAATGTGGCATTCTCAGGAAGACCATCACTAAGACAGGTTTTGTTCCACTGCCATAGGTTCCCATAAAATTCTAGTTTCTCCTACCCTATGGATGAATGTTATCATTCATCAAGCTACATTATAACCATTTATTTAACTGGATGTTTTCTCAACTGTTTTGTAACTTTGAGGAGGAGAGAATTTTAAGTATTTTATTTATTATCGTGTCCCTAGACCTTGAAGAATGTTTGACACAGAGTACATAATAAATATTTCAAATGAATGATTAATAAATTAGCTAATTATGTATTTGCATTTCATATTTGCACAAGGATTAGTAAGACCTCCAAAATAACAAATGGTGTACTTCATAACAGCACACTAAGTGGTGTTCATTATTATATTTGCTAAAAATAACTCCATAGAATGAGTTTTTAACTTAAAGCATACATTTAATATATGTCATAAACATAATTATGACAGTGCATATTTTGACATTTTACTTTTAAAATAATTACTTCAATCTTGGATTAACTAGAACTTCGTTTGTAGAACGTGAAAGTTAAGTGAACTTTTCTTTCTACATATTTTATTTCACTACGTATCAATAAGATGACTGAAAACCATAGACACATCAGAGAACATTTCTTTCTCTTACTATAACCAATAGTGAAATATAAGGAAGTGACACTAAACTGGAAGTCAATGAGACACAAGAATTATTTTTTAAAGGGGGAAACATATTTAAAACTTTGGGGAAGGATTAATAGTCTAAGTGTGTATGTCCTTGGTAATAAACTTCACACCACAAAATAAAGAATTAATAACAAACTGGAAATGGGAACTCATGGCCCTTTTAAAAGTAGTTTCTTTATTAGTTTTAGCTAGAATTTGACCCAGCATTAATCTCATCCTATCTACCAGATTTACTCATGTGGAAAAATCTGACATGCAGCCCCCAACGCCCAGAACTTATTTTTTTAGTGCCTTTTCTTCTGCCTTCGTAAAATGAACTAGCACTTCCTGGGTAATAGCTGATCCTGTGACCTGGAACATATGGCTGCCCAAAAGTGAGGAGGATTTCAAAGATGGCTTGGATAGTACAAGGACAAATGAGCTCAGTTAAAAAAGGATTCTCATTGTCTAAATTTTGACAATGTATGTGTAACAGAGAAAATACTACTGTAATTATTTGGAACAAGTTGAGTAAGTGAATGAAAGCATAAGTCTTTAGTTATAATCATAAAAGGAAAGTTTAGTATGAAGTTTAAAAACAAGAAAGTTATAATATAAGTGAAAGGTGATATTGTAATTTTTATTTAATTTATTGGTTAATTTTAATGATAAGGGCGAGTAATGTATATAACATTCTTTTTTCTGTTAACTAATTATCTTTTTAGGAAGAGTAAAGTTGTACCTTTCTCAATATTTGTTATGTTTAGGAAAATTAAGACCCTACAGAAACAAGTTGATTATAATTGGTAGTCTCCCACCATATACAGGAAGAAAGAAATTTCAACTGGTTTTTGCAAGATGAAGAATGAACCAAATACCATATTCTTCATTGACCAAGACATGAAATCTCTGAATGAGGACACTAAATATAACTAGATGATGATAAGGCTTACTTACCTCCAGTAATGATAACAGACCAGATCAATATACAATATTTAATAGATAGCAAGGTATAGAGCATTGGAAAAGTGAGAGTGAAAGCAGATTATTCTGGGAAAGCTGACCCCATACAGGATACCAAAGCTTAAGAGCAAAGTCTTAAGTTTAGTATTACTTAAGCCTTATTATTAAAATAAAGGGATCAAGACCTACAATTTGAATTACATTAAGGGGCATATCTATATCCCACACCCCATTCAAGAAATAATTAGTTGATATCCAGAACCTACAACTTTGACTGGTCTTCTTGACATTTGGATTGTTTCCAACCTAAATACCAAGATGACCATAGCTGTGAACTTCCCAAGTCTAGTTGGTGAGACAGAATTACTCTGTTTTGTTAGAACAACTTCCTAAAATTAAAAATCTCCATCAAAAGTGTATAAAAATTTTAAATATTTGAATATAATTTGCCAAAATTTCACTCAGAAAGTCTGTACTAATATACACCATAAAAAGTAGTGTATGAGAATGATTTTCCCATGTATATTTATAGCCAAGACAACTGCTTGTCTCCCCAATTTCTATTCCCTCCTTCTTTACTAACAGAAAGCACATTTCATTCTAGATTGCAATGTGCCCATCCCAAAACTAAATTTCCCAGTGCCATTGTGCCCAAGAGTGAACAACAAGATGAAGCATAAATTAGGTAAGTCTTCTGGATATTCTCCATCCTTCCTGGAATAAGGACATGAGGTTAGGGCTACAGCAGGAATCTTGAAACCAGAGAACCTGATCATCAAAATCACTTGCTAAGGAACTACCAAACTAGCCCTGTATTGCATATACGTAACTTATTTTAGGTGAGAAAGAAAGAAACCTTTATCGTATTAAAGCCATTTATTATTTGTATTCTCATAAGGAATCCTGTTTTAAAAATATGTTTACAAAAATATTTATTCTTAATTTAATTTTAACTTCTTTTGGGGCTTAGTACCAGTTCCTCTTTACCAGGCTTATATGTTTGTGAGCTCTTTTCTCTGTCTTAACTGGTTCAAAAGTTTTTAATAAATCACACATGTAATGACTCACAGACTTGTATCTCTGAGAACTCTCCTCAGAGATCCAGACCTAACTGCTTTCTTGAAATTTCAGATTTTTATTTATATTTCAAAGGATACTCACATTTAAAAATTCCCCATACTGTACATATAACCTCCCCAACGCTGACCCACCTCTTTTAACATATTTTATCTTAATGAAAAGCATTCATGTCCACTAAATTGCACACATAAAAGACCTAGTTTTCAGGCTGTTACATATTCAAGATGTCCACTTTTCCCATCTCCATTACCACCATTCTTATTCACTATCTCTGGAGGTCCACAAATAAAATAGTGCTATAGATAGTTTCCCTCTAACCAAATTGTCCAAATCATCCCCTTTTAATCTATTCAATCCTTTGACTAGTATGAACTTCCAAAAATGTGTCTGAAAATATCCCTCCTATACACACAAAACTCTCTCTCTCTCTCTCTCTCTCTCTCTCTCTCTCTCTCTGTCTCTCTCACCTTAAATCAATCAATGGAGGCAGAGTCAAGATGGTGGTGTGGGAAGATGCAGAGTTAGCATCTCCCCACAACTAGGGTGCCTGCTGGCCTCTGGTGGAGAACTCTGATGCCCAAGGAGACGGGAGGAACCCCAGAGTGAACCAGTAGGATGTAGGGGGACTGAGTGGGGAGTGGGCACTAATCCCATTCATGAGGGTTCTACCTTCATGACCTAATTACATCCCAAAGGCCCCGTCACCAAATACCATCACATTGGTGATGGGGATTTCAACTTTTGAATTTTGGAGGGACACAAACTTTTAGTCCATAGCATTCCCTGTTTTGGTCATAAATAATTTCCAAATACTGATCAGAAAAAAATGTTGGCCTCATTAGAGTTTAGACTGATTATTTTCACAGATCCAATAAGTGGTGTTAAATAACTATATAAGCTTCTTAGATCATATAGTATTTAACAGATACTGAGGCAAAACTATTAGCTTTTTTTAAAATTGAAGTATAGTTGCTGTACAATATTATGTAAGTTACAGGTGTATAATAGAGTGATTCAGTTTTTAAAGGTTATACTCCATTTATAGTTACTATAAGATGTTGGCTATATTCTCCATGATACACAATACAATATATCCTTATAGCTTATTTTATACCTTGTAGTTTGTACCTCTTAATCCCCTACCTCTATATTGCCCCTCCCCCACCCCCTACCCACTGGTAACCACTAGTTTATTCTCTATATCTGTGAGTCTGCTTAAAACTATTAGCTTTTGTTTGTAAATTTTATTAAAGAATCCAAGATTGGACCATTTAAAAGAATCTATAAAGTCTAGGCTAGGAAGTTAAGGCTAAGAAAATCTCTCCCCTAGATTTTATTGTAGTACCCATAGAATTAGTAAATTCTTCTCTTTTCAAGGTCCCCCAAATATGCTAAGGTTCCTCGCCTGCCAGAAAGTGACTTTATTTGTCACTTGTGAGGCTGGAGCCCTATAAGCCAAGTACCAGACCAGTTTCCTGTGATGGTTTTGTAGGCACTGGTATCTTTGTTCTTTAACAGTGGGCTTACTGTATCCAACTAAAAGTGATTCATTCTCAAATATAACACTGTAGTATGTTTTTGGTTGAACAATCAACTTTTTTCTAACTTGAGTTAAAATGGAGGCTGATTCTTATTGAAATAATGAAAATAACTATTGGCCTGAAATCAATAGATAGCCAAATACTTCTCCAGTAAAGATGGGTTTATTCAAGACCAGCAGGGAATTGCATTTTGGGATCTACAACCAAGTCCCCCTGCATGGCAAGGGGAGGAGAATGCTTTTATAGAGTGGAAAAGGAAGTTTAATAAACAAAGAGTCCAAGGCTTTTCAGTGGCTGAGTACTTGCCAGGGAAGAACAGGACTTTCTTCCTCCTGTTGGGCTCTGCTATCCTTGCAGGGTGTGAGAATTCCTCCTTCTGGTCTCCCAACTCTATTAATTGAGGTTTCTGTTTTTAAATTTTTTACATTTCCCCATTTTGATCAAGATCTTTCTCTGAAAGCATTCCTGATCAAGAGTCAGGTTTTCTAGTTTCAGTGGCTTTTTGCCCCGTAATTCCAGGAAAAATCTTTCCTGGCTGTAGTGTCTCACACTGGAGGGAAAGTGTACAGATTGGAAACCTATTAAGGTCACGTTTGAGTAATGAGGAGTGGGAGGGAGAACTCTCAGGCACTTTTTATGTAAAGTCCATATGTTACCAAGATCATAAACACTGGAGATCATCTGAGTGTTATGTCATCATCAAAGGTTTGGTAACAAACTTCTGACAGGCCTGGCCTGGATATCTTGAGAAAGCTGTTTCATCAGATGTCATCTGCTCCAATTCTGGGAAATCTTTACTTTCAGGTCACCAGATGATATGCAGGTCCAGTCAGGGTCCGGAACTTTTTTTAAGTGTGCCACACGAATCCAAGAGCCTGTTCCTTGGAGTTTTGCGACACAAGGGTTGGTCAGCAGTACCTGATAGGGGCCTATCCATTGAGGTTAAAGGGAGTTCTTTTGGAAGTATCTTTTCCAATAGACAAAACCTCCAGGTTTCACAGTACGGTGCTTAAGGTGTTCATCTCCTGAGGGCGCACTGTGAAAAGATTACTCTACCAAAACATGGTTATTTTTAGTAGAAGCAATTAAATCATTGAAATATTGTAGTATCTCTCCTCTTATCGGCTGTGGGTCAAAAGCAGGAGCCAAGTGGGACTTCCCTGGCAGTCCAGTGGTTAAGAATCTGCGCTTCCACTGCAGGGGGCATGGGTTTGATCCCTGGTTGGGGAACTAAGATCCCGCATGCCTGCCCAGTGCAGAAAAAAAAAAAAAAAGCAGGAGCCAAGTGCATTGGGTATCCTGTGACTCTCTCAAAGAGTTTATGAGTTCCAAAAGGGGTGGATCTGAGATTTAGAAAGACTAATGGCAATGCTTTTGGCCAAGGTATTTGGAGGGCCTCTACAAATTTTGCCAAGTGAGTCTTAATAATGCTATTAGTGTATTCTATTACACCAGAGGATTGAGGGTGGTAAGCACAGTGAAAGTTTTGTAAAACTGGCCAAACAGCACAGACTTGTTGAAGCATCTGGCCAGTAAAATGGGTTCCTTGATTACTTTGAATTTCAAGAAGAGTTCTTCCAGGTAGGGTTAATCCTTCCCAAAAGGACTTTAGCCATAGAAAAGGCAGTAGCCTATCTGCAAGGGAAGGCTTCGGTCCAGTCCTGAACATAGGGGTCATTTTTAATTTTATTTCCACTGGAAGTATGGAAGCCATGTTATTTCCACAATATTCCAAAATCATGAACTACTCTGAAAGCATATCTACTCTGAGTATAACTATTGTCAGTTTCGTCCTTAGCTAAAGTACAAGACCCTGTAAGAGCATATAATTCAGCCTGTTGGGCCAAAGTGGCCATAGGTAAAGATGCTGCCTCAGCAACCTCAAAAGGAGTTGCAGTAGCCTACACAGCACAATATTTGCCATTGTTACCTTTTAAATAAGACCATCAGTGAACCATGAGAAGTAAATGTTACCCAGTGGAATTTTCTGTAGGTCATTACAAGGAATCAGGAGGTGGTCTGTCAGCATTAAGCAGTCGTGAGGGATTTCATTGGTGTTGTAAGGTTATTGCAATGTACAAGAGTTACGGAGGGGCAGTTAACAAAAGGACTTCATAGGAGGTGAAGTGGCTGCCCGAGAAATGTTGAATGTGATGAGAATTCAGGAGAATTTCTACAGCATGAGATACAAAAATGGTTAAAGGAGATCCCAGAACAATTTTCTCAGTTGCCTTAATAAAAAGGAAAGTGGCAGTAATGGCTCTAAGGCAAGGGGCATAGCCACAGGGTCCAGTGGCTGGCTATAATACCCTATGGGTCCCTGTGCTTTTTGGTGAGAACCCCAAGGAAAAGGGACTCTGATAATTGAGATGCCCAAGGGCAGGTTCATCAAACTCTCCTTTAATGCCTTAAAGACTATGTCATCTGGTTTGTCCCATAAAATTGGGTTTGAGTTGTTACTGTTGAGTAAAGCATATAGGCGTTTGGCCATAAGAGAGAAATTTGGAATCCAGTTTTGGCAATAACCAACTAGTCTGAATAAACCTTACAGTTGGCACTTAGTTTCAGGTTTTGGGAAACTTAGGACATCAAGAAGTCTATTTGGATCTTGGTGTAGCCCTTGTTTTGATATTAGATGCCCTAAATATCAAAGCAGAGTTTGGGCAAACTGCATTTTTTCTTTGATGACCTTATGTCCCTTTAAGGCTAAAAGCCTTAGCAAGTGGATGCTGTCTTCCTGTGAAGAGGCTTAAGAAGGAGAGCAAGGAAGCAAATCATCCATATATTGCAACAAAGTAGAGCCTCTAGGGAAGTTTATGTCATCCAGATCAGCCTTCAGGATTTGATGGAAATAAGGACTCTCAGTAAAACCCTGAGGCATTACTCTCCAGGTGAATTGTTTTTCTTCTTTTGAAGGCAAAAGGGTATTGGCTAGCTTCATCTACTGGGATACTAAAGAATGCATTGCTTAAGTCCATTACAGTAAAGAATTTACTTCTGGTGGGAATGGATGATAGTAACAACAGAGTTAGTAACAACAGGGCTAGAAACAAAATGTGGAGTGATAACAGTGTTTATTGCTTGGGGTTCCAGGACAAACCACACCCAATTATGGACATTGATACTCTAAATTGCCTTTGGTCAGGCGAGTCCATTTAGTTAGAAATGCACATGAGGAAGGGCCATGGTTTTTAAACATGAAATCAGCTAGACTTGGGGGGAGGGTTTCAAGATATTTAGATAATTAGGAGTACCTTCTCAGAGGTTTTTCCTCTAGAGTAAAGATCAATCTTCAAACAGCTCAAACGGCTCAATTCACACAGCTTTCAAGCCAATCCCAGCCAGTTTTAAGGAGACAGCCCTGTCCTGGAGGACCTGGCCTTTTTTAGCCAGTCCCCAGAAGACAGCCCTTCCAAAGGAATAGGCCAAAGTCTGAAAAACTGGTATAGTTTTATTCAAAGCAGCCCCTTCCGAAAGGAACTAGGCCAAAGGCATTTTCAGCCAGCTTTGATTGAAACAGTCTGATCTCAAGATAAGAGCGAAGTATCAAACTTAAGTACTCGCATACAGAACAAGGCCTTAACCAGAAACCTTTAAATAGATCCCAAATAAAGCCTGGAGAGCATCAAACACAAAGAGAACATGAGCTCTGATCCAGGAGAAAGACATACCTTCAAACTCCAGGGTCAGCGAGAAAAGCAATGAGTGACAATGGGCTCAGTTGTGGGTACTGCACCTTGTGCTCACCAGGCCTGGAACCACTGGGAGTCTTCAATGGTCCCCACATGGGCCACCAAAACGTTGACCTGAAATCAATAGATTGCCACATATTTCTCCAGCAAATATAGAACTATTCAGGATCAGCAGAGAATTGCAATTCAGAGTCTACAACCATGGTGAGCCCCAGACAAGTCCCCCTGCAGGGTGAAGGAATAAAAACACTTTTACAGAGAGGAAAAGGAAGTTGGTAGGGCTATAGTAAACAAAAAGTTCGGGGCTTTTCATTGGCTGAGTCCTTGCCAGGAAAGAAGAGGACTCTCTTCTTCCTGTTGGGCTGGGCTATCCTTGCTGGGCATGAGAGCTCCCCGTTCTGGTCTCCCAATTCTATTTAATTAAGGGTTTCTCTTTATTAATTTTTTTTGTATAACTATTACCAGAAAAAAAAAATAAGAAAACTCATTAAGAATATTTGTTTGCGAACTATAAGACTTCATTGGAAATTAGATTCCATTTTTAAATGCTTCATTTCCATTTATAAAAGCATAATCTAAATTGAGGGTAAGAGATCTGGAAGGAAGAAAAAGTGAGTTATATATTCGTCAGTCAATAGAGCATTAAAATGACATAAAAATATTCCAAACAAATAACTGCTATTAAAATTTTCCCATCAGTTTATTTAGTCCAATGTAATTAATTCTTGTTCCCCTGGATCTCAAATCAGCAGTCTGCTTTCCTGAAGTCATCTTGTTATGAAATAAAATAGTCCTGGAAAGCTTGACTCAGTCCTCTGGTATAGTTGGAAAGGTTTCTAAGTGATACCAGATTAACAATCTTCAGCCAAAAGTCTATTCTTTGATGTCTTCTTTGATGTACTAGTTAAGATATCTGGTAGAGTCCTTTTCTTGAGACACAGAGACTGACCTTCTTTGTTGAAAACATGAGTTCTAACTCATGTTTTAAGTAAGAATCAGAGAAAAGCAAAGTTCACCTGTATATGAGAGTAAATTGCTGTTGTTAATTTATTACAGTAATCAATAATATCAAAATGGAAAAGAGCCGTTGGAGTGTACAACACAGAACCATTTCATAAGATTTTCATCCCTTTTCCCTTGGGGGTACGAACCAGATATTATGAATAATGAGCACATTGACAAATACCCTTAAATTTTACTATTAAAAGCATTTTACATGTATAAAATTAACCTAGGTAAGGATGAGCTCCTCTAATCTTTTTAATTATTATTCTCATTCATCTCTTATAATAGTATTGAGCTAATTAATAAATATGGAGCAGACCAAATAAACCTACCTAAGTATTTCTAGTATCTTTTTTTCTTAATAAGGAGAAAGAAAAAATCTTTGTGATTTTCTAGGGCACACTGGGAAATCTAAAAGATATTTTCAGGTATAAAGATATCTTAATTTTTTTGAATTAAGGGTCTGATCTTGAGAAGACAAAGTCAAAATAGTTATCAAAGGAGATTTAAGTACTTGATTAAGATGAAATGACAGGCACCTGAGAAACAATATTTGCTTATCTATTTAATCAAAGTGACAATATTTTTAAATAAATATAGAAAAAGGTTACATGGTTCTAAGAAATTTTAGCTCTTTCAAAAATGTTCTGTTATTTTTTTTTAAATCTATCACAGAAGTTAGCAAACCATGATCCATAGGTCTAGTCGTGAGTTCGTGGGTAGAGTTTATAAGCTAAGAATAGTTTTTACATTTTTTAATGTTGAAAAAAATTAAAATAGTAATAACATTTTGTGACATGTGAAAGTTATATGAAATTTCAATGCTCATAAATAAAGCTTTATTGAACATGTCCATACTTAATAATTTATAAACATATTTATGGCTACGTTCCCACTACGGTGACAAAGTAGTTGTGACAGATCTTACAGTCCTTATAATCTGAGAAGATTAAAATCTTTATCATCTGACCCTTTACAGAAAAAAAATTGCTTACTCCTGTTATAAAGCTCAATAAATTCAACACAGAGCAGTGAAATTTTTCTGGTTGAGATACTGAATCTCTGCTTTCTGAGCAGATTACACAAAGAGTAACCTTTTTAATACTCCTTGTTAAGACTAAAAACTTCAAGATCAATTTTCATCTTAACAAAGAGAAAACCAAATAAGATTCATGAGCTCCTTTCTTTATAAATCATCTTGCGAGTAAGCCCATCAACATTGAGCAAAGTTTGTCAAAATGTTAATACATTTCATTGTTTCTTTTCAGCTCCATTATTTGCAGTTATTATAAGCCAAGACTAAATTTTTTTCCTGCAAAAATTCTGCAACTTTCTATGTCTATTCAGGTTATGTCTTTTATTAACCTCTTTCACATTTTGAAGCAAATACCTTATTTTACAAACTACTCTCATTTTTTTAATAAAACACATCCCATTACCTTGTATACACAGTTGTGCTTTTCTGCTATTGTTAATTTAGTAGAGTCTAAGTTACCCACAGAAACTGTATCCTTTAACCAACTGAACTAACTTCTTTTTCACAAAGAAAACATCTGTCATGCAAAACAAGTAGCAGATGAGCAAAGCTCATGCATCTACATAAGAATCTTTGAAATCACGTTCAGACCTCTATACTACTTTGTACATAATTACAGTTCACATAAAAGCTTTGTCAGAATTATGAACACATAGTTTTAAATTTTTCACAATCCTAATCAGTGTATAGAACTAAATTTGCTTATCTGATCAATAGGCCAATATAAAAAGTTTATGAAGCTCAGAATTACCAGTCTCTTCCTGAAAAAACAAACCTAAATATAATAAAAAATAAAATTCATTGATTATATTATATTTAACACTTATAAAAATTAGAGAAAAGGCATATAGCTGTTCTGAAACCAGTCTAATTTGTAAAAAGATTCACTTTGAATATATGAACTTGGGTTTCTATATAAAGATGCTCAAAATTTCTGTAAGAAAAGTTTTTTTTCTCTTCAAAGGCTAGCACATCTAAAGTTTCAGTTTCTTTTTTTTCTGTAAATCTTTGGAACTGCTAGATATAGAGAAGCATTTATAAATCTCTATAAATCCATTAACATAAAGCCCCATTAATTTTGAAGACTGTATAATCTAATTCATTCACCTGCCAGAGGTAGGAAAATATTTCAAATCACAAAAGGCTTTTCTCAATTATACACTCCAGTACTGAGAGAGCTTACAGCTTCATTTCTTTACCTCAACTATAAGTCAAAAATAAACATAGAAACATAAAAAAATTACCTCTTCAGATATCAAAAGACTTTTCGGTGCTATGCTAAGCTGCTACAGGGTTACTTTTGTGATAGCAGGGCTCAGAAAGCAATTCTTGACCCTTCTTTTATAAATTTCTTGGAGTAGGACAAGGAGGTGGTGAAGAGGTCCCCATTGCTAGATCCTGCAGGACTAGGGCTGAAGAGCCAAGTCTCTGGCTGCAGCTCAAGAAGTATCAGAGAACATCTTTGAGAAACACCCTTACATTGGGCATTGAAGGCTGACTCAGAGGCAGCACCTATAATCTTTTATTCTGTAATTCCTGAGGGGTTCCCATTGATTTCCATTTTTTATTCCACTGATGCTTCCTTGGCTGCTCTGAGAGGTTACGTCTGCATTACTTCTGGTATACCAGTTCTTAAAAACAAAAGCCATAGTGAGTATAGCTGAGATGGAGAAGCACAATGGACCCCTCTACCAGAAAAGATTGCAGGCCTAAAATAGAAGATAGGGCTCACACATACTTGCTTAAACTCACTAATAAGGTTTCTGAAAAGGAAATGACTCTTGATCAGTCCAGGACTAATCCAGAATCCAGAATGAAGACTTTAATATCAAATTCTGCCTTTATTGTGATACTCAAAGACAGGTGATGCTAGATTATTTCTCAAGAATGATTAGCTTCAAGAATATGGGAAAAGTCATTTGTGAAGCTGTTACTAAAAAATGAGAAACTAAGGAATATTTTGTTTAGATTTCATAGCTACTTTGTCTTAGGAAATTAGTTTAGCTTCTCCTCAATTTCATGATGTTTACTGTTAAAGAATATTTGATTACAAATTTAAGGGTTACGAGACAATATTTTATGTGTACTCTGAACCAAAGATTCATGGTTGGTCTGAAAATAGAATAGAGCTTAAGGTTGACTACCATTAACTCTACACAGAGCAATTGTTATATAAATGAACAATTTTTTTTCTTATGCAAAATATAGGTACATACATGTTCTATAGGTAATAGTCAATAAATTGACTGGATGGTATACAATTTATCTCTCTCTTTTCCATAGTAAATAACTAAATCTAACAGGATAATAATGAAATAAATGATAAAGCATATCAAACATACTCACTGAAATGTTCTCTCATATTTTGCTTTACATATTACTTTTGTTGATTTCCTCTAGTTTAGCCTATGGAATTTTATTACCACACTTTTACTATCATATTTGGCAACACATGGGAAATATCATATATTACATTATTTTAACATCATCTAAAAAAAGAAGTATGAGCCACATTGAATGTTTTGGCTAAGAAAATACACTGTTGAATAAGTGAATATTTTTTGCTCATCATTAAGATATGGTTGTAAAAATTGGTTTGATTTCCAGTATTACCAAACTATTTCTTTTTTTTTAACATCTTTATTGGAGTATAATTGCTTTACAATGGTGTGTTAGTTTCTGCTTTATAACAAAGTGAATCAGTTATACATATACATATGTTCCCATATCTCTTCCCTCTTGCGTCTCCCTCCCTCCCACCCTCCCTATCCCACCCCTCTAGGCGGTCACAAAGCACCGAGCTGATCTCCCTGTGCTATGCGGCTGCTTCCCACTAGCTATCTATTTCACGTTTGGTAGTGTATATATGTCCATGCCACTCTCTCACTTTGTTACAGCTTACCCTTCCGGCTCCCCATATCCTCAAGTCCATTCTCTAGTAGGTCGGTGTCTTTATTCCCGTCTTACCCCTAGATTCTTCATGACATTTTTTTTCCCTTAGATTCCATATATATGTGTTAGCATACGGTATTTGTTTTTCTCTTTCTGACTTACTTCACTCTGTATGACAGACTCTAGGTCCATCCACCTCACTACAAATAACTCAATTTCGTTTCTTTTTATGGCTGAGTAATATTCCATTGTATATATGTGACACATCTTCTTTATCCATTCATCTGTTGATGGACACTTAGGTTGCTTCCATGTCCTGGCTCTTGTAAATAGAGCTGCAATAAATGAACATTTTGGTACATGACTCTTTTTGAATTATGGGTTTCTCAGGGTATATGCCCAATAGTGGGATTGCTGGGTCATATGGTAGTTCTATTTGTAGTTTTTTAAGGAACATCCATACTGTTCTCAATAGTGGCTGTACCAATTCACATACCCACCAGCAGTGCAAGAGTGTTCCCTTTTCTCCACACCCTCTCCAGTATTTATTGTTTCTAGATTTTTTGATGATGGCTATTCTGACCAGTGTGAGATGATATCTCATTGTAGTTTTGATTTGCATTTCTCTAATGATTAATGATATTGAGCATTGTTTCATGTGTTTGTTGGCAATCTGTCTATCTTTGGAGAAATGTCTATTTAGGTCTTCTGCCCATTTTTGGATTGGGTTGTTTGTTTTTTGTTATTGAGCTGCATGAGCTGCTTGTAAATTTTGGAGATTGATCCTTTGTCAGTTGCTTCATTTGCAAATATTTTCTCCCATTCTGAGGGTTGTCTTTTGGTCTTGTTTATGGTTTCCTTTGCTGTGCAAAAGCTTTGAAGTTTCATTAGGTCCCATTTGTTTATTTTTGTTTTTATTTCCATTTCTCTAGGAGGTGGGTCAAAAAGGATCTTGCTGTGATTTATGTCATAGAGTGTTCTGCCTATGTTTTCCTCTAAGAGTTTGAGAGTTTCTGGCCTTACATTTAGGTCTTTAATCCATTTTGAGCTTATTTTTGTATATGGTGTTAGGGATTGTTCTAATCTCATACTTTTACATGTACCTGTCCAGTTTTCCCAGCACCATTTATTGAAGAGGCTGTCCTTTCTCCACTGTACATTCCTGCCTCCTTTATCAAAGATAAGGTGACCATATGTGCGTGGTTTATCTCTGGGCTTTCTATCCTGTTCCATTGATCTATCTTTCTGCTTTTGTGCCAGTACCATACTGTCTTGATTACTGTAGCTTTGTAGTATAGTCTAAAGTCAGGGAGCCTGATTCCTCCAGCTCCATTTTTCGTTCTCAAGATTGCTTTGGCTATTCGGGGTCTTCTGTGTTTCCATACAAATTGTGAAATTTTTTGTTCTAGTTCTGTGAAAAATGCCCGTGGTAGTTTGATAGTGATTGCATTGAATGTGTAGATTGCTTTGGGTAGTAGAGTCATTTTCACAATGTTGATTCTTCCAGTCCAAAACATGGTATATCTCTCCATCTATTTGTCTCATCTTTAATTTCTTTCATCAGTGTCTTATAATTTTCTGCATACAGGTCTTTTGTCTCCTTAGGTAGATTTATTCCTAGATATTTTATTCTTTTTGTTGCAATGGTAAATGGGAGTGTTTTCTTGATTTCACTTTCAGATTTTTCATCATTAGTGTATAGGAATGCCAGAGATTTCTGTGCATTAATTTTGTATCCTGCTACTTTACCAAATTCATTGATTCGCTCTAGTAGTTTTCTGGTAGCATCTTTAGGATTCTCTATGTATAGTATCATGTCATCTGCAAACAGTGACAGCTTTACTTCTTCTTTTCCGATTTGGATTCCTTTTATTTCCTTTTCTTCTCTGACAAACAGTTTCTTTATGCAAGGTCTGAATGAGCTGAACAGTAATAAGAAGAAAAATAATAATAAATCCTTTGGTTTTTCTAAAAAAAAATTAAGATGATAATTATGTTCCTACCTCTGGGATAAATAAGCTAATGAAAATTAGGAATTAAAAGTTAATGAAATATCCTAATGAAGAACAACTTCTATAGCTATGTAAGGTGCCTAAGAATAAATCCAACAAAAGGCATGTGAAACATGTATGAGGAATGTTATGAACATTTACTGAAAGACCTAAACAAATGAAGTTAATGGATAATAGAATTCAATGTCAGATACTCAGTTTTCCAAAATGCAATTCAAATGAATATCCCAAAAGTGTCTTTCATGGATCCCAAGATCTTGAGCCTGGGGTAATTGAAAATAAAGTGTATAGGAAATGGCAAAGGGAATAGCCAAGCCACTCCTAAAAAAGAAATAAAAAAGTTGGATGAGGGCACATATTCTGCCAAAAAACAGGCAATACCAATCAATAGTAGTTTAAAAGTGCTATACTGACATATATGATAATGTCCTATTTTATAAATTTGGGGAGGGTGGTGTCACAGGTGTTTATTATTATGTTTTATAATAACATATATGTTACATATATTCTCTTCTATGGTGTATTATTTATCTATTGCTGCACGTTATCCTATACGTTAGTTGGGCAGAAATTTAGGAGCAGCTTAGCAGTATGGATCTGGCTTACGGTGTCTCATGAGGTTCAGTGAGATGTCAGCCAAGGCTGCCCTCATCTTAAGAGTTTACTGAATGGGGAATTCCCTGGCAGTCCAGTGGTTAGGACTCGGCACTTTCACTGCCATGGCCTGGGTTCAATCCCTGGCTGGGGAACTAAGATCCTACAAGCAAGCTGCACAGCCAAAAAAAAAAAAAATTACTGAATGGGTCTAGAGAATCTGTTTCCATGATGCCTCACTCACATGGCTAGTGCTGGCTATTGCCAAGAGAGCTCAGTTCTTCTATACTGTACCTATACCTGGGCTGCTTGAGTTTTTTCACCATGTGTTAGCTGGCTTCTCCCAGAAGTGATCCAAGAGAAAGCAAGGTAGAAACTGCAATGCATTTTATGACCTAACTTTGGAAGTCACACACCAACAGAGGAAATATCTTAGGAAACTATTAAATACATTAAATATATGAGGAAACTATTCAAGGGCATAAATATCCAAAATGTGGATCACTGGGGTCCATCTTGGATGTTGGTTTTCACAGTATGTTTCATATATTACATTTTAAAAATTAATAGAAAAACAAATTAATAGAGAAAAATATCTTTCCTGAGCAATATAAGGAAGACCAACTTATGTTTCATATGTGTCACGTCCCCAATTATATTCTGAACACTCTGAAAGAATGCAACTTATATAATTATTTGTAGAGCCATAGCCTCACACACAATAAAAAATGCCACAGGGCTTATGTGCAATATTTATTTACTGACTAACTTTTATAAAGTAAATTTACCTAAAATTGTTGGATACTTTGATCAGATAGGAAAAGCCTGTTATCTTTACACAGCCATAAATTGGCATAATATGACAAACTATTTTTATTTCCAGTATTTTGTTTAGGGTTTGAACTGATTTTTTTCTGCATAATATCAATCATTTTTGAGGAATATTTTAGTCATTCCATCTGTAATCTACATCTATACATTATAATACATATGAGAAAATGATAGTATGACATTATTAAGTAAATTATCTTTATATCTGGACTCTAATAGATTCAACTTTTAAAGGAATGTTGCAATTAAAAACATACTTATTGTCTATCAAGAGGGTAAGCATAATTTAGCAACTTGTTATATTTATTTCAATAACAATAAAGTTAATATTATTTCTCCTTCAAAATATGGATGCAAATATTAAGAGTTAGCACAGTTAACAGAATTTTGCATATCCCCATATATCCTGTTGATCAGCTAAGCTTTACTAAAACTATGTAGTTCAGTATTGCATTTGGTGCCAAAGAGTTTTTGTTTTCTCCTGCATTTTAATGCAAGACCTTTTCTGTGCTGTTACAGGAAGGTGTTCATCTACAACACTTCATGAATTCCTTTTGCTAGCCATTTTAATTCAACATATTAGTTTATTGAATTAATGTTTGATACTTGATATGATTTCAGTCTTCTTAAATTTATTAAGATTTGTTTTGTGACCTATCATATGATCTATCCTGGAGAATGTTCCATGTGTGCTTGAGAAGAACGTGTATTCCCCTGCATTGGATAGACTGTTTTATATGTGTGTGTGTGTCTGTCTGTTAGGTCCATTTGGTTTAAAGTATGATTTAAGTCCAACTTTTCCTTCTTGATTTTTCTGGCTGTGTGATTTATCCATTGGTGAATGTGGTGTGTTTAAGTCCCCTACTATAGATCTTCCTCAATTTACAATGGGGTTACATCCCAATGAACCTATTGTAAGTTGAAAATATCATAAGTCAAAAATGCGTTTAATATACCTAGTCTACCAAACATCATAGCTTAGCCTAGCCTATGTTAAACATGCTCAGAATACTTACATTAACCTACATTTGGGCAAAATCATCTAACACAAAGTCTATTTCGTAATAAAGTATTGAATATCTCATATAATTTACTGAATACTGTACTGAAAGTGAAAAACAGAATGGTTGTATGGGTACAGAATTGTTGTAAGTGTATGGGTTGTTCACCCCTGATATCATGTGGCTGACTGGGAGATGCAGCTCCCTGCCACTGCCCAACATCCTGAGAGAGTATCTTACTTACCACATATGCAAGCCAGAGAAAATGTCAAAATTCAAAATTTACAGTGCTGAATGCTAGAGTTGAAAATTGTTAGTCAAACCATTATAAGTTGGGGACTGTCTGTATTATTGTATTGTTGTCTGTTTCTTCCTTCAGATCTGTTAGTATTTGGTTAATATATTTTCGTGCTCCAATGTTGGGTTTATATGTATCAGTATTTACAACTGTTATATTTTCTTAGTGAATTGACCCCTTTATCATTATATAATGACTTTCCTTGTCTCTTGTTACCATTCAGAGGAAGTCCCTCATAGCAGGATACTGTCCAGGGGCTACTGGCACTGTCCCTGCTCAGAAGGGGAGGGAGACATGAGAACTCCCAGGAAAGAGACGACTCAGAAAGGGTGCTTAAATGTCTAGATGACATCACTTAATAGCACAGCAAAAAGTTTCTGGGTCAGAGTGCTCCAATGGGCAGCAGAAGCTTGGGATCTTTTATCTGTAAGAGTTACCTTACCTATAGCTGGCAGATGTTGGGTGTGGTTTTGTGGGGTGTGCAAAGCAGATAGGCTCTAGAAGGTTGAAAATCTGCTTGTTTGGATTGCAATATGTAAATGTATCAAGTCAACATGTTGTACACCTCAAACTTATGCCGTGTTATATGTCCATTATATCGCAATAAAAATAGTATTCATAATAATTGGAATGCGAAAATGTTTGAGTTCAGCTCCAGTGGGCTTTTAAGCTAATGGACCTCAGCCTGAAGTGAAGAAATAAACAATACACAAAAGCCATCTTTGGCTCATTTATATAACATGGATGTTCTCCATTACATTGGAAGAACCATGCCATAGGAGATTCTAGCTACAGAGGATCAGTTAGTACACAAAGTCATAAAAGTCTTTTTCATCCAGTAAACTTACATAAACCGGCTTGAATTTTTTTGGTTGATCATGTTTATAAACTAGTTTATTTACTATATGAGTTGAGAAAGATAACAATATGCCCATGATGGTCAAATGATGAAGTAGTAATTTGGAAGTAACAATTTCAGTTATATTTTTTGTATCTTTTTTTTTAACCAAAAGAGAAAGGAAGGGAAGAAGGAATATTATCTTTAAAAATTTAGAAATATTCATGCTATCAACATTTTGCTTTGTAGTCTGAACCTGGGAGATATATTTTAAAAGAAGGAAACTAAAAGCTAGGCTATGTTAGAAATAGGTATCACCAAAGGTTTAATTCGGTCAGAATAAGAAAGTACTGAACTAGACTATTTAAACTAAAAGCAAAAATGTGTGTGGGTAGGAGATAAGATCAAAAAATCTCAAGAGAGAGAGAAATGTTCCCTCAAATATTTAAGCTGGCACTATGCAGAACTTGCATTATACTAATAGGAGCGCAGTTTAATGGACTCATTCCTCAGTAGGTTGTGTATACAGGCCAATCAGGACATTAACAGGAATAGACAGTGAAAACCACACAAAGTTAAAGCAGCATAACAAAACTCAATGTCAAAAATATCGTAAATAAATAGAACAAAGTGTCAGTTCTATCTATAGGATTCAGTGAATCTAGTAAGGCTTTGAATCACAATTCAAAACTAAGCCAGTATGTGAAAGTTTAGGTGATGTGGGTTGCAATAACTGCTCTTCAGTGCATTCAAATGTGCCCTTAATGGGTAAGAAATAGTTAATTCTACTTTCAAAATGAGTTGATAGTTAGCAGAGTATAGTTTACATGCACTGAGACAATCTAACTCTGTAAGTGTAGTAGGTTTGAAGAATTCTAACTCACTCAAAATAATTATGTGAAGGAAATTAAGACCAACACCTTCCAAGCTGAATTTTTAAAAGTGGTTATTTTTGTAGCATTCAGGTGAGGATTACTTTGTAAAGCTCTCCTTTTTAGAGATAAAATCTGGGGGAAGTCTCTAAGGAAGATGGAGTGTTAAGATGTATATCCATTCCTTCCACGTATGGTTAGCTCACTTCTGAAGTGAGTGGATTTCTTATAGGTAATACATCTTTTTTTTTTTTTTGCAGTACGCGGGCCTCTCACTGCTGCGGCCTCTCCTGTTGCGGAGCACAGGCTCCGGACGCACAGGCTCAGTGGCCATGGCTCGCGGGCCCAGTCGCTCCGCGGCATGTGGGACCCTCCCAGACCGGGGCACGAACCTGTGTCCCCTGCATCGGCAAGCGGACTCTCAACCACTGCGCCACCAGGTAAGCCCTAGGTAATACATCTTTAAGCAACATTTCCAGTGCTTACTTTCCTGCTCATAGACTAAACTCAGCATCAGCCATTTGATTTCATGGAGTTCCAATTTTGTTTTAATTGAAATATATTATCTAAAAAGTTAATAATCCGTTGAAGTTGGAATTTACTAAATGGTACCCTGGTGACTTGAAGAGTCAACATAGCTTCCCAAAGTATCTAATATACCACAAGGGAGTATTTTATGCCCCTGATGAAACCAGTTTGAGTATGTATGTAAAATTCTAGATATTGTTTGCTTATGTAGTCTAATCAGTTTCTTGTAAAAGTTTCTTTAATAAAGAAATGAAAAAAAAAGAAATGAATTAAAATCCAAGACTTTAGGGCTTCCCTGGTGGCGCAGTGGTTGGGAATCCGCCTGCCGGTGCGGGGGACGTGGGTTCGTGCCCCGGTCCGGGAGGATCCCACGTGTCATGGAGCAGCTGGGCCCGTGAGGCGTGGCCGCTGGGCCTGCGCGTCCGGAGCCTGTGCTCCGCAGTGGGAGGGGCCGCAGCGATGAGAGGCCTGCGTACCGCAAAAAAAAAAAAAAAAAAAAATCCAAGACTTTAAAGTAAAAACAGACATTTCTACCAATTTTTAAAATAGGAAAGAGGGCTTCCCTGGTGGCGCAGTGGTTGAGAGTCCGCCTGCTGATGCAGACACGGGTTCGTGCCGCGGTCCGGGAAGATCCCACATGCGGAGCGGCTGGGCCTGTGAGCCATGGCCGCTGAGCCTGCGCGTCCGCAGCCTGTGCTCCGCAACGGGAGAGGCTACAACAGTGAGAGGC
>NW_021703779.1:30798983-30904800 GCF_005190385.1 Monodon monoceros
CAAAAAAAAAAAAAAAAAAAGGGAAAGAAATATGCATATATGCATGTATATAATATATACATATTATATATTATAAGAAGAAAAATATTTTGTCTTTTTCTCCATTTCCTGGCTCTGAGCTCCCAAAACCCTTGGAATTTCCTAAGTGATAGGAAGGTGATAGGAACACCTTTTGTTCTAGTCAGGTGATTCTTGGCAGGCCCCTAAATAGTTTCAGGGTGGGGCTGGTCCCTGAGAGATTGAGCCCTGATTAAAAACTTGGAAGTTTTCAGTCCCACCCTCCAACCTCCAGAGAGTGGAGAAGGGCTGAAGATTGAGTTAATCACCAATGCCTATGTAGTGAATCCTCCATAAAACCCCCAAATAACAGAGTTCTGGGAACTTAGGAAATGGTGAACACATCCATGTGCTAGGAGAGTAGCACACTCCAGCTCCACAGGACAGAGATTCCTGCACTCAGGACTCTTCCTGGCCTTGCCCTATGTACCTGTCATCTGGCTGTTCATTTGTATCCTTTATAACAAACTATAATAGTAAGTATAACTTTTTCTTGAGTTATGGGAGTCATTCCAGCAAATTGTCGAACTTGAGCGGAGGTTGTAAAAATCCCCAACTTAGTAGCCAAGGTAAACAAGTGTGGATAACGTGGATACTTGTGACTGGCATCTGAAGTGGGGGCAATCCTGTGGGACTGAGCCCTTATGCCTGTGGAGTCTGATACTAACACCAGGTAATCAATGTCAGAACTGAACTGTCATACATCTAGTTGCTTTATATCTACCTGTATCTATAAATGCATTAAAAGATTTTAAAGCATGTAGACCTAAGACTTAAAACTCAAAAGTTTGGATTTGAGATTTAATGTTCCTAAAACTTGTACTAAAATAATCAAATTTTTCTGTATTCAAAGGTAGCCAATTGAGATACCTTGTCTTGGGATAAAACAGAGTCAGAATATTAGCACTGGAAGGATCTTAGAAGCGTATATAGAATAACATGACTGTTTTACAGATAAAGGTACTGAAATTGAAAAGGTTAAGTGACTTGTTTCACTTCATATAGCTAGAGTCATCAAAACTGGAACTAGGACTGAATTAACTCTCAGTCTAGGGTTATTTTTCACCATCTCCATTGCTTCCCATTAAGATGTATAATATATTTTAGAACAGTAAGGACTTCCCTCGTGGCACAGTGGTTAAGAATCTGCCTGCAAATTCAGGGGACACGGGTTCAAGCCCTGGTCTGGGAAGATCCCACATGCTGTGGAGCAACTAAGCCCGTGCACCACAACTACTGAGAGTGCGTGCCACAACTACTGAAGCCCATGCGCCTAGAGCCTGTGCTCTGCACGCAACAAGAGAAGCTACCGCAATGAGAAGCCCATGCACCACAACGAAGAGTAGCCCCCACTCATCACAAGTAGAGAAAGTCCGTGCACAGCAACGAAGACCCAATGCAGACAAAAATAAATAAATAAATTCATAGAATAGTAGAGGCTTCATTACTTAATAATCAGTTAAAAACAAATAGAATATCCCAATGGATACACAAAATTAACAAAACATCTTTCAGTCAAGGTGACAGACCAAAGTATACATTCTTTTTTCCTTTTCCTCCTAAAACCCAATTAAATGACAGTAAAAGAATAGAAAAATATTTTAAAAACCAAAGCAACAGAGAGAATGAAATAAAAGGGATTTCTATGAATTTCCTTCAAGTTAGAATGCCTTCTATCTTGGGCTAATGAAGCAAGGTAGAGGGAGCAAAAGTCTATAATATTGCATGGAAGGTAATGTAGCCAAAGAGAGATTTGATCTCCCAATCAAAACCTGAGATAATTAACTCAAAAAGTGAAAGTTTTACCTATGCATGATAAAGTATCAACATTTGAAATGCCAAAAATATCAATTAGCAGAAAGATGAAAAAAATTCACAGTCTTCTCTTACTGCTTACTGCCTCCCACATGGAGTGTGGAAAAATAAGTTAGGCAGATGTACAAAGACTCTTGAGTGCCAAAAATAGTTCATTGAAATTGATACAGAATATTGACTACCTCAAAAAAGGGGCGATTGCTCTCAGTCCATTCAATTACTTTCAGAAAGACATAGAGTAGACATGGAAAGAATTAACTAAGAATAATACAACTGAAGAGAGTAATTTCTTTGCAATGAGGCAGATGCAACTATCTCATTAAGACAATTTTTGTCATTAGGTGGTTCAATAAAGGTTTACTTACTCTTCATTTCATTTTTAATTAGCTAAAACCAATATTATTTCTTGCCCCTGTGTTAAACAATACTGAAACCAGGCATACTTTCTTTCCCTGTGTAAAATTGTACCGATACCAAGGAAAAGTACCTTAGTTCTTGCACCAAGAAATACCCACTCCTCAAAGGTAAAACTATGAGTAAACTAAAAACCTTTTTTAACAAGACTGAGCTTGCTTATTAAGACTATTTATTTCAAACCCTTGCTTCACTGTGCCTATCAATTGAAAGCTATTATGTTATAAATTCTGCCCACTCCCAGTCAGTTCTCCACATTGCAAGACCTGCCTTAAAATCATCCATCCTAAGCCCTAAAACCCTATACATTATTATTTCCTAATTTCTCCCATTTTGAGACATTGCCAACCCTCTGACAAGATGTTATCCCTTACTGCAGTAAATCTAATAAATTTAGACTTGCTTGATCAACAGGTATTTCTGGTGGTCTTTTGGGAGTTGATCCTTGACCAAAATCTTCTGACATGTTACCAGTCATTGAATAAACATTTGTTTTGTGCTTGGCATATGCTCGGGGTGCTAGTGGGATTTGAAAGTCTTGATCATAAATATGATCTCTCAGTCTAATATGAGGTGCATCCTAGAATCAATCATTTCCAAACATGGGGATCTTATTAATCAAGTTTCTTTCTGCTTTTTTTCTTTTGTTATGCTGGACCTGACTCTGACTTAGCGGTATAATTTAGAACTTGGAAATAACCAATCATATATCAGAGGAAGCTCGGGAGATTTGCTCAGCTTGAAGTATATCAGGTTGTATTCAAAATCCATTTGCTTTTCTCCAAATCAAAACATAATGGTACTAATTCAGATAAGTAGGACATATAATTTTAGACATTTTTATAGTCGTGGAGATTTATTTCATCCAGTTCAGTCTGGCATACAATGTTGAGATGATTGGCTAAATTTCGAATGTAGCCCAAGGCCATAGAACAGAACCTAGTCCATTGGTCCATAACAGATAATTCAATCTCATTACTATTAAGTTTCAACCAACTGGTCAAATCACATTTGAGGCCTGACTGAGTCCATGAATTTTCATTGTAGTTCCGAAAGTAGTCTAGCCTCCCAGGAATACTGCAAAACAGAGCGGAGATGATCAGAGTGATTAAAAAAAAAAAAAAAGAGAGAGAGAGATACCCTTCTCCCCTATACCAATGATAATTTGCCCCAACACTAAAATGGATAACCAGACCTCAATTTTAGGTTTGAAATTATTCCTGTGGGTTATCCTAACCAGAATAAGTAAACTAAATAGCTGCTCGAAAAGTACAAATAAATGTTGCTCAAATTGTGTGATAGTATTCTAAAGAAATTAATGCTTGTTTTAAAGCATCGAAGGCCCTTGAGACAAAACAGTTTTTATCCCTGTCCTTGCCAAAAAAAGAAAAATATCTGGCTAAAGATGTGAGATAGGAGTTGGGGTAGAAAGGGATGTTACTTGAAATCTTCCTTGGAAACTTCCATGTCATTCTCTGAAGATATCTATGTAAATATACTGGACGAGTTCAGTGTTTGTGTAATTAAATTATAACTTGAGGTGTCTTACATCTTGTAAATAGTATTCAGATTCATTACACATGATCTCAGTTCATTTCATTACTATTGTAAACTATTATTCTGATATTATAAATGAGAAAGACTAAGAGATGTTAAATAAGTTGTCTTAAGTTTACGTCACAAGGCTGGTTTGAGATGCAGCCATTTCTGAAACAAGATTATTCTAACTCCAAATCCAGTGTTCCTTATTCATGTCAAGAAGTGGGAAACCATTTCCTGAGTAGATATTAAAAAATAATGGCTGGGGCTTCCCTGGTGGCGCAGTCGTTGGGGGTCCGCCTGCCGATGCAGGGGACGCGGGTTCGTGCCCCGGTCCAGGATGATCCCACATGCCGCGGGGCGGCTGGGCCCGTGGGCCATGGCTGCTGAGCCTGCGTGTCCGGAGCCTGTGCTCCGCAACGGGAGAGGCCACAACAGTGAGAGGCCCGCGTACCGGGGGAAAAAAAAAAAAAATAAGCTGATGCCTAAGGGTCTAGAATTTAAATTAGAGGAAGTCGACAACATACAAAAGAGCTTTCACTTATTGACATACGTTCTACTACCATACTAGTGTAGAAGACTCCTATAATGTTCATCTTCTGTAGAAGATTTCCAAATACTTATAGACTTAATCTGCTCTTAGAATCTAAGAAACCAAAGAGACTGGCAGAGAAAAACAAAATCTGTCTGTCAAGTCAGAATGATGTTGATATAAGTTGGACACATCAAGAAACTTTGACTCCAATCACTAAACCTTCTGAAATAGATTATTTCAAAAACAGGCACAGAAGACACCAGTGGAAGCTGATGAGTAAAATGTTTCTCTGTATAAGAAATTTAGTCTTCAGTATATCTGTCCTAATATTTACCAGCCTTTTGCATAGAGAATATGTCTCCTGGGGAGGAAACTAGGTCTTATGCATGGATTAAGCTATGAGAGCCTATGGTAATAATATTGCTAAAAATGTACTGCATTTACAAAGAAAGAAATTCGGGGTTCTCAAACACATCTATGTGTGGGCATATTAGGGAGAGAGAAATAGAGAGAGAGAAGCCAGGAAAGGAGGAAAAGAGAAAGAAAAGATAAGTAAAAAAGAGAAATATTTTAAAAGGCAGACAGGCTTAGAAAGTTTTATAATTTGCCTAAGTAAATATTTTAAAAGGCAGACAGGCTTAGAAAGTTTTATAAATTGCCTAAGTCTCCCAGCTCGTCAGTGGTAGAGTTGAAATCTGAATTTGGGTCTGATATCATGCTTTTCCTTTTTAACCCATACTGCCTCTAGAATTTCTATCACCAGTATAATTTCCACAGCAAATTATTCTTCTATTGCACCCTCTCCCTAAAGTTATAATTTTCCTTAGGTTTCTGCAATTCTATACTTTCTACAAAATCATTATTATAATCAAATATTTATCTACGTGTTAGATTAGTAGACTTCATTTGTCTTACATGAGTTCCATGTCCTTAAAGTTTGAATGTCTTTTTAAGAGATTCCTAGAATGTTATACTTGTGACTTATTTTTGTTATTCACATTCTTTAGTATTAATATGCCACATTCTATAAGGCTTCCAATCACTCATTACACAGACTAAAAGTCATTGATAATGCATATTGAAATCCAATTAGTAATTTAAATAATGCTTCACCACTTTGCAGAGATTAATTATCTCATCCATTATGGTGACATTAAAATGTGTTTTACATTGTAATTAGCATCAATAAAGTAAGGAGTGAGCTTTTTCAGCTATTATGAGAAATATGACATGAATTTTAATATCAATGAACTGCAGATATTAATATCTTAAGTGTGTTTGTGATGTTTATTAAATGTGCCCAACACTGAATTTTTTGTATATATTCAGCTTTGTTGATAATTCCCAGACAGATTTTAGATATAACACATTATTCCAAAAATGGCCATCTGTACTTAGAAGATATGTATATTCATTTATTCAGTCATCCATTAATTCATCACCTACTTAGTATAAATACTTCTTTTTGCTGGGATCTCTTCTTGGTGCTGGGTTTGTGGTGATTAATCAAACAGAATAAGATTGTGCCCTTTTGATACTGAACAAATAAATAAGCAAATACTTATCTTCTGGTAAGTGCCATAAAGAAAATAGAAGAAGTGCATGGGAATCTGGGTGTTATTCAATATCTTTAACAACTAACTGACAAATCGGATTAGACAAATGAACAACAGATTTAGTCTTAGAGCAGCATCTCTGAGGTGAACGGCTGGGCAGTTTCTTGATCATGGAAAGGTTTGAGGGGCGCCAGAAGTAAAGCTGAAGAGTTAGGGCAGCAGAGGTCCACTCAGGAGGCTTAGAATAGAGGCTTTTTCCTAATCCTAGTGGGATATCCTTAAAACCCCACTATAGCGTGGTATGTAATATCCAATAATTTAATCACATAAAATGTGGTGTCACGGTATTGTGAGTTTAAAAAAAAGAGTAAGTTTTTCAAACAGCCTAAACTGTCAAAAGCACAAAAGACAAGAAGGTTATACTTTACATAACTGACTATACACTGAACTCAGAAATTCCCAAAGAATCAGGTAGCTATCACTTGTTAATCCTCTCACCCCCCGCATTCCCAATACAAGAACTTTTCCCAGTTACATTTAAGAATAGGTTAACAACAAAAGACACAGGTTGGGAGCAGCAATCATTAATCATGCTATATCCAGAACACATTATCATTGAGTTTTACTCTGTTTCAATGTGTTAATTTCTGAAATATACTTTAACATACGACATATACTCATGTTGAAACAAAGATTACCTTCTGTGACTTCTCTTTGTTTCTAACATTATTTTCAGGAGCAACACATTATAAAGACACTTATAATGTATTTCCTTAGTCTTCTTTTGTCCAAATTAACTGCTGTCTGTTCTTTCAACAAATTTTCTTTGTGACCTGAATTTCGTATCTCAGCCATCTGCTCTTCTAATATAGTCTCCTTAGTATTAATGATGTCAAGTGCTTGTATAAAGCTCCCTATCCACACTGTTCTAAGAGGTTTGTGTATGTTAATTTATTTAATCTCACAAACATCCTATAAAGTAGGTTCTGTTGTTATCCCCACTTGATAGATGGAAAAACTAAGGCATAGAGAGGTTAAGTAAATTGCTCAAGGCAACCCAGTTAGCACAGTCAGAACTAGGAAACAAACCCAGGCAGACTGGCGTCATAGTCTGTGCTTTGATCAAATGTCCAGAATCACATTCTAAGATATAAAGTCTTCATTATTGTTAAGTTGTAGGATCATGGCATCCCAACCAGAAAATCTGGTATGTAAGCAATGTGACTAGCAGAAGTCTGCTCTTACTTGTGCTTGGTTGCTCTTAAGAAATAGGCCTCAAAGATGCATAGCCATCAGAAAGGAATAGAACACTCGATAGTAATTATTAGCAATCAGCCTAGATCCGTGGTTCTCAAACTTTAGTGTGCATCAGAATCACCTGAAGAGCTTGTTAACAGACAGATTGCTGGTCTCCATTCCCCAGAGTTTCTCATTCAGTAGGTCTGCGGTGGGACCAAAAATTTTGCATTTCTAAAAAGTTGCCAGGTAATGCTGCTGTTGATGTCTGTGCACCACACTTTGCACAGTTAACTGTGCAACTGTTGCCCTAGAATATCTGGGTTTACGGTCCTAATATGTGTGCTTCAGATAACTGCAGGCCTGCACATGCCTAAACAATATGAACGCGCAAGGAAACAAATCATCAGTGAAGAACTGCACATTATAAAATGATTATGGAAGAACAGAAGAAGGCTGTTCTATACCTTGCGTGGTTCATAGGATCTTTGCATGTGGTAAAATACCTAACAATGGATGGCTTATAGTCAAAGGGAGTGACCCTAATGTGTATGATAGCAAGTAGGACTTGGAAGAGAAAGTAAATGTACTTTTCTGGGCTATACTGTGAGGAAGGCACACACTGCTGTGGTTGTCATATTAATATGACATACTAGAGTTACTTTTAGTTCAAGTAGTGTCCATGGATCTATCTTTTCATGGTTGGCCTAGGTCACAGTGACCTTAACTAGGAAACACACACACACGAAGCATCCGTGAGTGAGAGAGATCTGGGTATGAGAAGACCAAGTAAAAGTGTTACACAAGTGCACCTCACTATGATTAAACATCAGTGAGACTTTTTCATAAAATGGCCTTTGCCATATCACAACTACAGAATTTTGACTGGCTACCTCACTCCACATGGTCCTTAGCTTCCTACTGTTTTTCTGAGAACACATACATACACACACACACACACACACACACACACACACAAATACATATTTGCCTTACTAGCATGTAAAGCAGTAAATCTTTGTTTTATTGGGCATTGCTAACATCAGGGCCCTTATCATGGTGTTTTCCTAAAATAGGATAATTGATTTTAAGAGAAATCAGGGGTAGGCTATTCGGTATCATTTTTTCACTGACATATTATATGCATGCTGCAAATACATATGTCACTGCTCTCCTTCATAAATTATTTGAGAAATATTCAATTTTGGTTCCACCCATTTGGCTTCTTTCTACAGTTTCAAAGTAATCCCATGATCCAAATTTCCTGAATGATCTCTCTTATCTCCATTTTGTCAACTTATTTTCTTCCTAATAGCTTTTCTTTGTCTTCTTCTATTGGGCATTTTTTTAAAAAGCCCATTCTTACCACATTCTTTTGTATATTTTCCCAAGAAAAGAAGTAACCACCACATTATAACAGTAATCACCAAATTCTCATTACCAGAATGTCTGCATCTTTCTAAGAAGGCAGAGAATTTGTTGATTGGTTGCTCCCAAGTTCAACACTAGATAAGAAATTGAGGTTGACTAGGACAGAAACAATCTCTAATGTTCCCGTTACTGCTAGCAGATCTAATTCTGTTATTAACAAGTAATATTTAAATTGTGTCAGGAGACAGGCTTTGAAAATGTTGCCCAGAAAAAGGATATGTGGTCTCCAATTAATATATTTTAAAATATTTTAAGATTAATATAACAACCATACAGAAAGTAGAAAATATAAATACCTGAATCAATAAATGTAACATGACCAGTTCCCCAGAAGCTCCCCTTTCAATCTCACACTTCATGGGTTTTTTTTTAAAAAACCCATGTATCATATATTCCTAGAAAACATGCTTTTCCTTTTTAACTATTTTTGAAACTCACATAAGTAAAAACCATACAATTCATATTCTTTTGTGTTTGGTTTCTTTCTCAATACAGAGTCTGTTGGGTACAGCTGTCATTTGTTTGATTTCATTGCTGATGTTCTCTGTTATGAATATACTACTACTTATAAGTTTCAAGCTATTATAAAAATGCTGAAATGAATATTCTTGTACATAGATCCTGCGTTTTCTGTGCATGTTTCTCTAAAGTACGTGTTTAGGCATGGAACTGCAGAATCATCAGGTACATGCATCTTCAAAATTACTAGATAATGACAAACTGTTTTCTAAAATGGTCTAACAATTTAAATTCCACACAGCATTTCAGGAGAATTTCCATTGTTCCACATCATCCTCATCACTTGGGCATGTCATAATTTTAGTTGTGATATAGAGATAGCCCATTATTGAGTTTATCACTCCTCTGGCAACTAAGTTGAGAACTTTTTATATTTTCATTGGCCGTTAACTGCTTGTTTGATTTTTTGCCCATCTTTTTTTCTTTTTTTTCCATCTGGTTTTTTCTAATTAATTTGTAGGAGGTCTTTATTCAAGTCAGTTGCCAGCTGTATATATGACAAGTCTATTTTCCCATTCTGTGATATATCTTTTCATTCTTTGTATGCTTTTTAATAGACAAAAATTCTTAATTTTAGTATTTTTTTAAATTTATTTAATCCTGTTTCTAAGTGACCGGTACAATTGTGTCTTATTTAAAATATATTTACTTCCCAGAATTCTGAAAGATATTCTACTATATTATCTTTTAAAAGCTTTATTATTTTACACTTTACATTTAGAGCACTAATCTGTGTGGAATTGACTTCTGTTTATTATATAAAGTAGGAGACCAATTTACTTTTTTTGTATTTTTTTAATTGAAGTATATTTGATTTACTATATCGTGTTAGTTTCAGGTGTACAGCATAGCGATTCAGTTATACATATATATTTATGTATATATATATATATGTATATTCTTCTTCACATTCTCCTCCCTTATGGGTTATTACAAAATATTGAGTATAGCTCCCTGTGCTATACAGTAGGTCCTTGTTGGTTATCTATTTTATATGTAGCCAATTTACTTTTATTGAATAAGGATAACCAATTTTAAAAAAAACATTTATTGAAAAGACCATTCTTTGCCATTTTTATGCAAGTACTAATGAAACAGGAGGGAAGAGGGCAGGATGAAACCTTTAAAAGAATGACATAGTTGTTCAGGATACAACATAAACTGGTCAGGACCAACCAGGTCCAAGATGGCGAACCAGTCAACTTCCAGTAGCCCTTGAGCCTCATTATATGCTCATTGTAATATATTAGCATATGCTAAATGACACACCCACAGGTGTCATGACAGTTCCAAGACTGACCATAAAAGGCCAAAAAGTGGGCGGTGGTCCAATTCCCAGAAATCCCTGCTTCTTCCCCAAAATACTTGGAATAATCCTCCCACTCATTAGCCTATGAAATTACCCAGTCCATAAAAACTAACCACCCCATATTTTGGGGCCTCTCACCTTCTGAGATGGCCCACACTCTGTCTGTGGAGTGTGTTTCTCCCAGGGACACTCTCACTTTCCAAGATAACCCCATATTCTGGGGCCACTCTTGCCTTTTGAGAAGGACCACATTCTGTCTACGGAATGTATATCTCTCTAAATAAATCCACTTCTTTTCTATCACTTTGCCTCTCACTGAATCTTCTGTGCTGAAACATAAAGAACCTGAGCTTCATTAAGTCCTGAGACCAGGTGTGCAACTGGGACTTGAACTCATGGGCCAGGACTCGAACTCACCGTCTTTTAATCAGTGATAGTATTATTATAATCTTTTCTGACTTTAGTCACTGTTGAGAAATCAGCCATGAGTGAAACTGCTGTTCATTTGAAGGCAATCTTTTATTCTACATTATTTTACTATATCACATTTGCCTTTGTAATTCTGAAATTTCACTATGAGGTAAGTATGTGTGGGGTCTTCTTTTTTAATTTATTTATCTGGTTTAGGATAAACCACCAGGGAAGCGCCAGCTATTATCTCTTAGTAGGTAATATTAATCGATGTCATTGTTTTGCCCCTATTTTTTTTAAAATTTACTTATTTATTTATTTTTGGCTGCATTGGGTCTTCATTGCTGCACATGGGCTTTAGTTACGTCAAGCAGAGGATACTCTTCGTTGCAGTGCTTGGCCTTCTCATTGTGGTGGCTTCTCTTGTTGTGGAGCATGGGCTCTAGGCACGTGGGTTTCAGTAGTTGTGGCACACAGGCTCAGTAGTTGTGGCACATGGGCTCTAGAGCGTAGGCTCAGTAGTTGTGATGTACAGGCTTAGTTGCTCCGTGGCATGTGGGATCTTCCCAGACCAGGGCTCGAACCCATCTCGCCTGCATTGGCAGGCGGATTCTTAACCACTTCGCCACCAGGGAAGCCCATGCCCCTACTTTAAAATGAACGTTTATTGCTTACAACTGAGTATGATCTAAATAAGACAATTATGAGGGTTTCCCTGGTGGCGCAGTGGTTAAGAATCCGCCTGCCAATGCAAGGGACACACATTCAAGCCTTGGACCAGGAAGATCCCACATGCCACGGAGCAACTAAGCCCATGTGTCACAACTACTGAGCCTGCGCTTTAGAGCCTGCATGCCACTATTGAAGCCCGTGCACCTGGAGCCCATGCTCCGCAGCAAGAGAAGCCACTGCAATGAGAGGCCCACACACCGCAACGAAGAGTGGCCCCTGCTTGCTGTAACAGGAGACAGCCCGAGTGCAGCCAAAAATCCATAAATAAAATAAATAAATAAATAAATAAAAGAATCAGTCCTGAATAGATTTCACACACAAAAACAACTTGTAGGGGCTTCCCTGGTGGTGCAGTGGTTGGGAGTCCGCCTGCCGATGCAGGGGACACGGGTTCGTGCCCCGGTCCGGGAAGATCCCACGTGCCGCGGGGTGGCTGGGCCCGTGAGCCATGGCCGCTGGGCCTGCGCGTCCGGAGCCTGTGCTCCGCAACGGGAGAGGCCACAGCGGTGAGAGGCCCACGTACCGCAAAAAAAAAAAAAAACAACTTGTAGTAATAGAAAATTTTAGAATTACAAATGTTTATTAAAATTTTGAATACATGAAAGCTTGCAATAATAGAAAACTGTAGAGTTCCAATCAAAGGGTGGATGTACCATTCAAAAAGTAGGAAAAAGAAAGAAAAGTTATAAATTGAGGGGTTACTAAAATATTAAAAATAAAAATCCAATCTCAATAGTTACACTTCTCAACATTAGTAATAAAATAATAAATTAATGAAAACAAACACTTTTGTTAATAGTTGGAAAAAGTGCTGTATTATGACTTTATAAAATGAAAATTGATCAGTATCAATAATGTGTACCACTATTTTTTAACTGTTTTAGTATGACATGTATTTATCTTGATTGTCTCTCTCTTTCCCTCCCTTCATCTTACCAATGAATTTCAAAACAAAGCTTTCAGTGTAAATGTGCATATCTTCCAAATTTTATATTGGTCATGCTTTCACATTAAACTCTAACCTAAAGATGTGAAATCAACTTATGAAAATATAATTAGCTAAATATCTATAGAAAAATTCAAGTGAGTCTTTGTACACAAGTCCAAATGAAACATGATTTTAATTTTCTAAGTATAATACAAAAGTTTATTTGGGACCTATAGTTTGTTCAAAATAAAAGTGGAAATGATCTCTATACCATCCACTCAAGAGACATGTCAAAATGGAAATATGCATTACTATAACTGGAATGTGAAATAGATTTTTCTGTTTCCCATTATGATTGTGTATGGGTTGAGAGAATGGAGGGAAAAAAAAAAAAAGTTAAGGTAAAATAGGGTATGTCTCATATCACCAAAACATCTAACTGCCTGAATGTCTTATGATATACTGACATTTTCCATTCGGGAACACTGCATATGTACACTCTATAGTAACACTTTACTTGTTGTAACTTGTTGGGGCTGCATGCTTCGATATGGTAATAAAAAAAAGCTTTAGTTTTAAATTCCTTGAAGATAGCTACCTGAATTTAAACATAAAAATTTTGAGGAACAAAAAAAACATAGCTGTATAAACCTTTTGAAAGAGAGACAAAGAAAGAGAGCGAGAGATTCACTTGTGAAGCAGCATCTGGATAAAAGTTATTATGGGAAATTCCTTAGGTTTTTAAAAATTCATTTAAAAACTACCTACTCTTGGGTTTCCCTGGTGGCGCAGTGGTTGAGAGTCCGCCTGCCGATGCAGGGGACGCGGGTTCGTGCCCCGGTCCGGGAAGATCCCATATGCCGCGAAGTGGCTGGGCCCGTGAGCCATGGCCGCTGAGCCTGTGCGTCTGGAGCCTGTGCTCTGCAACGGAAGGGGCCACAGCAGTGAGGGGCCCGCGTAACGCCAAAAAAAACAAAAACAAAAAAACTACCTACTCTGAATGCCTGGGAATCCTGTCTGTTTTCTATGTATTATTATTAAAGTCTAGGCCAATGTACACAAGTCACTTTGAATCAATAGTAGAATACAGTCAATCGATTACTCACATGTTGTTTTACAACTAACCATTGATTTGAGCAATTTAGTTCATGCTTGATTTTCCAACAGTTGTGTATGAGTAGGCACAGCCAAAAAAGAACTTAAAAGTGTTGTTATGTTCTGATGTCAGAATTTATTTTGATTGCATTCTGTTCGATTTTAATAGGCTGCAGCTGTGTGAATATAAGGGCTGCCTTCTCCTTTCCCAAAAAACAAACTCTACATAGTAGAAGATAATTTCCTTTAGTCTCACTTGGAACCACCAAGTGAGAATATAAAATCATAGCATTTAGCCCCAGCTTCCCTCCGCTCTCTCATTTCTATAGGAACAATAAATTCACCAGAAGAATGGTGTGAAAAAAAAATCATGTGATTCTCAAAAGGCAGATTTAAGGTTACTGAGGCAACCAGTTGTTTAAAAAGCATTGCAATACAATTTAACCAGAAAGAAGATAGTTGAGGTGCTAAAGCCTATTGATTGCTTTGGAGCTATAATACTTTAGCTACCCCATCTGGGCTATTTCTTAAGATTGTGAAGACACATCTAAGAAAAGAGCAGCAACTTTAAATGGACAGTTAGGCTAAGCATCCAGCAGTTTAAGTAGTATATGTGTTGTGTGGAAAAAAGACTAGAAATGAAATTTGAGTTTTAAAGCTGACTTAACTTTGATATAACTTATATTAACTAGTTCTTTTTGGCTCATTATTTCCAGCTTCTCTTGGCTGTTGGAAAAATATTTTCTGATACTAAACATCTTTTCCTGCTTTACTTTCCTTTTCAGGTTGGGGAAATCATTTCTATAAAAATTAAGTTCCAAGATAATAAATTAATGAGTAGGCTGGCCAAGAATGACCTTTAAGCAGGTGGATTTTTTTTTCTTCTGCATGGTTAACTGTATTACCTTCAGTTAACAATTTAATCTCTCTTCTTTATTTCCCAATTTACTGATGGGAGTAGTTTAGGGAACAAGTGTGAAAATAGAACACACTTTAAGACTTCTGGTTGGATATAATAAACTAGGAGAATTTTGATACATGTCCTCTCTCAAATCTCTTCATAAGATAAATGTAAAGAATAAAATGGACAATAAGCAATATGACAAATAATTTCCTCAGCCCCATGTGACCAAGAATGAGAAGTCAGAACTGAAACAGTACTGCCACCTGTTAAAAGTCAAGGACCAAAATTCTGAGAGACATAACCAATAATCCTTTGGTTAGAACACACTGAGATCTAGGGTCACAGGAAATGTTGAGGAGGTCCCTGCAGAGGCCATAGTATGAGAATACAGAACCACAGGGGAACAGAGCTAAAGGAAAATATCTGTGCTGGCAGATCATAAGCCATTTCTCTTTGATCGAGAGCAGAGTTTGCCACCCTAAAATACATCTTTGGCATAAGGATTATCTTGAGCTGGTTACTTTTTAAGAAACAGCAGACATAGGAAAAGCTCGAAAAAGCAAGTAGAAGTTACCCTTTTTAAGGGGCATTTACATTTATAAGAGGAATCTCCAATTGTAAGGGTGTCTCCCTCTCTGTACCAGGAAGACAAGAATGACTCTAAATGTCTAGAAACTCTTATCAATGGAGAAGATATGGACTTAACTGTGCATACCAACCTTACTCTTGTTTACTGTGCTTTGCCTGGTAACCTCACATAACTGGCTTCCTTCCTTGCCAACATCTTCATTTGTCTTTAGCTGGAGATGCTATTTAAGGTTGTGGCTAAGGCCATTTCAAACATACTCGGTTTTCCTGAGTATCTCCCATGTATACAGAAGGTATGCATGTTGTTAAACTTTTGTGTGTTTTTTTCCTGTTAATCTATCTTTTTATTACAGGGGGTCTCAGATAAGAACCTAGAAGTATAGAGGGAAAATTATTTTCCTCCCCCACAGAGCATGCAAGATGAAACTATGAAAATCAATTGTATATCTCTATTTTAGCAATAATCACTCTGAAAATAAAATGAAGAAACAATTTCATTCACAGTAGTAACAAAAAGGATGAAAAACTTAGAAGTAAATTTATCAAAAGAGGTGTAAGATTTGTGTATTGAAGACTATAAAATATTTCTGAGATACATTAAAGAACATCTAAATAATGGAGGTGGTCACAAATTGGAAAACTCAATGTTGTCAAGATGGTAATTCTGCCCAAATTGATCTATTAATTCCTGGCAATTCCTCTTAAAATCCCAGCAGGCTTTTTTGCGGAAGCTGGCAAGTTGATCCTAAAATTGGTATGGAAAAGTAAAAGATCTAGAATAGCCAAAACAACTGAAAAAGAACAAAACACTATTTGATTTCAAAACTTATTATAAAGCCTAGTAATCAAGGTGGTTTGTTATTAGTTCAAGAATAAGCAAATAGACCAATGGAACAGAATTAAGAGTCCAGAAATAAAGATTTACATTTGTGGCCAATTGATTTTCAACAAAGATACCAATGCAATGCAATGAGGAAAGGACAGTGTGTTCAAGAAATGATGCTGACCTGAAACTAATACGTTATATGTCAGTTATACCTCAATTAAAAAAGAAAGAAAGAGAGAGAGAGAGGGAGGGACGGAGCGAGGGAGGAAGGAAGGAAGGGAGGGAGGGAGGAAGTTGGGACAATGGGTTATCCACAATTAAGACAAAAAAGAGAACTTAGACTCTTGTAGGGGAGCAAGTTCTGCCACCACATAATGTGTCTCTTTGGCGTGAAGATTAATTTAGGCTGATTATTTTTAAGAAACAGAAGACTTGGAAAGTTTTCCTTGTTACCTCCCCTTTAACTGCCTAAAAGAATTTAGATAAAAGTCCCCTTCCAGGAATAGAGCCATCACCAGAGATGCCTGCAAAGAATACGGTCCAGGTGTGGTGGGGGAGACTGGTTAGAGCTTAGAGATCAGAGTCCACTCTGTGTCCCATTGTCTGTGTGGCCCAGCAAACTTGCAATCTCCACGTGAATTGCCTTCTTCCCCTTTGAAGTTCCAAACTGCTACCCCTAACATCCTCTTTTGTCTTTAGGTGAAGATGGTGTGTAACACCAGGGCTTCAACAATTTTGGCAAGTTACTCAGTTTTCCTGGGTCTCTCCCATGTATACATGCTATTAAACTTTGTTTGATTTTCTCCTGTTAATCTATCTCATGTCAATTTTATTCTTATACCAGACAGAAGAACTTAGAAGCGTAGAGGAAAAATTTCTTCCTCCCCAACACATCCAGTGTTGGAATTATTTTTGAGCATATATCAAATATCTAATATTAATAAACCAATTATTATTTTAAAAGGCATTAAAATAATTCCTGTGAAAATCAAAATGTTTTCAATGACAGTATTGTTACTATTAACAAATCTATATGGAAAGGCATTAAAAAAATCAGTTGTGAATCTACAGTATATGATTTCCCTAAAGTCATGTAGATAATGTTATTCTAACAAAAGTACACTGAGGACAAAGAAATCTAACTACCTACAGTAAACGTGAGTTATCTTATATTTTTTAGAAAATGTTGCAAAGAGACCTGATTTTTTAAAATATTCTTGCATCCAATGCTGATTACTTATACTAGGCCAAGAAATACCTAAGTTCAGAGCTTAATAGTATCACACACACACACACACACACACAGACAAATATATATATATACGTTATTGATTTTATTCAAACTCTATAAACCCAGTATAAATAAGATTTAAAAATTATATGTAACAGTAGTATAACTAAATTCATAAAAGCTTTACATACTGTTCAATAAATGTTGGTTCCTTTCCTTTCCCTACAGATGGTACTGATAGGTCAAGCTTACAGCTGTCTTTTCCTGTACCACAATTATATTCAATTGACTGGGCAGAGCCTCCAGCAGGCCATTCCATGATGGAGTAATTTTTTGAACAGTTTTCATCAAGGAGTTTCCTTAAAAGAGCCCTTAATCTGCAGCAGTAACTGATCAAGATTTTCCTGCTAACCAAAAATATTTCCTAACTTCACAAAATGAGACATTAAAAAATTAACCAACACCCAATATCTGATTTATACAATCTCTTCTCCCTCTTTAGTTTTCCCTCCAAATAGATGGAGGAAGAGGAAAGATCAATAACTACCAGGCATAATTAATATTTGTGCCATCACTGAGAATTTAAAATAGGAGTACTACAAATAAAACTTAGAGAACATTGATTAAATTAAAATATCATCAAGTCCCACACCCTACTCTAGTGGTTAGAGAACTATGGTTCCCACATTAGTAGCATCAACATCACCTAGAAATTTTGTTAGGCATAAAAATTTGGGGCCCCCATTTCAGACATACTGCATCAGAAATTTGCAAGTATAAAGTTTAACACTGAGCCATGTAGGTGATTCTGATGACTCCTCAACTTTGAGAACCTCTATTCTAGCCTCTAACCAACTCTGTTCCCCAAAGCCTTTTCTTAACTCTTTTCCTTTCTCCTCATATGTCTTATTTTAGCCATTGGGCCCAGAGGGGGTATTACTTGTCCTCATGATAGTACTTAGCACAAAGACTTTATTTTTAATACCGTGGTTATGAGGTATACCAGTTTACAATTCTATACATCCAGAAGAAAAGAAACCAAGAGATTTCATCAAGATAATAACATTTATTTACATTGGACTCCAGACCTCTAAATGTCCACAGTCTCTCTTGCTCTTTAAAAGAACATGATTATGGGGGGCTTCCCTGGTGGCTCAGTGGTTGAGAGTCCGCCTGCTGATGCAGGGGACATGGGTTCGTGCCCCGGTCTGGGAAGATCCCAACATGCCGCAGAGCCGCTGGGCCCGTGAGCCATGGCTGCTGAGCCTGCACGTAAAAAAAAAAGAATGGCTGTGCTATTTTTGCAGCCACATATATTTGTTGGCTCATTATTATCATTCTTTTTTTTTTACTTTCTCTTTATGTTTTCATACATATTTTCCCCTCAAACTGTTTTTTGAAAAGAAGTACAAAAGGTGTATCTTAGCATCTCTGTGAAAAATCAGTTTATAAAATTCCATTCTCTGTACTTATATGACACACATGTCATTCCCTATTTCCCTAGAGAGATGTACTGCTTTCAGTTAAATTAACATTTTCTCTGGAAGACTCTTATCTTTACTAAAACTATGCTAGTTTTCACCTTCTTAAACTATTTCTATTTAAATTCTCACATCTAGCACTTTAGTTTATTGAAAAACTTGATTTGGGTTAAAAAGTGACCTCAAATATATTTCAAAATTAATGTTTAGAAATCTGTAAGTTTTGAAAGAAAAAAATCACTAAATAAAATATCTTGTTCTTAAGAAACAAAATTCTAAGTCATTTCTATGCTTTAAAAGAATCTAGCTATGTTAGTTATCTATTATCATGTAACAAATTACTCCAAAATTTAGCAGCTGAAAACAACAAAATTTATCATCTCAGTTTCTGTGGGTCAGGAATGTGAAAGGAGTTTAGCTGGTTGCCTCTGGCTGAAGGTCTCTTGTGAGACTACAGTTAAGTTTTTGTCCCTTTGGCTGGGGCTGCTCATCTCCAGGATTAAAAGATGTGAGGGTGGGGATCTACACTCCTGTGGATGTTGGTAGGCCTCAGTCCCTTTGCAGGTAGGCCTCCCCGTAGGACTTCCTCTCAACATGGTAGCTGGCTTCCTCCAGGATAATAATGCAAGAGAAAGTAAGATAGAGCACCCTAATCAGAAGCCACTATCTTTTTATAACCTAACATCAGAAGTCACATCTCATCACTTCTTCCATACTCTCTTTATTAGAAGTGAGTCAGTAAGTCTAACACAGTCTCAAGGGGAGAGGATTACACAGGAGTGTAAATACCAGGAGCCAGGGATTATTGGGGACCAATTTAAACTACTCACCACAGTAGCATACAAGCAAAATTATGTCAATGCTTTCCTCCCCAGAGTCACAAAAGTTCACAATGAACTAGGAATAGTAGATTTTTCTTCATAAACTCTGAATTTGCTTTGTTGGGAAATTGTTATATACATAATTTGATATCATTGAGCTGTAGCCAAGAAAAAGGTACTACAAAATACCATGTACTGCTTTAAAGCATGAAGACTGTTTGGAATTTTAGGAAGAGATAGAAATAAAGACAGTAGAGGTAGAGACAGAGAAAGATCTAGAGATGTAGTATGTATACAGTTATCAACATAGGTATATAGATATATCAAGATAGTTAATATATTACTGCATCATTAATGTATGTCAGGAAACAGATTGTATAGTCAAAAGTGTTTAACTGGAAAATAGATTTTAAAAGGGTCTATTTTCAGAGATGTGAACAGAGTCAAGGGATCTAACAAGGGTCTAGTGACAATAGAAAGCCATTATGGCCATTGGGCCAGAAGAGGCAAGAGGAAGAAAACGTGTTATCTTTTTTTGTTGTTTTGGCCACACCCCACAGCATGTGGGATCTTAGTTGCGCACCAGGGATCAAACCCATGCCCCCTCCAGTGGAAGTGCAGAGTCTTAACCACCGCACTGCCAGGGAAGTCTTAAAAAGGTGTTATCTTAACTTGCTGAAAGCTTGAGCCTTGGAAAAGGGAGTGCATATTAAAGATAATATGCATATGAGACACCTGAGGATCCTGTTTAAATGCAGATTCTGATTCTGAAAGCCTGGAGCGAGCCAGAGATTCTGTTTCTAACAAGTTCCCAAGTGATGCTGATGCTGCTGGTCCAGGGATCACACTTGGAATAACAAGGGCCTAGTAGTGAGTCATTGTCTAAATGTAACCAAAAGACAAAGACAAAGAAAACTAGGTAATTTAGTCTGTGAGGAGAATCTTCGAGAGGCCCAGAACAGAGCAAAGAGAGCCACAAAGTATGTAGGGCCTTGTATAGTTTCTTAACACGTGTGCACATCAGTACTTAGCTAAATACTCAAGAAGGCCCTTCTGTGGAACTTCAGACTTCTCTCTTTCTCTCTCCAGTCTCATGTAATCTGTCTTATGAACTCTAGCTGCTTTGGTTTCCCCAGATTCTCATTTCTGTGTCCTCAGTTCAGGAAGTCTGCAGGGCTCCACCTAGGTTCCTTTCCCTATGCTATGTTTTCGTTATTTCGCATTTTTCTGTTATTTCCAAAATTTTCCATTTTTGGATTCTTCCAATATATTGGTTATTTCCAATAGATTGCCTGATATTTCATTATTTCAGGTAAACCCAGTCTGTTACTCCATCCTGGCTGGAAGTAGAAGTCCCTTGCATGAGTTATTGTTAATGATTTATTGTCTAATCAAAGGTACTATTGGTTACAGAATCATATTTTTGATGTACATATTGAGTCTAATGGTACTTCTCTTTTAAGGAGAATGAAGGCTGGAGGTTGGGTAAAATGTTGTCTTTTGAAATTTAAAGGGTAAGATTATATTAGTATTTCAGTTTTATTATTTAAAGTCAGAAGTGGTGGAAGTGTATCAGTAATTGTACTCCCAACTTCCTACATTCTCATTCAAGTCTCACTTCCTTAGTAGTTTTGCAAATTATTCAACACTTGTGTAAGTATATTTTATGATCCATCTTGGTCCAAGTTAAGAATTCAAGATGTCCTATAGGTATAAATAAATCAAGAACATGTAATTTAGAGGTAGGTAAAGAAAAAGTCAAAACATAAACAAGAATAATTCATATAGTATGACATAAGTCCCATACAAAATTTCACATTATATAGTGGTCAGAGTAGTGGTTACCTTTTCTGGGTTACTGACAGGGAAAAGATATGGAGGCAACATTCTGGGGTTCTGCAAATATTTTCTATTTTGAACTGGGTGGTGAATTTGTGGGCGTAAAAACTCACATAACATAAAAATTCATCAATTCGTACACTTAAGGTTTGTGTACTTTATTGTATGGAAATTATATCTCAATAAAAAGTAATTAAAAATTATTTGATTCCTGCATGTTTACCACAGATGAAACTGAAATATACCGTTGAGCTTCCCAGCAGTCAATAAATTTAAAATGGATATTTATTTAATTTCACAAACCATAGTATAGAAAAGATAAGAGGAAACATATTATATCATAATTTAACTGTAACCTAGTTCTTCAAAATACTTAAAAGTCTATAAACAGTTGCACAGAAATATCCGCTTTTAGTATCTGTGTTCTGGGGGAGGGAGGGAGAAGGAAGGAAGTTATTGAATGTAGATTGAGTTATATAAAAAATATATACGGGCTTCCCCGATGGTGCAGTGGTTGAGAGTCCGCCTGCCGATGCAGGGGACACAGGTTCGTGCCCCGGTCCGGGAGGATCCCACATGCCGCGGAGCAGCTGGGCCCGTGAGCCATGGCTGCTGAGCCTGCGCGTGCGGAGCCTGTGCTCCGCAACGGGAGAGGTCACAACAGTGAGAGGTCCGCGTGCCGCAAAAAAAAAAAAAAAAAAAAAAAAATATATATATATATATATATATATATATATATATAAAGTTAATTAAGCAAACTTGCTTAATATTATTTCTTGTACCTTTCTTAAGCACACTCAAAAACCATGTCCTAATTATGTTTCAGGAAATAAAGGGTCCTAGCTGTCTTGGAAGCCAACAGGAAATGATTCATCCAGCTATTGTGGAATGGACTGAACATTCCACAAAAATTCCTTTCCCCTTTCTGAGAGCGATACCTTGAATCATAGGGCTCGTGAACAGCTGTGTAAGACTTCCTGCAATTTCCTGTAATATTATATACGGTGTTACACATTCATGAAAATTCCCTTATCGTTTGTAACCTAATAAGGTAGAGAAAGTGTTCTTAAGTAATGAGAAATGTCTTGGCCTCTGTTGAATCACCTACCCACACAAGCAGAAGAAATGGCTCAAAAATTGGAAAGCATAATTGAAATAGGCTGGCCTAGCGGATTTATATAGCTATAAAAAACTATTATCTCTTGGAATAAATATGAAGATTTGTGTGTGGTTTGTTAGCGCTAAAATCACAATCTTCAAAGCAATACAAATCTGGCGCCAAGAAAAAATGTCAAAACTTTTCCTTTCTCATTCATTTTCTTCTCAGAGTTGAGATGATAAAATAAATTTAAGTTTTAAATTAATCCATTTAACTAGTTTTAGAGAATTCCCTGACGGTCCAGTGTTTAGGACTCTGTGCTCTCACTGCAGGGGACCCAGGTTTGATCCCTGGTTCGGGAACTAAAAACTAAAATCCCACAAGCTGCCCAGCGCGGCCAAAAAAAACACCTCTAGTTTTAGACAATGTTCAGAGCAACAAGGGACTGGTTACCCAGTAGCAAATATTGTGGGCTGGGGTAAGAATAAGCAGGTGAAAATCAGGAGATCAGATTTCTTCTAGCACTTTCCTCTTTCCTAAGATAACTTTGCTATTCCTTGACCTCCTGGAGTGAAGTTTCATTAATTTGCAGTAAGTTCAGAAAGCAGAAGAACTTTCAACTATGTTCCTAAAATAATAACTAACAATAATAATTATTTTTATTTCAAAACAAAAAAGTAATTTTTAAAAATCAAATTATTATAATTTTAATAATTAAAAGCAACTGGAATCTGCTTTCAGTTTCACAGTTAGTAAAAAGCCACTGCTTTTAATGTAGTAACATTATTGTCAGTGTGAAAATTTTCCTTTTCCTTCCAAAAGAGCATTTTCACAAAGCTACTCAAAATAATCATGGTCATGGGGATGTTTTACCTTTGAGCAAGCAGAGATGCAACCATTTAATAAAAAAAGGCATTGTAGTACATTACTTCAGGGTAAACTGCAATGTCCTTCCTGTGGAATTACCTCAAGCAGTGAATCATCCTTTTGTTCCATTCGCATTTAGTATCATACCCTAACCAGGCTGAATTAGTCTATGGTTTGCAATGTAACATGACCTCAAACAATTTCTGCAAAAATTACAACTTAATTAATACCTTGAGATTCATGGGTCCAGTTTTAACATAAATTAGAAGAGTACTTGAGATAACTTTTTCCTAAATTTTTCCCCTTCAATGAAATATATTATTTCATATCATCAATTATAACTAAAAGATATCTTTTAAAGAATTGAATGGATCTTAACAAGCCCTTTCATTTGACCTCCCAGTATATTTCTTTTTTGCTCTGAGAGAGGTTAAATGCTTCTTTTCTTTTTGGCAGTCTAGTATATTTGTAAGTTATATCATCTAAGGTTGATTTTTTTTTTTTTGCTTTAAAAAAGGATGATAGTGGTCATGAATGTATACAGGTTTATTGATTCTTTTTTAATTGATTAATTAATTTATTTATTTTTGGCTGCTTTGGGTCTTCATTGCTGCACACGGGCTTTCTCTAGTTGCGGCGAGCGGGGGCTACTCTTCTCTAGTTGCGGTGCGTGAGCTTTTCACTGTGGTGGCTTCTCGTTGCGGAGCACGGGCTGTAGGCGCGCGGGCTTCAGTAGTTGTGGTTCCTGGGCTCTAGAGTGCAGGCTCAGTCTTTGTGGCGCACGGGCTTAGTTGCTCCGTGGCATGTGGGATCTTCCCGGACCAGGGCTCGAACCCGTGTCCCTTGCATTGGCAGGCGGATTCTTAACCACCGCACCACCAGGGAAGCCCAAGGTTTATTCATTCTTTAGGAATAATTTTCCCTTTGGTCTTCAGATACAAGACCAATTAACTCTAGTTGCACACGCATCATACAGGGAATTTACACTTCTAAAGGTAGGAACAAGAGCATTTGTTCTAAACAGCTAAGCAGATGATCAGTGCCCACCATGCCTTTGAAAAATAAGTGCTGCTGACCAGAAACACGTAAACAAAAACTGTATTTCTAATAATGATGTGGTTGCTCTGATATCTGCACTTGTTTTTTAAGAGAAACATTTAGATAATCCTGGGCAATTTATAGGATGTAATAGTTTGGAAATATCTAAATGTTAGGGAGAAAAACTTTTTCCTCTACCCTTCTAAGCTCCCGGGCTGGTCTAATAATCAAATTGCCATAAGACAGATTAACAGGGAAAAAAACAAATTTAATTATGTACATATAGGGGCTCCACAAAGACAATGAAACCCAAGAATAACCCGGGCAATTAAGACTTATATGCCATCTTGAACTAAGGAATGGGGTAGGGGCCTGGGGCTTTAAAGGGGAGGAGGATGATTCACAGGAAGATAAGAAGAGCAGATGTTTGGTAATTAGATATTTGCCCTGCCATACAAATGGGTCATTCAGAAAAAAATTATCTCTTGGTAATAGCTCTCTTTCTGGGTCAGGCCCTTTATCTAAAATTTTTTTAGGTAGTTAAGAGAAAAGGTTTTTCTTGAGTCTTCTGGGTCTTGATTGCATTCAGCTCAAAATAGTCCACATGCCACAGCAACACATTTGGAGGGGGTGGGGGATGGGTGTCATTCTGAACCCCTTCATAAACATGTGATTTACTTAGAAGAAGCAAATGATATATCCTAGCTCTGAGTACAGCAGATCAGCTATCATCTTTGTGTCACAAGTCAGAAAATATTTTAGGGATGCAATTCTGATTGGAAAAATGTGAGTTTTACCTCATCACTTGCCTTTAAGTTTCCATTGGAAGCATTTGCTACTTCCATCATTACTGGTCTACTATCTCATTTTCCTTCCTCCAGTTTCTACTATTTTATTTATGTGTGCCTCCTTGATTATCTCTAAAATATCACTTTTATATTTTCACTAATTTGCTTAAAAGTCTTTCTTGATCTCTCACCAGTCATTGCCAGACGATTAAGTCCTGTCAAATGACAAAACTAAAATAATTTAGTAATGAGTCCAATGTCCTTTATTCAAGGGGGGAAAAAAAATCCATGGATTGGGGGAGTACAGTGCCTTAGTAGAGCACTGTTTCTGAAGGATTTGGGGCAAAAGTGAGGTTTATACAGCATTAGAAGAGGCAACATGGAAATAGGGCCTGATTGTCTAGAAGGTCAGAGATTTTCTAGAAGACGAGCAGATCCTCTTTTCTAAGGTAAGGTGAGCTAGCTGGAGCTGAGTTGAAATATTATAACTGGTGAATGTTAGGTTTTCTTGACAGGTGATTCCCATAAATGCAGGCTGATTTAGGTTTAGATTTGTGAAGTAGGCCAGGCCATTGGGGCAACTTCCATTTTGTGGGTCCTGATACACAAATTAACTTTATTAGTCCAGACTTCTAAAAGTGTATTTCAAGTCCCTGGCAACCTAATTTTTAGCCTTTCTTCTTACTACTTGCCTGCAGTGGCCACCCTCAGCTGCATCTATGCAAATATTCTCCTAATGCCTTTCCTATTCCCTTGTAAGATTCATTACCTTTAAAATACTTGAACTCTGCCTCGTACATGAGCCCTTTCTGACCTCTTCAACCTACATTGTTTTGGTAACACTTCTAAGAATATATGCTAAGTATTTATTTGTCATCTAATCTCATACTATTTGTAATAGCTTAACATTAACAAATTTGAGTGCCTAGCATGTATCAGGTTCCTTACTTTTATATTGCCTTGATCTGTTATTTTAAATTCTTATATTTTCATTTCATTTCCTCATATTTTTCTTCCATATAGAGAATAAATCTCTAGATTCCTTGAGAGTAAGCAATAGAAAATTTGTGGTTTCCAAACCATTTAGCGCAGATGCAATGAACAAGAAAGATACAATTCATGTCCCATGGATTTTATATTCCAGTGGGAAAGTGGATAAAAGTATACAGAATTAACTCCACATTTATTATTTAATTGTAATTGTAAGGAATGTTTTGAAGCATAAATTGCAATATGAGTATTCTTTCAATCAACATGTTTCTATTGTAGGGGAAGAAAAATAATTTTCTAGGTTCTTGGCTGAGACCCTTCCTCCCCCAATAATAAAAAAGACAGATTAACAAGAGAAAAACAAACAGAGGCTTAATAACATGTGAACCTCCTGTATACCTGGGGGATACACAGGAAAAATGAGTAACTCCCCAAAATGGCCCAAGCCAACAGCTTAAATGCCATCTCCAGCTAAAGACAAAAGAAGATGCTGGTGGGGGAGGCAAGTTTTGGGAGGTGACCAGGAAAAGCACAGTAAATAAGGGTAAGATTGTTATGCAGATTTAAGTCTCTGCCTTCTCCACTGATAACTTTCTAGAGATTTAGAGATATCCTTCTCTTCCTGGTACATTGAGGGAGACACTCTTACAAATGGAGATTTCCCTTGTAAATGTTAATGTCCCTTACAAAAGGGTAGCTTCTGCTAAGTTTTCAGAACTTTTCCTGTGTCTGATGTTTCTTAAAATTAACCAGCTCAAGATAATCGTTATGCCAAAAAGGCATATTTTGGGGTGACAAATTCTACTCCCATTCGTTATTGAATTCTTACTACGTGCCAGACACTGTTCTATATGCTGGGGACACAAGCAAAAACAAAAAACAAACTTTGCCCTCATGAAGCTGACATTCTAGTAAGGAAGTCTTAAAATAATTAACAAATAAATAACTAACACCCTTTTAGGAAGTGACAGATTATGTTAAGGAAATTAACAGAAAGATTGCAGGTGGGATGGGAGAAAGTGTTGGGTCTTTTTGATAAGGAATTCAATCAAGGCCTTTCTGAGAAGATGACATTTGAGCAAGGACCCAAGTGATGAGAAATAAGTATAAAGCACTAAGGTCGGGAAAGAACGTTCTAGAAAGAGGAAACAGCAATAGTCTATACAGCAACAAGCATATTTTCTTATGCATATTAGGCAGGCAATAAGCATTGATTGCTACGCAGATGTGCATTTCTTTAAGAAGATGAATCTACAAAATATTCTCAGGCAACGAGTGAAAAAATTCATGAGCTTCCCAGAAATAGAGTTCTGCAAGTGACTGAATGATCCTTGAAGAAAACCGTGAAATATTTAATACCCAGTGAATCTAAAATATTAGATCAACTTCAACAGCATGGATATATATCATAAGTTTCATTTCCTTCATCTGTCAAACTCTGGAAACAGCATATGAAGGAAACTTAGCCAAGGAAAATAACTTCTTATCCCAATTCTGCATCTTACTAATGGTGTGACTTTACACCAATCATTTCCCCTTTCAGTTTCTCAGTTTCCTATTATGTGAGAAAAATAAGCATTAATTCCTACTCTACCTAATTTACCAGGTGGCTGTGAAGATTAAATGAGATAATAAATGTGCAAGATATTTATGCAACAAAAGGCAATATCCAAAGAGAAGATAGCTTTATTTGAAACAAAATGGCATTTCACAAAATTTGCAAATAATTGCAGGAACAGCAATAATATTTATTGAGCATTTACTAAGCATTAAGACTGCTCTTTGTGCTGTGGATATAACACAAATTCCTGCCCTTATGGGACTTATCTTCTAATGGTACATCAAACAAGAAATAAGTAATTAGAAGGAGAAGGAGGAGAAGAAGGAGTGGAGAGAGAGAGTGATAAGTGCTATAGAGAAAACTAAAATAGAGTAAAAGGATAAAATGTGCTCAAGGAGGAGTGAGTTTTTCAATTTTAAACACATTGGCCTGGGAAGGATTCACAAAAGGAAGTTGAGGGAGGAGCCCTGTGGACAGCTGGAGGAAGATTATGTCAAGCAGATGAGTTAAGAATTTTCCTGGCACACTTAGAAAACATTGATTAGGCCAGTGGTGCTAAATTGGAGTGAGTTCTGGGGAGAGTAAGTAAGAGATGAGGTCAAAACTAACAGCAAACCAAAAGTTAGAGGACATTGTAGGTCCCTATAAAGATTTGGCTTTTACTCTGATTAAGATGGAAACCCATTGAAGGGTTTGAGTAGATGAACTGAAATGATCTGACTTAATTTTAAAAGAATTACTCAATTTATATATTATTATTTTATTCTGTGTAATATTGTTGCCATTTCAAACCCTTTGTGAAATAAAGCAGAATTCATGAAAATAGAACATGATAAATAATGATAATAGTTAACATATGTTGACTATTTACTGTGGTTCTACAGAGTACATGTCTACGTTTTGCAAAGAATTTACTCAGAAAGTCATGGAGTAAGTTCTAGATATTATACCCACGTTATAGATGAAGAAACTGAGATCCATAACTTCCCAAGATCACATATCTGTTAAACTCCAGAGCCAGGATTTAAATGAATATCTAACTCCACAGCCAATTCTTTGACCACTAAAATATAGTCTGATAATATAAGAAAACAGACACAATTTACAAATGGTCCATCTGTATTTTTATAATGTTTATTGAAAGCCTATACATACATCCAATTTTCAAAAACTTTTTTTTTCATGTACATATATGCTCATTAGTGTGGGAGAGGAAAAATCATTTTCCCTCTACCCTTCTAGGTTTTTGCTGAGACCCACTGCCTCATAATAAAAGACAAATTAACAGAAGATAAACAGAAGTTTAATATCATGTTTGCCTCCTGTATACATGGAAAATACCCAGGAAAACTGAACACCTCTCTTAAATGGCCCAAACCCACAGCTTAGATACCATCTCCAGCTAAAGACAAAAGAAGATGTTAACATGGGAGGAAGGGAGGCCAGTTCTGGGAGGTTATCAGGAAAAGCACAGTAAACAAGTGTAAGATTGTTACACAAATTTATATCTTGCCTTCTCCATTGATAAGAGTTCCTAGAGATTGAGGAACTTCTTCCTGGTACAGTGAGGGAGACACTCTTACAAATGGAGGTTCCCCTTATAAATGTAAATGTCTCTTACGAAAGGGTAACTTCTTGGTTTTCAGAGCTTCTCCCTTGTCTGCTGTTTCTTATAAATAACCAGCTCAAGATAATCCTTATGCCAAAGAAGCATATTTTGGTGTGGCAAATTCTGCTCCCCTTCTCTAACAATCTAATATTTTTTTCTAAAGTTGAAAAAGACATTTTCTTGTAGATGAAAACCTAAGGAGTATAATAATAATCTCTCCTTTTATGCTTAAGTTCTAGTCATTCTTCAAATCCAGTGTGATCCTTAACTCCCCCTGGAGACTTTTACATAAATATCAGCCTTTAATGATCTTCCTCTTCTATAAACTATTAAGCTTAGAGTAATGCCATACAGATTTACACTTAACACTTTTCTAATAGAATTATTTCTACTCAATGTGTCTCCCCAAATAAAAACTAATGTTACTGAACTGAACTTGAGTCCCCTCACACACCACACAGCAAAAGCAATCTACTGACACCAGGTGTGGTAAAGGAAAGTACAGCATTTATTTGCAGAGCACCAAGCAAGGAGAAGGGCAGCTCGTGCTCAAAAGACCTGAACTCACCAGTGGCTTTCAGGGAAGAGTTTTTTTTTTTTTTTTCCGGTACGCGGGCTTGTCACTGTTGTGGCCTCTCCCGCTGCGGAGCACAGGCTCCGGACACGCAGGCTCAGTGGCCATGGCTCATGGGCCCAGCCGCTCCGCGGCATGTGGGATCTTCCCAGAACGGGGCACGAACCCGTGTCCCCTGCATCGGCAAGCGGACTCTCAACCACTGCGCCACCAGGGAAGCCCCTGGGGAAGAGTTTTTAAATGCAACATTTGGGGTGAGGGTTGCAGCTTGTTGACTTTCTTCTGATTGGCTGGTGGTAAGCTAACAGGGTGATGCTTTGGGAATCTTAATCATCATCCTTCTTGTTCCAACCAGTCTGGGGTCTATATACTTGTGGTCAGCATGGAATCACCATCATTTACCTGGGTGGGGGTCTTAGTTTCTGCAGACCAACTCAAAGATATGCATCAGATTGTTATGTATATCCCTTGAGGAGGAACTAGGATTCTGTTTTATTTCTGAACTATTTGCTTTTCCTTTGTTTTTGCATTCTCTCACTTCCCTAATTAGTAACTGCTTGAGTCTGCTCTTTGGAACTCAGGGAAGGCCTAGGAGACTAAAGCTTTTTTCTACAAACAAGAAATGGAGGGGCTTTTGTACCCAGGAGGGCCTTACTGGGTGCTGCTTTGTTTCAATCCCCCGTTTTCTTTGATACTCCTCAATCCTGAGGTGAACAGGGGTGAGACAAGAAAGGGAATAAAGTTTTGAACAGAGAGGTTAATCATAAACTCTGTAGGGGTAATCGGTTTCACTGTTTCCTAAAAGTAAAAACTGTGTCTTGTTTATTTTGCACTGTATACAACACTTAGAGAAACTTTTAGTTCAATAAATATCTGTTGATAAGAGTGCTTGATAGTATAAGAAATTATTCAGAAGAGTTATAAAAATTGATGGCTCTTGAGGACAAAATTCAATGAAGTACCTAAGCATTGCAGTATAATTTCACATAACGCTTTCCCAAGCATTCCAAGAGTAATTTGGGTGATATTTTAACTTTGCTAAAAATATTATTTGAATTACAAAGCTTTTTAAATGTACAAAGGATGTTTTAGGGCCTTTCAATGTAAATTAGAAATTTGTGAACTTCTGATGTTCATGAACCAGATTTTGCCATTCTACTTGCAAAAGGAAGTAATTTTCACAGTAGCAAGGAAGGCTAGCTTTGCTGGAAACAAATGAAAAAATATTGACTTGAAGACCCTCAAAGAAAATTTTCAAAACAGTGTGTGAACAGTATTGGAAACTTGTCACAGCCATTTTTCAAGCTTATACTAAAAAACAAACACCATTTCCTAGACCACAGTGAGGAGCTGAATAAAAGTGGTATACATTGTATATCATTTATACTTTGGAGGAGCTAAGTGTGTAAAAGTAGTATAAAATATCAAACCTGATTTTTAATTATATTCTTTCAACTGTAAATACAAAGGAATGAGTTGAGACAAATTAAACCCCCAGGTTTAATAACCATTCTTTCGATGCCTTTATTATGTCTGAAGTATAGATATAAAAGAGTATATGATATTTCATAGTTAAGTATTTTTGCAGGTTTTACTTAACCAAGCAATGAGAAATGACAGGCCTCACTGGACTTGATATTCAAATTATCTTTTTAAAATTCCCAGTGTCTTCCACCAGTTATTATGTGCAGAAAATTATATTGAAGTGGTTGGCAAGTGACTGGCCTATCAGTTATCCCAAATAAAATGAAATAAATGCTCAGTCTATATATTTAATACTAAAGTCTTAGATAAATAATTATTATTTTGAGGCTCTAATTTCCATTTATAAAATTAGACATTTTAATCAGAAAATATTTGAAACATATTAAGTGAGGAGTTATATTTCTTAAAAAAATTACCAATGGGGGCTTCCCTGGTGGCGCAGTGGTTGAGAGTCCGCCTGCTGATGCAGGGGACGCGGGTTCGTGCCCCGGTCCGGGAAGATCCCACATGCCGCGGAGCAGCTGGGCTGTGAGCCATGGCTGCTGAGCCTGCGTATCCGGAGCCTGTGCTCCGCAACGGGAGAGGTCACAACAGTGAGAGGCCCACATACTGCAAAAAAAAAAAAAAAAAAATTACCAATGGGACAGCCATAGATGATTTCTCATTTAAGCTGAGTGATGATTTTTAGCATTAACAGAACAGAATTGCATGAGCAAAATGTACATGTTCTAATTTTAAAACTAAAAACATCTAATCTTTCATAATTGGCTTACAATGGATGATGCAGTATCTAAGTATTTATCAAGTGTTTAACTGAATATCTTTAAAGTTGTTTTTCTACTATGTAAAAGGCATTTGTTTTTCCTTATTCGCTGGGGAGAAGTTTCAGCACACAGTAGTGCCTTTGGTTACACTGAAAATCTACATAGTCATTCACTAAATGGAAGCCAACCTATTACATATGAATTTGTCTTGCCAAGATGTAGAGTTAATCGTTTGCTTTTGAGATTAATGGGGAAACTAAACATTCTGTAGCTGATTGGTATGTCAAGGTTTCTGTAAGTGTATGCTGTAATCATCCATCCTTCTTAATATTTCAGAAGAATGGAACAAAATAAGTTTGACTCTACAGCAAAAAAAGTCACAGAACCTGTGCAAATCTGGTGCATGACAGAATAACAGAAGTAACAGCCACAGCCATAACACCAGCACTAGTGACAGTGAACACTTATGTTTCAGACACTGTAATTTGAATTTTCCATACATTAACTCATACACTCTTCAAAGCACTCTGTAGGGTGGGCACTGTATTTATTCTCATGATGGTAAATTATTTGCTCAAAGTCACACAACTAGCAGCTGAGTGTGTATTCAAACCCAAATTCTAAACTGTAAATTCCTAATGACTATGACTCATACTCAGATGCCTGAAACACAATAGGGACTTTAGAATATTAAGTTATATTAAGTGCTACTCTTATGAATTCGTACACTAAAAAGAAAGAACATATTAGTCTACTGAGTATTTTCCTATTACAGTTGACCCTTGAACAACGGGGGGATTAGAGGTGCTGACTCTCCATGTAATCTAAAATCCCCATATGATTTATAGTTGGCCTCTGTATCCGTGGTTCTGCATCCACAGATTTAACCAACCTCAGATGATGTAGCAGTGTAGTATTTACTATTGAGAAAATTCCACATGTAAGTGGACCTGCACAGTTCAAACCCACATTGTTCAAGGGCCAACTGTATATGCAGATGGCCTAGGTAATTTAAATCACTCCCATGATTACTTTTGTGGTTTAAGGATTCCCTTGTAATTATTGTTAAACTTGGGGAAGATAGCAGAAAAGAGAGAAAGACCAGAACTCATTCTGGAAATGGGTTCACTTGTCAAAAAATATTTAAACACTGTCTTAAGTCCTATCTTAGACACTAGTGATATAACCTGTATAAGTCAGAAAGGGTCCTTTCCTTCTCAGAGTTCACACTGGATCGATTCTCCAAGAATAAAATGAAGTCTACAAAATCCCTTTCCCAGGAAACTATTATTAAAGCAGAATGTTTCCTTTGCTTAAAATGCCCTTCATTTCTTTTCATCCTAGTTGATACCTACTCATTCGTTTACATTTCAAGAAATTGTTTAAATGTTTCTTTCCCTGAAGAGACTTGCTAATGATAACCACTCCCTTCTCAGTAGTATCATGTCATAATATACATCGGCAGTATTATAGCATAAAGTACTGTGATTATTCAATTACCTATCTAAGGAGATTCATACACAAATTCGTGACTATCCATTCTAGCCCAGCAGGTTTTATTCTCCAGGGGCTTGGCATAACAATGGGAACAGTATGCATAAAATGTTATACTCACAATGTAATACTCACAAAGTGTCATATCTCTCAGTTCCTTCCTACCATAAAGCAGACTCCAAATATTATACCTGTTTCCCCATACTCAGCAAATCTGTATAAGAGTCATTTATCAGCTAACATTTTGACTGAGAGTAAATGGTGATAGTTTAGAACATGACAGATCTGGGCCTGAATCTTGCCCCTGCTATGTATTGGAAGGGTCATGTTATACAAGTCATTTTACCTAAATGTTGTTTTCTTCATGTATAAAATAAAAAAAAATAATTATAATATCTAACTGGCAACATTATGTGAGCATGAAATGAGACAATCCTTGTAAACTCCTACCTGCAGTGCTTAACCAACAGGAAACAACCCATAGATGGCAGCACATTACCAGCACTCAAGCCTCTTTTTTTTTTTTTTTTTTTTTCTTTTTAACTGCAGGAACTTTATCCTTCAGGCCATAGTGATCTAGCCATAAAGGTCTGCATGTTTTGCTACAGAGCAGGATACTGATCAGATTTCCCAGTTCACCCCGTGTGTCAATTCAAGGCCTCCAGAAAGTAGTTGCCAAGATGGAGTAAGAAGTATAAAAGATTTATTGGGATGTGACAAAGACTCTCCTTGACCAAACTTTACATAGGCTTCTCTGAGCCCTCTTTACTGCTAGGCCTTGTCCTTGGGCCTTGTCTTTGGCCTGCCTAGCTGACTTTTATTAAGAATCCTGCTAAGTCAGTTTAATGAGAATCCCCCCCTTTGATATCTAATCACCCTGGTCTGCCTTCAGCAAGAATCCTGTTAAATCAGTTTAGCAAGAAACCCCCTATTCTTGATGTCTCCTCTTAGTAATTTTCCATCCACTGACTCCTCTCATTTTGCTCATCGGCTCTAAATCCCCAGCTGTCTTTGCTGTATTCAAAGTTAAGCCCGATCTCTCTCCCCTATTGTGATAGTGCTGACATGTATCAAAAAGGTCCTAAATAATGTATTTTTTACCATTTTAACAAGTGTCAGGATAATTTTTGTTTCAAAGGTGAAATCTATGTAAGATAAAGGGTGAGGGAGCAAAAGTAGGTAGAGAAAGCCTTTAGACCATAATACAGTTCTGACACTTGTGAAGGGAGAGGAAGAAGGGAGGAAGGGATTGGAAGAGCCTCAGACCACAGTGCAACTCTGAGAAAATCTCAGCATTCCAACAGGGAGCTCCAGAATAAAGATTATCCATAGAGGAGCCATTGCGTTGGGAAGAAATGGCCAGACCCAAATACCCTACCGTGCTCAGTCATTGGCAGTGGGTTGCGGGGGAAGGGAAGGCTTCCTGGGGAGAATGTATCTTTGGCTCAAATGCCTGCAGCAAATCCGGAATCTTGAAGCCACTGCAGCTGGAGGCTGTAAGCTAACTGCACTCTCCACAGCAGATTTTCTCTTTAAGGGCTATCTGAGTAGCTGCCACACCTAGCCAGGTGCTCACGTTCTGTGTTCAGGTGACACTGTATTTGAAGGTAACACATTTTAAGCCTGACCCTTACTATCTGTGTGACCATGAGAAAGCAACTAAAACTCTCTAAGCTTGGAAAAATGTGCGATAGTGGCTGTTCCAGTTTAATCATGAGAGCTATGATTAAATAGCTTATTACATGTCTATCTGCTTATCTATCTATCTGTCTATCTATCTGTCTGTCTATCTAGGGGCCTAAGTAATGAGAAATTGGGTGTTTCCTAGATATTTGGTTAATAATGATGTGTGGGCAAAGGTAGGGAAATATTCCTTTAATACCTGGGTTACCCTTATTTACTGGATGGGGATATCTTTCCTAGGTAATGGTTCACTATAGTCCCAGGTCATGGATTCTAACAGTGGGGTTATTACCAAGGTTTTCTCTCCTCCTTCCAAGACCTGAGTTTTTCACCTGCTTATAAAACCTTAATTTACCCATCATGAAAGCAATTGCTTTTTTTTATTCTTCTTACTCTATTTCCCCACATTTAGTTTATGATAATACTAATGGCTAATAAGTTACATCAGTCAAGATGGGTTAGGTTAGGGACTTCCCTGGCAGTCCAGTGGTTGGGACGTCACCTTCCAGTGCAGGGGGTGCGGGTTTGATCCCTGGTCAGGGAGCTAGGATCCCACATGCCTTGGGGCCAAGGGACAAAAACAAAACAGAAGCAATACTGTATGTAACAAATTCAATAAAGACTTTTAAAATGGTCCACATAAAAAAAATCTTAAAAAAAAAAAAAAAGATGGGTTAGGTTATATTGCAGTGACAAACACCCTGAATATCTCAGTGGCTCAGTCATTCTGTATGCCCATCAAGGGTTAGATGAGGCTTTGCTCTACATTGAAGGAGCAGCCTCAGCCTGGAATTGTGTTGGTCATTGTGGCATAGGAAATAAGAACATATGGTAAACCACATATTCAATATTAAAATTTGTGCTAAAAAGTGACACACACCATTTGGCCAAAGCAAATCATATGACTAACCCTTATGTTCGCAGAGCAGAATACATAATCCTCTTATAGGATTATTTAATAACAAAATCTACTACATAGTCCCAGTTTCACACCTTCAACCTAGAATCTGAATGTCATTTTTTCCCTTACAACAGGTATTTTGATATTAGTACTTCAGTTTGTATAGTCAACAAAAACTAAGAAATTAACTGCATGTGTCTTTGTTAAGAACTCCTGAAACTCCTTACTTGGGCTCTATCATTTGTTTGCCTTCTTATCACTGCAGCACCTTAGCAAATATATTCTGAGGATATCGTGGGCTTTGTATGAAATGCATTAATCATTCATGCCATTTTCATTGGCTTTTCTTCTTTTTGCAGTATATAGCAGCCAAATAAGGTCTTATTATAAGATCTATTACAAAGTATCTTACTGACAATTGATTTTTCTCCTAAAATCTTACTGTGATACGTTAGCCTATGAGTTTTTACTGCTCTTTTTTTAGGAGGAAAAAAAAAAAAAACCACTCTGTCCTAATTCTGTGACAATCAGCCTTTCTAAAAGGAAGCCTAGAGGGGATGAATTTTTTATGTTCTAATATCTCCCTAATCATAAATGTGAGATAAGTTGATAAAGCCAATGGGTTAGTTCAGAACAGTGACTGGTTCCAGCAATTATCATCACCAATTATCATTGGTACTGGTACTATTTTAGTTAGAAATGTACTAAAATTTCAAATCTACAGTAATGTGAAGCTGTATCTCTTCCTAGACTAGCCTGTCCTCATTTTTCATTAGAATGTAATGAAATTTGTAATTCCTTGGTAATCTTGAATATAGAATGCTAATTTATTGAAGTAGTAGAGGATTTTAAAAATTCCAAAGATTAATTTATATAATGTATCTTTTTCTTTTAACATATTTTTGGTGAAAAAGGGTACAAATAAGAACTTTGTTATACAAATCAAATATTTAACTTATTAAGAAGATATTTGAGAGATGTATATGGTAATTTCCTTTTTTAAGTACTAGCTGTCATCTCCTGGTATTTTTCATTTTCTTCTGTTATAACTGTAACCTCAGTTCCCAAACTGTGCACCAAGGCACGCTAAGACACTAAAAGATGTATTAATTTTCAAAAGAAGTACAGCAACATCTGTCAGATGCGGTTCAAACTACTAGCCCAAAGTTGTTCACAGTTTCATCATTAGATCACATGAAATTCCCTTCGATTATATCATATCTCTGTTAAGCTGGATTTTGGCAGTGGCTATGATAAAAAGCAAGTACTGTAGAAATATCACTGTGGGACATGAAATGAGGGTGATGGTATCCAAAATGATTCCAAGGTTTGAGGTGTGCAGAACCCAGCAGGCAAATACATCCTGTGGTTATTTAAGAATGAAATAAAAGTTCTATTTTTTTCTTTAAATTCATATGTATTATTTTTTCCAAATGGCTACTAAATCATTAGCACAAAAATACCTATTAAGTTGTTTGGACCTAACAACTCAATAAATATGACTCTTACATATTTATTTTGGCCTAGGATCCCACCTAAGATATTACTGAAACACTAAGAGCATGTTGGTGGGAGAAAGTTTAGGCACCTCTGAACTATACGTATTATCTCCAGTGTAATATTTGAATAAGACAAGAGATGTTACAGTGGCAAAATTGTTTTCAATTTACTCAGAATTACAGATGATGTGGATTTATAAATTTATATAGAATAGTGTTGTGCTGGATACCTTACATCCTCTATGAATCTAAAAGGGAAAATATTTGTTGCATATTAATCCCATCTAATAATATAACCATACGTGTTGGACAACAAAATTATTCATACCTGTTCATAAATTCTGGTTTATTAATAATTGTTTGGTCAGCTGTTTGAAATATGTCATTTTGATCAGTGCAGTAGACATTGATGATTGCTTTCCCTGGAATCTATCTGCTTACCATCACCCTCCTACCCCCAACATACACTCGTAAACACACAAGAGGTGATCCACACCAACCTATAACATAAACACCTTTGGAGTTTTCAGAAAATTGAGCAAATAAGTGTCATCTTTGTTACAGTTTTTTGTTACTTGCAACCAAAAATATTCTGATACAGATGTCTTACTCTTTTTGCAACTGCAAATAAGAAAGTCTTAGAAAAGACTGCTAAAACTCAAATTAGGAATTTTTCTTTGTGGCAAACAATTGGTTGTCATTCAAATAATAATAGAAAGTGAGATTGATTTCATATTTTCATGGAAAAAAGTCATTTATTGTCATATAACTACCATTTATGTGTGTGTGTGTGTGTGTGTGTCTATAAATACATAGACTTATTGGAAAAAACAAAAATAAACTAACATTTATTGAGTTTACATCATGTGCCAGACAAAATGATCTTGCTTTAAATATGTTTTAGCATAGTGTTGTTCTATTAAATAAATACCCTTGAACTGTGCAAATCCTCTTTGTGTAGAGAAAAATATTTTAAAATAATTAATTAAATATTATCAATTTAAAATTTCCCTAACACAGGTACATACTAAAAAAAGTTATGATTATTTAAATCAGTGATTCACAACCATGGCTGTACATGCCCATGGCCATCCCTGAATATATGAGTTTATTTGTATCAAGGTTCAGGCATTATTAACAACTCTCCAGGTGATTCTAAATGAGGAGTTAGGATTGAGTAATTCCATTTTATGTGGTGCTACTCAGAGAGTTTAACTTTGTTCCCACTACCTATTTTTCTTTAACCTTCTCTGCCAGCTTTCTAATCTAGGAATAATCAGCCAGCTGCTGTTATCCTGTTTGGATTCAGTGTATAGAAAGTCAAAATGCAGCTACATGTTAGTCTCTGTAAAGAACTGATGCTAAAATATCAACCTTATTTTTTCCTTTCTACATCTTCTTTCAATAATTCAGCAGCCATCAAGCATCTCCTGTGGATAGTCTAGCTTTTTAAGAGTCAATGCTTAACAAAACAGTACTTTACTTCCTTAGCTGGGTTGAAGGGCCTCAGTAAGAAATCTATTGGTAGGTGTGAGAAATGGACTTGGGCATAGACCTTAATTTATTTTCCTTGCTATGTCTATGAAGTAACAGTGATTGAATGATTGCTTCCTCCCATGTTTCTCCCAGGCTTTTAAAATGCTAAGTATTACTAATCAAAAGCAGGTAAATTACTTTTAGAGAAACTGCTGGTGTTTATTTTCAAACACATTACCACAGAAGGTCTGTTGTAAATGTAACATCTGTGTTTCACTAAAAAAGAAGGTAGGAGAACCATGACTGTTTATAGCTCAGATCATTGCCATGTTGTTTTGTTTTTGTCTTAATAATGCTTTCTCATAGCTTTCCCAAATTGCAGGAATCTTCAGAAGTGAAATAAATTTCAGAGTCTTAAGTGTTATACCTCATTACAGTAAGAAGAAACTAAAAGCTTTCAAAATAATCTGATTCCTAATTTTGTGAGATTCAACAGAGATTTTCTGGATAAGGTGGAAACAGGATATACTCTCATTTTCTTATGATCTGAAACATACACAATAGTACCAGCTGCTTCCGTTTTCTTACACTGAACAATGTCTTCACATAGTGCAAATAGAGAACAGCGCTCTCGGGCATATTAAAGTCATTTGTAAATTGTTGAAGGCAAAGATCACAGTTGAGTGTACATTTCCCAGAATGTATTGTCATTAGGACTTAGGCTTATTAAGTCACTTCCTGCTACATCAATGAGATTCCTGGGTCTTATATATGAGTGTTGTGAAATTATAACATAACAAAATGTTATGAAAATAAAATAAACACCAGCAGTTTCTTTAAAACTAATTTACCTGCTTTTGATTAGTAATACTTATCAAAAGATTAGTAATGCTTATCAAAAGTATCCTTCAGTAATTGGCAGAACAAGCCTTTATCCCGAATTGTGAAATGTAAATAAAATGTAGACTTTTATAGCACCAATATCTAGAATATTGGCTAAGTTTATTTAGTTGTTGATGAAATCATAAAAGACCCAGCTAAAACCCTTCTTTATGTAACATTAAGTGCTACTGGATCCAATTTAGAACTTTTCCCTATTATTTTGGGATATCAATGCAGCCATCTAAGTGATGATGAAAAAAAAGCCTTCCCTCATCCTTTTCTACCTTCTGAAAGGCGTTATCTGATTTGAAAAGAAAAACACATCTTGGAAAAACAACTACAGACAAATGGAAAAATCTACACTTAAAAGACTCAAATTTAAAATGGCATCTTCAGCCAGCAAGCTTGTTCTTCCCATCCAACAGTCAGAATTCAGCTCTTTTCATCAGCATTCAGTTTTAATGCATTTGCAGCAGTGCAAACAACAATAAACAAATGGAAAAGCAAAGGAAACATTTCACTTAGAACCAGACTTCTGATTCAATTATCATGTAATCAGAAGAGTCAAAAGCCAATTTCACTCAATAAAGAAAAAGTCGATATGTAACTTTTATAGCCTGTGATTCATTCACTGGAGAAGAAGAGGTTGTTAATGTGATTATACATGTGAAGGTTACTATTGTCTCTAATACAAGCTTGCAACATTTTCAGTGTTCAGAGAAAACTAACAGAAAAGACTAATTCTTTCTTTAATAAACAGAGTCAGTAACACTTTAAATAAAGCAATAAACTGAAGATGATTATAAGTTACACTTTCTGTCAAGGATTTAGAAGGCCCTCTAAATTGACCTTCAAGTATTTATGTTGTTATTGGTTATAGGAAAAACATGTAATGCTCGAAAAGTACAAAGGATTTTGAATATGCAAAGGCATTATGAATACTGTTAAGATATCCAATTAAGAAGATTTACATATTATGTTATTAAATTGGTACCAAAGGTATCATGAAACTTTTGAGTTCAGGTAGATCAACTCTCCTCATTTTACATAACGAAACTCAACTCAGAGAGATCAGACGACCTTCACAAAACGTACAACTGTCAGCAGAATAATCCAAATGAGAACCCAGGTCTCTCAGTTGACTGATGTGTTTCCCACTACAGCACACCTCACAGAAAAGAATCTGAAATGTCACACATTATTGTCATCTACGAAATAAAATACTGTGCCTTTAAACATAAACGTAAACTTATTTTAAATACTGAGATTTTTCTCATTAGACAAAATATATTCAATGCAGGAAAGTATAAAAGTGAAAATAAGGACCACCTAATCACCACTGTGACTTTGTTGTATTCCCTTTCAAAATTTTTTCCTTGAGTACACCTTCCCTTCACCTTTTTAAATAAACTTTATTGTGGTAAATTTTAGACATAATAGAATACACTAATTTTATGTAAACAATGGCATACATTTGTAAAAAATATATATATGCATGTAAGCACCACTCATTCAAGATATAGAGTATTTCCATCATACCAGAACAGTTCCTTTATGCACTTTCCAGTCAATTCCCACTATTTCTGCCCCAGGCAACACTCATCTGCTTCCTATCTCCATACACTAGTTTCACCTATTCTCAAATTTCATTTAAATGAAGTCATCCAATGTGAACTCTTTTATGTCTGGCTTCTTTCACTCAACAAAATGCTTTTGAGATTCATCCATGTTGTTTGAATATGTCAGAAGATTGTTCCTTTTAATTGCTGAGTAGTATTCCATTGTATGAGTATACCACACTCTATGCATTCACTGTTGATGAACATTTCGGTTGATGAACATTTCAGTTATATCCAGTTAAAGGCTATTATAAGCAAGATTATAAGCATTCATATGCATGCATCTTTTTGTATGAACTGTTCCACATCTGGGGTTTGTCTGGTATTTCCTCATATTAGATTCCAATTTGCAGCCTTCGTAGGATATCACATCTTACCCATCTGTCCTATACTGATAATGTTAATTTTGATCACTCTGTCAAATGTTTTCCATTTTCTCCAATGTACAATTACTATTTTTTCTTCCCTTGAAACTCACACGCAATCTATGAGGAGACACTTTAAGGGCATGAAGATATCCTGCTCCTCATCAATACTTCCCCCTAGATTTAACATCTATTAATGATTCTTGACTGACACAATTTTTATCATTACCATTGCAAAATAATGATTTTCCAACTCCAGTGTTCCCTTCACATTTACCAGTCAGTCCTCAGAATTCTACTGTAAGCAAGGGCTCTCCTACCCCACCCTATATCCATTCATTTTTTTATTTATTATGAGTATGGACTCATAAATTTCTATTTTTGTCAATGGTTCATTATGGCTCTTATTTATTTTGATGCTCAAATTGTCCTAGATTTGGCCAGTAGGAGCCATGTCAAGTTAGTTCCTATACTCTATGAACTGTCCCATCAATTTTTTTTCTTTATTCTTTCTTATTTCAGGCATAACAAGGTGCTCCAGGCTCATTTTGTAACTATTAATGTAAAATTAATGTATCTCATTTTGTACCTCATACCTGGAATCAACCATTTCTCCAAGGAGTCCTGACTCTTTCATGAGAAATGGTATTGGAGATCTAGATCCAGGTGCTATGTGTGATCATTGTTCCTGGGATGATTGCTTTTTGACCCTCTTACTGCATAGAACTAGGAAAATATCCCTATATATACTCATATCTAAATATACATCCAAACATACATATGCACCTGCATATACATATGCATATAAAGAAGTATGCACACATGCATATTTTAGAAATCATGGATCTGCAGTGGCACCTCCAATTTTCATCCATTTCCACAGGGTTCTCTGTTGCCTTCTACACGTTCCATATTCTTATGTCCCTTCTTCCATAGTGAGAACACGGGCTCCCAACAATGTCATCAGATTACTCATAGGTGCAATTCTATAATACATGTAAAATAGTTTAAAAATTGCTTCCTCCATACCCCACTACAATTAATACATCTTTTAAAAAGAGATCAACATTTGTTTGCAAATCTCCTTCTCTCCTCACAACCCTGCCCAAGACTGAGAATATATAGCCAAATGCCTTGTCCCTAAGCTAATTTGATTCCCCTTTCCTTCCTTCCTTCCTTCCTTCCTTCCTTCCTTCCTTCCTTCCTTTCTCTTCAGTGTGGATATGATATTCATTTGAAATAAAATTAAGTTCATTTTTTCCATTTGCTTTTACTTTTAGATTTTTTTCTTCCTCATTCTTGGTGATTTGATTTTATTTTTGACTATGTAAAATATTAACATACATTCAAAAGCAAAAAATATTCAGAAAGATACACTCAAAGACGTGTCATTCCCTTCTATATCCTTTCCACTCTTTTCCTCCATTATGTGTAACCAACTCATTGTTTTCTGTGTTTCTTTTCGGAACGATAAGCAGACATATGTATGTTTTCTTATTTCTCCATCTTTCATACACACAAATGATAGCATATGTTTATACTATTTTGTACTTTGCCTTTTTTTACTTAATGTCTTCCCCCTAGAAATCACTCCATGTCAGTTCACAGAGATTTTCCTCATTCTGTTTTACATTTGCATAGTACTCACTTATGCATATGTAACATAGTTAATTCAACCTCCCTCTCAGATTGGTCACTGAGGGTAGCTTCCAATATTTTACAATTACACATAGTACTCCAATAAATAACTTTGATCATATGTATTTTCACATTGTTGGAGCCATGTCTTCAGGGTAAATTCTGAGAAGTGGAACTGCTAAGTTGAAGGGTAAAAATGCCTATGTGGTTTTTTTAGACATCACCAAATTCTCCTCCATTTGATGTTCTATCATTTTGCATTGTCACCAGCAATCTATTTCCCCCAGTCTCTTCATGAAATTTATATGAAAGTTAAGATGATGCTGTTCACATAACATTAGTTTCTAGTTTTCAAAAATCATACTCTATCACAGGCCCTTTTACATGTCATTAAAGCTCTTTGTAAATATGATTGTATACAGTTGCATTATAGTCCATTGAACAACTACTATACCATAGTTAATTTATTCATTTGGGGACATTTAGATTGTTTCTAAATATTAGTATTTTACATTAAGTGACAATGAACATTTTTAGTGTATAATCATCTGTGTGTGTAAGACTATATCACTAGAAGAGATTTCTTATTTTTCACTCAGTATCCTCATTTTGTGACATGAAGGACATTGAAGCTTGGACAGAGAGCAAAAAGCTTTACTCACACGTTTGAGAAGTTCATGCATTCTATGAGACAACTTTAGCAGAAATATTTAGGTAAAACTAAACCATTTACACAAATCTATGGGCAGTAAAGTCTTTGTCAAGTATAGTCATTAATGCAGTGTTGAAGAGTGGAAAACTTTAAAAGAATCAACTGAAGCAATCCCTGTGCCCTCCACAAATAATTCAAAATGTCTTCTTTTTTTTTCATCTGAAAGTGCTGGGTTTAGTGAGCTTTAGGGTTTTAATAAAGAGCTTCAGAATGATTGCCAAGAACTTCAAGTGCTCTCCGAGTGCACTTAGTGTTTGCAAGGATTTTCATTTCACAGATTACTTTGTGCAGTAATTTGAGAAACTAAGTGCCTTCCTTTAAGCACCCAAAGTTACGATACAATCTGCATTGAAAATGTGTGGCCTTGTATTGCCTTCCTATCTTAGCATGGGTCACTCTTCTGAGAAGCAAGTTGAATTTTCTATAGAATTTGCATTTTCTCTAGAAACAGCAGGCTTTGAGAGTGGAATGCCTACTTGCATTAAAACTGCAACATAGCTGTGGCGATGGGAGGTTTTCCCTGTGGACACAATCATCTTATAAGCGACAAAATACTGGCATTTACACTGAAAATATTGTGTCGTTCCTGTTTAACGACATGACTGCCCATCCCTTTGCTGCTGACACATCAGGCCTCCAGCCTCCCTTAGTGTCATGCTTAATAAGGCAGCCCGCATTTAAAACCTGCTGGTGTTTCTGCCTCAAACCTTGCACTGCTGCCTGGCTACCTATCACCTTTGCCCGGGATTTTTCTGGTCTTAAGCCCAGGTTTGTTTGACAAAGCACCTGCCAACTTTAGTTCAGGCTGCTTCACCAATCTCACTCCAAGTTGCATATTCCTTGGTATATGTTACTATCCACATCAAGCAACTGAAATGTTTACATTTGGCCATGTCTGGGCCTAGATCAGGCAATTTATACCAATTGCTCACTGCCATGAGATAGAGGAGCTCACATGTCAAACTGCAGACTGCATCCAGCCGGCAAAGAGATTCATAACCTCTGGCTCTAGAACCTCAGAGCAGCTGTCCCAATCAATATTATAGGCTCAAATGTTGACCTGAAGAGGTTTTGACAAGGTTTGGTGCCCAGGCCACATATTTTTAAACCAAAGGGCCAGTTAGTGTGCCTTTACCACCAAGTTAGAGAATATATTCCTACCTCCCCAGATCCTCAACCATCCCCCTCAGCCACAGGCACACAAACACATACAGTTGCACTATAATTTAATTACATTCACATAATTTGTTAATGTGTGCTTCTCCCAGGCTAAACTGTGAACTCCTCGTGGATGAAAAATGAGTCTTATGCATGCTTGTGCCCTTGGGTCTAGCACATAACCTGGAATAAAGTAGTTTCCTAATTACTCTCTTTGAATGATTAAAGCCACAAATACAGGTGTTAATTCCTGTGAAATTTTTGTCACCAAGGTCAAACAGGTGTTCAAGAATTATTTCCAAGCTTGAAGAGTTTTTCAAAGAGTAAAGCAGGAGGAAGACAAGTATCAGCGAATCCTGGAGCTCCTATCAGCAGGGCTTCAACCTAATAGCAAATAACGACATCCCTTCTGCTAATGTTTATGAACTAGAGAATGGTCCCAATTGGTCAGTTTCACACAGGTCTGAATATACACATTTGAGTTGAATTTGCTCAAGAGAAGATAGCTGTGAAGGTGTTCAATCATATTTTTTAGTGGATCTATATTAAGAACTCATGCATTTAATTGTTCTAGAATTAGAGAGATAAACCTTGGAGTTATTACTGTGGGAAATAGATGAGGGTTTCAATTGGGTATAATATTAGAAGGTAACGCTGAGCAACAATGAGGTTTGAAATCATACATTAATTATGGAGTTCATCAGCCCATGACTATGGAAATCTTGATATATTTGAGCTGCAACAACAATTTGTAAAAACTCTTGAATACTTTCTGTCCTTCTATTTTCTCCTTCAATATAAGCCTACAAAAAGTTAAGGGTTGGGACCATGTCTTTGAATCTTTAATAAAAAACTTTAATAAAAAACATAATAAAAAACATACTCTCATAGTATGTATCCAAAAAACTATATTATTGATTGTTTCATATGTGGGTTGGAGAAATAAGAGTAAAAAGATTAAGCATGATAGAGATCTTAGTTCCCTGACCAGGGGTTGAACCCAGGCCCTTGGCAGTGAAGGCAGTGAAAGCACAGAGTCCTAACCACTGGACCACCAGAGAATTCCCTAGAACTCTTCATATTTCCATGATGGAGTAGCTGGTATCAGACTTACCTTCTTATCATGAAGTACTGTAACACTTGACAAGTTATTTGAGGCATGTGTCCATGCATTGAACAAGGTAGCTCAAAACTTTGATACTTAAGAGAAGGGAAACACTTAGGGTGAGCCACTTTTCAATCTGACTTTCTGTCTGGGGGCATTTTCAAGATACAGGACAGGGAGGTGGAGCCCAAGTGGACTAAGAGGGGAGAAACAATACAAATAGTGATTGATCTCTTACCAGAAACAATGGTTGTCATAGCATTATAGAACAGCATCTTTAAAATACCGGAAGAAAAAGAGAAGGAAAAGACCCTTTCAATTCAGAATTCTAGATCCATTGAAAATATCCTTCAAAAAAGAGGGTGATAAAACATAAGAAAAATATTTGTGACCCTGGATTAGGCAAAGATTTCTCAGATACAACACCAAAAGCATGATATAAAAAAGAGAAAAATGATACATTGAACTTCATTAAAATCAGGCATGTTTGCTCTTAAAAGACATTGTTAAGACAATGAAATGAGAAACCAAAGACTAGGAAAAATAAATGCAAGTCACATATCTGAGAAAGAACTTATATCTAAAATATATTAATCAAAATAAATAATATGAAAAAAAGCTTTGAACAAATACGTCACCAAAGAAGATATACAGATGGCAAGTTAGTGCATAAAAAGATACACAATATATTTAATCGTTAGGGATTAATCCAAATTAAAATCATGATGACCTATTAGAATGGCAAAAAAAATTCTAAGTTCTAGCAATGATGTGAAGCAACTGGAAATACATTGCTAGAGTAAATGTTAAATGGTACAGCCACCTTGGAAAATAGTGCAATGGTTTCTTATAAAGTTAAATGTACAAATTTACACAAGTGAAATGAAACTGTATGCTCACACAAAAATCTGTTCATGTTTGTCTATGGTGGCTTTATGCATAATCAACAAAATTTGAAACAACACAAATATTTCTCAAATGTGAAATGGATAAACAAATTGTGGTATATCCACAGCATAAATAAATACTATTTAGCATAAAAAAGAATGAATCATTCTTTTAATTTAATTTTTATTTTATATTGGAGTATAGTTGATTTATTACCGTGTTGTTTTAGTTTCGGGTGTATGGCAAAGTGACTCAGTTATACATATACATATATCCATTCTTTTTCAGATTCTTTCCCCATATAGGTTATTAAAGAATATTGAGTACAGTTTCCTCTGTTACATGGTAGGTCCTTGTTGATTATCTATTTTACTTTTTAAATTTTTATTTATTTTACCTCTTTATTGGGGTATAATTGCTTTACAATGGTGTGTTAGTTTCTGCTTTATAACAAAGTGAATCAGTTATACATATACATATGTTCCCATATCTCTTCCCTCTTGCGTCTCCCTCCCTCCCACCCTCCCTATCCCATTCCTCTAGGTGGTCACAAAGCACCGAGCTGATCTCCCTGTGCTATGCGGCTGCTTCCCAGTAGCTATCTATTTTACGTTTGGTAGTCTATATATGTCCATGCCACTCTCTCGCTTTGTCACAGCTTACCCTTCCCCCCCCCATATCCTCAAGTCCATTCTCTAGTAGGTCTGTGTCTTTATTCCTGTCTTACCCCTTGGTTCTTCATGACATTTTTTTTTCTTAAATTCCATATATATGTGTTAGCATACGGTATTTGTCTTTCTCTTTCTGACTTACTTCACTCTGTATGACAGACTCTAGGTCTATCCACCTCATTACAAATAGCTCAAATTCGTTTCTTTTTATGGCTGAGTAATATTCCACTGTATATATGTAAAGGGAACACTCTTGCACTGCTGGTGGGAATGTGAATTGGTACAGCCACTATGGAGAAAAGTATGGAGGTTCCTTAAAAAACTACAAATAGAACTACCATATGACCCAGCAATCCCACTACTGGGCATATACCCTGAGAAAACCATAATTCAAAAAGAGTCATGTACCAAAATGTTCATTGCAGCTCTATTTACAATAGCCCGGAGATGGAAACAACCTAAGTGTCCATCATCGGATGAATGGATAAAGAAGATGATTATCTATTTTATATATAGCAGTAGGTACATGTCAATCCCATACTCCCTAACTATCCCTTTCCCCCACCCTTCCCCCCTGGTAACCCTAAGTTCATTCTCTTGAATCTGGCTCTATTTTGTAAATAAGTTTATTGGCATCATTTTTGTTTTAGATTCCACATATAAGTAATATCATATGATATTTGTCATTCTCTGTTTGACTTACTTCACTTTGTATGATAATCTCTAGGTCCATCCATGTTGCTGCAAATGGCATTATTTCATTCTTTTGATGGCTGAGTAATATTCCATTATATATATGTACCACATCTCTTTATCCATTCCTCTGTAAATGGACATTTAGGTTGCTTCCATGTCTTGGCTATTGTAAATAATGCTGCAATGAACATTGGGGTGCATGTATCTTTTTGAAGTATGGTTTTCTCTGGATATATGCCAGGAGTGGGATTGCTGGATCATATGGTACTTCTATTTTTGGGGTTTTTTTATCTTTATTGGGGTATAATTGCTTTACCATGGTGTGTTAGTTTCTGCTTGATAAGAAAGTGAATCAGCTATACATATACATATATCCCCATATCTCCTCCCTCTTGCGTCTCCCTCCCACCCTCCCTATCCCACCCCTCTGAATGAGATCCTTGCTGGGTGGAATAATCTTGTTTGTAGGTTTTTCCCTTTCATCACTTTAAATATGTCCTGCCACTCTTTTCTGGCTTGCAGAGTTTCTGCTGAAAGATCAGCTGTTAACCTTATGGGGATTCCCTTGTATGTTATTTGTTGTTTTTCCCTTGCTGCTTTTAATATTTTTTGTATTTAATTTTTGATAGTTTGATTAGTATGTGTCTTGGAGTGTTTCTCCTAGGATTTATCCTGTATGGGACTCTCTGCACTTCCTGGACTTGACTGACTATTTCCTTTCCCATATTAGGAAAGTTTTCAATAATAATTTTTTCAAATATTTTCTCAGACCCTTTTTTTTCTCTTCTTCTTCTGGGACCCCTATAATTCAAATGTTGGTGTGCTTAATGTTGTCCCAGAGGTCTCTGAGACTGTCCTCAATTCTTTTCTTAAGAATGAATTATTAATGTATGCAGTGATTTGGATATATCTCAAAAGTATTATGCTATGTGAAAGAAGCTAGACTCAAAGGGCTACATAGAGCATGATTTTATTTCTTGGTCTTCTGGAAAAGGCAAAACTATAACGACAGAATATAAATCAGTGGTTGCTAGTGGCTGGTAGTAGGAGGCTGGGTTAACTTTAAAGGGTTACATGAAAATATGTTTGGGTAATGGCAGTGTTCTATAGCTTGGCTAAGGAGATATTTGACTGTATGAGTTTGTCAAATCTAGCAGAAGTTTACATTAAAAAAGATAAACTTTACTGTATGTAATTTAAAATTTATTAAAAAATGAAAAATAATAGTGTATAATAGCCATGTTGAGATAAACAAAAACTTAGGGAATTTGTTGCTGGCACACCTAACTTCTCAAAGATGATAAAGAAAGTTCTTTTGGCTAAAGAGAAATGATATTAGAGAAAAACTCAGATCTACAGCAAAAAAATGAAAAGTAATGGAAATTGTAAATATGTGGGTGAATATGAAGGTGGTCATTTCCTTTCTTTTTGTTTCTATATTTCTTTAAGAGAAAAAATTTTATAGTATAAATAATATTTTACTGTGGGATGTTTAACATACGGTGGAAGCTAACTGACAAAATAGCACAAGGTATAGGAGGGAAAATAGAATTATACTCTTTTAAATGTTTTGAATTTTACAGCCAGTGGTATAATATTAATTCTAAGAAGACTGTGGTAAATTAGGGATACATATTATTATCCCAAGAAAAAGTAGGACAAACAGGTATCAATTAAAATCCAATAGAGATTATAAAATAAAAGACTGAAAATATTCAGGTAACACACAAAAAAGCAGTAAATGAGGACAAAAGAAACAATGTATGAGACAAATAGAAAACAAATAGCTTATAAATCAACTATATTCCAATATAAAATAAAAATTAAAAAAATAAAAATCACATACACAAAAAGAAATTATATAGAAAACAAATAGCTTAGAAGGTAGACTCAAGTTAAACCACAGCAAAAACTGTCATTTCCACAGACCTACTAGAGAATGGACTTGAGGATATGGGGAGGGGGAAGGGTAGTAAGCTGTGACAAAGTGAGAGAGTAGCATGGACATATATATACTACCAAATGTAAAATAGATAGCTAGTGGGAAGCAGCTGCATAACACAGGGAGATCAGCTCGGTGCTTTGTGACCACCTAGAGGAGTGGGATTGGGAGGGAGGGAGACGCAAGAGGGAAGAGATATGGGAACATATGTATATGTATAACTGATTCACTTTGTTATAAAGCAGAAGCTAACACACCATTGTAAAGCAATTATACTCCAATAAAGATGTTAAAAAAAACAAAACAAAACCAAAAAAGCTGTCATTTCATTAGGAAGACCTCACAATCCTAAAAGTGAAGGCACCAAGTAACAGAGCTACAAAATAGATGAAGTAAAAACTAACAGAACTAAGATAAGAAACACAAAAAGCCACAGTCATAGTTGGTGATTTCATTACCGCTCTCTCAGTAATTGATAAAACAAGTGAACCAAGAAATCATAAGGCCGCAGAATATTTAATCGACGTTATCAACCAACTCAACCTTATTGACGTTTCTATATCACCTTAATAACTACTGAACGCACTGTTCATATGCACGTGAAATTTCCCTCAGGATAGACCATATGCTGGGCACTAAATATGTACCAATAAATCTGAAAAGACTAAACAAACACTCACAGGGAATATTCTTTGAACATAACAATTAAATTAGAAATTAATAATAGTAAAATATTTAGAAGATGCCCCAAACTTTGGAAATTAATCAGCACTCTTTGAAATAACCCATCAGTCAAAGAATACATCACAAAGGAAATTAGAAAATATACCACACTAAATTCTAATGAAAACATAACATGTCAAAGTTTGTGGGATGCTACTAAAGCAATACTTAGAGGGAAATTTATATCTTTGCATGCTTATTTTATAAATAAGTAAGATTTAAAATCAGTGACTAACTTTTCATTTAAATGCCTTAGACTACCTAATTTCAAGGTTTTCTATGCTACAGTAATTGAGATATTATGGTATTATAAATAGACAAATACCTCAAATGAACAGAATACATCATCCGGAAAAAGACTCACACGTACAACCAATTGATTTTCAGGAAAGAACTCAATGCAATTCAAAGGAGAAAGGAAAATATATTCAACAAACTGGGCTGGATAAACTTAATAAACATGGAAAAAAATAACCTGACTCCTTCCTTACATGGTACACAAAAATTAATTTGAGATGGATTAAGATCTAAATGTTGAAGTTAAAACTATAAAAGTTTTTAAAGGGAAGCATTACAGAATCCTTGTAAACATGGAGTCAGCAAATATTTCTTAGAGCAGCCACAAAAGAAAACATTGAACTTAAAGAAAAATGATATAGTAGACTTCAAAATTTTTAAAAATTCTGTTTTTCAATAACTGTCTTTATGAAAATAAAAATTCATTCCACAAAGAGGTTGAAAATATTAACAACACACATACCTGACAAAGGACTTGTGTCCAGAATATATAAAGATCTCTCAAGAATGACATGTACACACTGCTATATTTAAAATAGATAACCAACAAGGACATACTGTATAGCACAGAGAACTCTGCTCAATATTCTGTAATAACCTAAATGGGAAAAGAATTTGAAAAAGAATAGATATATATATGTATATAAGTGAATCAGTTTGCTGTACACCTGAAAATGACACAACATTGTTAATCCACTATATGCCAATATAAAATAAAAATTAAAAAAAAGAATAACTAATAAAAAATGGACAAAATACTTGAACACATACTACATGAAAGAAGATAAGTGAATAGTCAATAAGTACATGTAAAGATTCTCAATGTCATTAGGGATCAGGGAAATGAAAATTAAAACCACAGTGATACCACCACTTTGGAAAAATGGTTGGCAATTTCCTCAACAGTTAAATATACACCACCATTATGATCCAGTGATTTCACTCTTTGGTATTTACTTAAATAAAAAGTTTTGTCCAAAGACTTGTATGAGAATGTTTGTAGTAGTTTTATTCATAATGAGAAAAATCTGGAAATAACCAAAAAGTCTACCAACAAGATAGTAAACTGTGGCATATTCATGTAATGAAATACTATTTACCAATAGAAAATGAACTGTTAAAACACACACCAACATGTATGAATCTCACAGACATAATGTTGACTAAAAAATGACAGACACAAAACACTACCTATTTTATGATTCCATTTAGATGAAGTTCTAGAATATACAAATTTAACCCATGGTGACAGAAATCAGAACAGTGATTGCTTATCTGGGGGTGAGATATGATTGGAATAAGGAAATACCAGCATCTTTTGATTTTATCTTGAGTGGCTATAGATTACACGTGCTTATATTACACGTGAATGTGCACGTATACAATCAAATATCATTGAATTGTACACTTAGAATAATGTTTATTTCACTGTATGTAAATTTAACTTCAGTAGTTAAAAAAGTTATAAGTTAATTCTTTGAGAAAAGATATATAAATTGAATAATACAAGGGGAAGTTTGCTCAGCATGCAACATTGTTTTTCCTTCTCTGATTAGTTTGTTTGAACCACAAATATTTTATGACTTGTACTTGTGAAATCTCAGTGAAAACAACCTTCTGTTCTGTTGCTCTATTGTTAAAAGTTATCCAAGGTCACCAAAGAACATTTATTGATTCCACAGTCAACGTTAGCTTTTAAATAATTGTACATAAACCATATAACTACTATTATTCCTGTGAATCTAAGTTATTGCTTTTGCGGGGGGGGGGAAGATTCTTCAATTTATTTTAATCAGGGATATTGGAGAATAGACCATGCAGGTTATTGAATAAATGCTCCCTAAGATACCTTGTAATCTGCAGTGCTGGATAAAAATCAGAGAAAAATCCTTGAACTATGTTAGTGGTTTGGGTAAAATGAATTCAAACTTATTTTTAAATTACTTGCAGAGGGAATTTCCTGGCATTCCAGTGGTTAGGACAGGGCACTCTCACTGCTATGGCCCAGGTTCAATCCCTGGTCAGGGACCTAAGAAAAATTGCTTGGAGAATTATCCCACGCCACTTCATTTAACATGTCCTGAAGAAGATGTGATAATTTGCAAATGTGGCTCTTTCTGGAGGAAATACCAAGTACTCACAACGATTTGCAGTACTTAGATACAGCAGATCAGAGGATTTTGACACAAATAATATGACTAGGCATGACATCAGTAATTCAGCACGGCAGGTTGCTGAAAATTTAAAGGGGATACCATTTTTTGTCCTGATTAGAATGCCATCATTCATCTGTTCTAGCTAATCTCAACAAGGAAAGGTATGGGGAAACTTAGATGTCTGCAGCTTTCAGAAATTGGTTCATCTGTTTCCAGGCTAAGTGAATTATTTATCAGTGACTCAGCACATCTCTAGTGTTTGAAGGCACATTGCACAAATTTAAAAGGAGTTTTTATTTCTGCAGCCAGGAAACAAATCCAATTAAAATAAACAATTTGGAAAGATTTTTATTTCTGAAAGTTATGAATAATTTCTTCAGTATAAAAATTCAGTGTCTGCATTTTAAGAACCACTTTGTACTTGGACTCCAATGCATTTTTAGTACTCGCCTTTTCACATGTTGAATGGCATGAACTACTATTAAATGCCCATGTGTTGTAAATAAAATCTTGAAGATATTATTTTTTATTATTATTATATTTTTTATTTTGGCTGCACCATGCAGCTTCTGGGATCTCAGTTCCCTGACCAGGGATTGAACCCGGGCCACGGCAGTGAAAGCACCAAGTCATAACCAATGGACCACCAGGGAACTCCCTTGAAGATATTAGAATACAAAATAAAACAGAATGGAAAACAGCTGAAGCCACACTTTCTGTTTCCTAACAGAACCTCAGTTTTGTTTAGGTACCTACTCCATTTCTAGCTCCAGAAGGAGTTCCTTTTTGCCAGTGGAATAAGAGCAAAGAATTTCTCTTGGTTATTCTTCTTGCTCCATATAGGCCATGTGACCTAAGTTGGACTTATCAGAATAAATTTTATTCCATGTTTTGAGGAGGAGTTACTCTCTTTTGTTTTGGTGAACAATAAGTACCCCTGGTTGCCATTGGCATTCTCTTGAAAAGAAGCTGTTGTTAAGGAGAACAAACTAGAGAGATGGATATTTTATTGAATCATTAAACCACTGATGTTTCTGTACTTGACCCTGCACTAACCTCTAGTCTTCCTGGTATGCGAGGATATACATTTCCTTATTGTTTAGGAAAGTTTTATTTAGTTATTTTACCAAAAAAAATTTTTTTTCTAAGCAACATGGAAGCATCTCATTATCTGTACTTAGGCCTTGATTCACAGTAAAATACTTTGTCATTACACTGAGTTTCAGGCTAAAATAGGATATGCATAGTTCATGGTTCTTGTCTACATCACAAGCAACAGAAAATAAGTGGATATGTTTTGTTTCATATGCTGTAATCTAATTCTGAAGTGGTTTACCAAACCATCTTCAGGAATATCGGAAGATAGCATTTTTGGTAGCTGAGAGACTCTAAAATCCTCTAAGTTATGGAAAACTTCAAGACAAAGAAAAAGCCTCAAATATTAAAATTTCGCACAAGAAACACAACTGTGGATTGAAGAGGGTTGGACTGAAGTATAGCAATTTTAGAATGTTGAGATTCAAGAAGTAATTTCTATTATATCTGCTCTCTGATTTTTGAATGGTCATAGATGGCAATGGCCTTATTGAAGTTTTCTGTACTGTTGGGGAATTATGATTCAGTTTCACTGCAGAGCATGAGATACTGATGAAAAACAGAATGGAGGGCTTCACTGGTGGTGCAGTGGTTGAGAGTCTGCCTGCCAATGCAGGGGACACGGGTTCGTGCCCCCGTCCGGGAGGATCCCACATGCCGCAGAGCGGCTGGGCCCATGAGCCATGGCCGCTGAGCCTGCGCGTCCGGAGCCTGTGCTCCGCAAAGGGAGGAGCCACAACAGTGAGAGGCCCGCGTACCGCAAAAAAAAAAAAACAAAAACAGAATGGAGATTTTTTTCTCTTAAATGTGAGAAGTAGGAAAGTATAACCTGTGCTTAAAGTATCATCAATACAGAGATAATTTTACAATGTGAACTTAACCTTCCAAGTCAGGAAAATGAAAATTAGTCAATGCTAAATAGGAAAGGATTTAGACTACTGTGAGATGTACAGAAGAATAAAAGATGGGAAAGAAACAAAATCCTGAAGAAAAAAAGCACAATCTTTATGATTCATGTAGCAGAATATCAAGACTATTATTAAAGCCATAAGAAGCGTTCCAGTACAGTACAAGATGGTGACGTAGGAGGCTCCTGAACTCACCTCCTCCCATGGACATCGGACATACCAATCTATAGCTACACACGGAGCAATTCTCTCTGCAAGAGATCTGGAAACTAGCTGAACAACTCCTACACACTGGGTAAATGAGAAAATACCCACATCACCCACATTGAAGTGTATAGGAAAGGCTGAGACACTCTCGCACAATAAACCCCACCCCTGGCACAGAACCATACAGTCTGGAGGGATCTTCCAACTCCCAGCTTCTCCCTGGGGAGTGAAGGGTTTGGATCCCACACCTAATGCCCCCACTTTTAAGACTCCCGCATGTGGAACAGGCCCCCAAAACACCTAACCCTGAAAATGTGTAGGGCTTGCATCTGTGAGACCCGGAAGACTATAGTCAAAAAGAAACATTTCTTGACAGGCTTCTGTGAACTTGCCATTGCTGTTTCCCAGGGCTCAGCACAGAGGGAGCAGGCAAAAAAAATATCACATTTCCCAGTCTTTCCCTGAAAGAGACCTATTTGCATACTTTAAAAATTGCCCCCTGAGGATCAGGCTTATAATTTAGCACACATCTAGGGGCTGACTACAATCCTCCCTGTTGAACAGGAAGGCCAGAGACACCACCTTTGCCTTATCACTTGTGCTGACAACAAATCACCAATATCCCCCTGAAAGGAGCTTGTACACACATCTGGTACAGCAGCTTTTGTGGCTTCTGCTCAAGAGACAGGCCCCTGGATCACCTATCTCTGATAGCCAATGGGGCTTGCATTCATGACTCGTGCGGAACTGTAGCAGACAAAAAAATTAATGGGTGCAGGAGCACCCCTTCCCACAGCTATACACCTGGGCCTAGTACAGAGGGAGTAGGCAAAAAAGCCTATCTCCCAGTTTCTCCTTGGACTTTACAATGGAAAAACCTGACAAACGCTAGCTCAGCCAGGTGTGCAAGATTAACCTCAACAGTGACAAGTCATGTTGATAGTATGTACCCTGGATATAATGTGATGAGAGTGACACTTTACCTCTGTGGCCATCCTTCCAAAAATACATAGCCCTAGCCCTGTTATGAGAAAAACATAAGATAAACCCCAAATGAGGGAAATTCTACAAAATACCTGATCAGTACTCCTCACACAGTCAAGATCATTGAAAACAAGGAAAATATGAGAAATTGTAACAGACATGAGGAGCCTAAGGAAACATGATGACTAAATGTAACATGGTATCGTGAATGAGCTCCTGGAACAGAAAAAGGACATTAGCAAAAGTCTGAGGAAATATTAATAAAGTACGGATGTTAGTTAATAATAATGTATCAATCTTAGCTCATTAATTATAATAAATGTTCTATACTAATGTAAGATTTTAATAATAGGGGAAACAGTATGTGATGCATGGAAACTGCTATCTCTGCAATGATTTTTATAAATCTAAACCTATTCTAAAATAAAAAATGTATTAAAAATCAGTGGGGTAGTAGAAAAAAGAGAGAAAGAAATAAGATATAGGAGAAATAAATGAAAAGAAAATAGGACAGGGGAGAAATATGTCATTTAAGTACAACAAAAAGTGTGCTGTGCCCTTTTATTTTAAAAACATTTCAAACATTTGCATTTAAATAACTTTATGTATCAAAAGCCACATTACTTGTTTTTTAATTCAACCTTCAAATCATGGATTCATTCATTAGCTGTTTTCTTCACACCTTTAGTCACACTTATGTCCCTCTTACACCCAAATTCTTAAAACCCTTGAAAGTCCTACTGAAAAATTCCTTTGCTTTCTTCTGCCTTCCAGTTCTTCTATTTGCACTATTTTACGTTGTTTTAACACTCTCCAGAGCACAATGATCATTCTCCCATCTTTTCTGCATTTAAGATTCTATGCCTTCACCCACTATCTTCTCTTCAATCCAGAAACAACCAACTGTTTTCCTGCAGGCCAAGTTTATCTTAAAAATTAGTCCACATCGTGGTTTAAAATGAATTGAATATAATATCAATACTACTAAGCAATTCAAAGTAGCAAACTACTGATGAATGTAACAACATGGATGAATCTCAAAAATATTATACTGAGCAAAAGGAGCAAAATCCAAATTGGCTGTGTCATTCCATTTTTATTAAATTCTTGAAAAGACCAAATTAAGTTCTGGTGAGTGAAATCAGTCGTTCCCTCTGGGGCAGGGGAATTGTCTGAAACGGAGAAAAAGGGAATTTTTTGGGGGTAATGGAAACATTCTATAACTTGTTTGGGGTAAAGGTTACTTGAGTATATACATTTATCAAAATTTATTAAATTATATATTTTAAATATGTATAACTTATGTAAATTATACCTTAAAAATTTGGAGGAATGAGGACTCTAAGGTAAAAATTAAAAGTTATTATAAATTAATGTTTAAGTGATTTTTTAAAATAGCAGCCAACATTTTCAGTTTAGAAATCTGTGTTTCTGACTTTTTATAGAAAATGGGAAAACCTAGAAACATTGAACCCACAGTCTTAAATAAGCCTAGAATCCATGACTCTGGTCTTATCCCTTTCATTCATTTAGGGCTTTTTTGTTGTTGTTAGATCCTTTGGTCTAAATTCTAGTCTTTATTCCCAATGTGACTGTTCTTGTATTTGGACAAACTGGCCGTATCCTAAGATTACACTTACATACCAATAGCACATATGCAGTCTCATTGAAATGACAGACCCCAAAGTTTACCTGATAAAATATGCCGTAGACCTAAGCAAAGGCAGGTTGACTCAGAGACCCTGGAACTAGATACATTTTATAAAGGTATAAAGATGTAATAAAATAATAAAAAATACACATTGCCTGTGCATAATGAAGACACTATGGATGATTAAACTTTCCTGGTTATTTCTGAGTTTAAATTTATAAAGATATCAAAGCCTAAAGTCTATATCATTAAAATCTCTGAGTGTGTCTCATTCTACAGTGACATTTTTTTTCAAAGGGCTTGCAATTAAACACAGAGCATGTAAGTGATTTTATTAATGAGATTTCCTGCTAATTTAAGGTTATTCCATTTTTAAGACTGCCTGAACATTTATAGGTCACAAAAATATTTTTTTAAAGATTCCTTAGTGGAAAAGTGACCGAAATAGGTTAGATCAAATAAACTTCACCTTCCATCAGAGACTAGACATGAAATATTTCCATTCAGAAGGAGGATTTGGGGGGGCTTAGATTCACCTGATGAGTGAGATATGAAAACCAGATTTCTACCTTAGCTGGGGAGTTTTATTTAGGAGACCATATTCCTCTCATTTCTATTCAGCAGCATATCCCGTGAAAACAGAAACACTGCAATTAGGTCATCATCAAGTTTCCTCATAAAAACACACTATGTTTCAGATGATATTAAGAGGACATGATAAGCAAGCCACAGGACATAGAAATATAACATACCAGCAGAATGTTTTGAAACCCATTGTCAACAATATTAACTAGGCATGGCAAAATAGGATGGAGGAGAAGAAAAGCAGTAATGACTGAAAAGGTCTTTTAGCAAACACCTGTAGATTGCAATTTGAAAAGAAATTTTCTTAACATCAAAAAGAAATAAATTATAAGTAAGCATGTTATTTTCCTCCCTGTAAGCATCTCCACGATTCACTTATCTGGGTTGCTAGCCAACAGGGTCCCAGTTGCATTGTGCATTGTAGCCTCTACAGTACAAAAGATAATAATTTGCATTACTAAATTAGGGAGAAAATACAAATTAAATTAAGCTAAATTTCTGCTCCTCACACTAGTAGTAAACAAAAGGAGGTCTGGTTTGAAATATGAGATTTGATTTTGGCCAAGTATCCTAAGCCCAAAGGGAAGTAAGGGACTAACAATGATACAGTTTTCTTAGACATACTTGGAAGGTTCAGATAAATTTAAACTTTGAGTCATGATAGGGAAATGAAGTAGGGTGAGTAGGGAAAAAAGAGAACAAACAAGGTGACTTTGCAATCAATTGTGCATTGGTGTTTACAAATGTTGACCTGGATTTAGAGCTTTCGGGAACAGAGTTAAGTTATACCAGGCCAGCGCCCTGAATGGCTTTGTGCAGTCAGGCACTTGTCAAGTTCCAGAATGATGCTTCCAAAGCATTCATGGCCTTTCTCACAAAACTAGGTCAGTGGTGTTTGGACATTAACTTTGTTTTTTCATAGACATTAAACATCCTAAAATAATCTTTTATTCCTCTCTACATGAAATAGTCAAGGGAGAAATAAATTTAAGAATCTGGATTGTCCATATTGTTATCTAACTTTTCTGAATTTGATAGAATACAGTCAATATGTTTTTCAAACTTTCTCTCTAATGCAACTAAAGATAGTGATTTGAAACCCCGCAGTAATGAGCATCTACTGTACTTTGTGCTTTATTATTAATTATCTGATAGAATCCTCTCTATGTCTCTATGAAATAAGGTTTACTTCTATTATAATTCCCATTTTACTTATGAGGAAACTGAGATTTTAATTTGTTCACAGCCACTATGCTAGTAAGTGGATGATTTGAGATTTAAATTCAGATCTGTTTTACTTCAAAGTATTTTAAAACGTATGTTGTGACACATTATTGCTGGGATACTGATCAAACTTTTTTAAAAATAAAATAAATTACAATAGAACAAAGCAGAGTAGAAAATATTAGACAGCAAAAGAGGTAACAACAGTTCACGAAACTTTTCTTTCAGGTGTGTGTGCAGCATGTGTATAATAAGCTAAAATTAAAATGAATTTCTTTATCACAGCAAAAAAAAGTTTGAAAACTAATGAGGTCTATACTCTCGACTCAAAATAATCTGTGGCAGTTATAATATGCAAAAAAAGGAAAACCCTAAAATAAAGTACTATAATTGGGAGATGTGATTGGTAACTTCCTCAGCTTTAGAGGCTGTGTGGGCTATTTTTCATTTTTTGTTTCACTAGATATATAAGCAGATATCTCTCAGATGGTTCTCTGGATTCTTTCTGCAAATCAGAGCTTGAGCAACAACTCTGCGGAGTTTCAGTGTACACAGATCTCATTTGATGACAAGTAATAGTGTGTTAGGGCTTATACAAATATTAAAGACAAGGACACTGAACTTAAATATCTTTCCCAAAGTCATCCAACTAGTACATGACAGAAATAGGAATCAACTCTGGACTCTGTGGTGTCATGTCCCCTTCTCTTCACACTTCCTTTAGATGACATACAGCAAGTGTTCCATGTACACACAGCTTTCAGGTTCAGAGCAGAAACAGGATGCTTAAGAAATGCTAGTCCTTAGGGTGTTGCTGGTGTTGATAAGGTGCTATGGCTTTTTGCATTACTAATAAACGTATGTCCTTCCTGATTTGACAGCACCAACAAAATGCAATCATTCAATTTCAAAAGCATTAAGTAACAGAGTTCTGCAGTCTCAAAATGATCAGTTTTTCAGAGAACAAAGAGTCCTTTGATACTCCTGACCTTAGTGGAAATAGGTAGGGGGGATGAAATTGGGTCTACTGTAAATAAGATACTAGCTAACAGGTAAGGAGACTGAATTTAGCAGCAATATATGATAATGAGTAGCTTCAATAGTTTATTGCTCTTTGTAAATATTCTCACCTTCTGAGCTATATGAAACATTATTTGTAATTGGAGAAATAATTTCATTTTGATGTTCATTTAACTGACTCATCTGAACACACATAGGGAAATCAGTTGTATTGTAACCATATGGCTATTTACTAATCTAGTCAATAGATTGAGTAGAGGCCATCTGAAAGACAATACATGGAACATCTCTAGAAACATTGTGATGCACAGTTTAGTGTTAAATATGTAATAGGCATATATGTAAAAATAACCCAAATGTATATTTGTACATAATATATCTGTTTAACTGGCTCAAATATAATGATATATGAATACAAAATATATGTGAAAAAATACCATGGCCACTGTGTTTAGGAAAATACAAGCAAGATGAGCATGAAATAATGTATTTTGCTATAACTCAGAAATTCTAAAGTGCTTTTGAGATGGCTTTTCTGAGAGTACTAATATAGCATTTAGCTACTACCAGCTTCATTTCTATTTCTAGGAGCTAGTAACCAGGAGATGGAATGCTCTGGGGTTAGTGTTGGCAAAAGACCAGGTGTTTCAGATATCAGTACTCACTGGCAGTGCGTGAGGTTTATGAGGATAAAGAGTTGGGAAATTATGTCTCTGTGTTATATATAAAGTCATGTCACAGAATTATTTATCTATCACCAAGCATCTCAAAATGCAGCTGTAATATAAAAGAAGACAACTAAATTCAGAAGACTACATTGAAATAAAAAGCTAAAATTTACTAGCTGATTAACTTTGAAAATTAATTAGGCTTCAGTTTCTTCTACTGAAAATTATAGATGATAATTCCCTTTTACAGGATCTTGTCATAGTAATTTGAGGTTGAATCATATAAAATTGCTGATATTGATCATTTTTATCTACAAAAATGATAATTGCATTTAGATCAACTTAATAGTAATAGCTTCACATTTATTGAATCCTCTGTCTTATATGCTCTTTGCTATGTTTTACATGTTATAGTAGATTATAATGATGGCTTCAATTTTTTACCCTTCCCTGTATTTGTGCCCTTTGTAATATACATCTTTAGTGTCCTCCCATCACAAGTGGGCTGACCTTTCCTGTCTCTTGAGTCTGGGTCCAACAACTTTACTTATTTTACCAGTGGGATGTCAGCATGGGTGAGCAAACAGAGGCTTGCAATTAACTTTAGCAACAGGGCTTCCCTCTTTTGCCGTGAGAACATGTCCAGGACAGACTCCTGGAGAATGAGACATATCTAGAACAGAGTCAAGGTCACCCAGTTATTCTAGTCTAGACTATCGGCACTATTATCATCTCACTGAACAAAAGGAGACACTGTGACCCAGAGAAAAGTTCAGTAAACTGTCTTGGGTCATATTAACAGACAGTAAATGACAGAAGAAGGGTTTGAAATTAGGGAGCCTCACTCCAGAGGACATATTCCAACCAGTACACAGAACAGCTTTGTTCTTGTAAAGATGAAATGAGATTATTTTTTGAAAGTGCTTTGTCAGTGTTAAAGCACACTAAAAATATAAGTCATTATTATGAAACTGCAAAAGATGCTGTAAAATTCCAGCTAAGTTTTCCTTTGTCTCATAAAAAATTTTTAAAAACCCCAGGCAAGTACTAGCTGATTTAAAATGCCCTGTTCTTTGATATGCCAGTTACATAGGAAAAACTGATAAATGGTGAAATTTAACATGCCACCTTCTTTCTGAATCAGTGATAGACCGCTGCTATTTGCTAGGCAACTACCAAGTAAACAGAAAAATAAAGCCACCGTTTTCGTGGCAAGTGTCATTAATAATAGATTAAGTTTACAGTAAATGTAATCTGTAGCATAGATCATACAGACAAAAAACCTGAAGGGGAAATGAAGGCATTAATAAGATATTTCTTAATTTTATGAAGCGTTATACACATCAGACCACTGAACCAAAAAACCTAGGGAAATAGCAATGAAACAGGGCATTTATTCCTCAGCTTCGAGGATGCATGCAAGTATAAATGGTGCAAAACAAGATGATTATGCCTAGAAATTGGAATAAACATAAAAAAGAAAAGTCTGGAGATGTTAATAGGCATTAAGTTCATGAGGTGTGACTTTATTTACATGGAGTATTTTCTATGGGCATGAATTTTAAAAATTCGATTAGTTTTTCATTTTTACATATATTGAACCCCCCAAAGTTATTATTTTCTTCAAAAATAAAATAAAACTAGATGCTGCACTGGGTGAAATGAATAATGGGGAGAACTGAAGGGAAACAGGACTCTGCATAGAAGTGTGCACCTAAGCTGAGTAAGGCATGACCCGAAGAGGGACTTCTTGATTTGGAAGGCTTTTGTCTGCAGTATTCCTCTTTTTATAAAACACAGAGATGACACTTTTAAAAAAAGAGAAAGAAAAAAATGAACTTAATAGAAGAAAAGAGAAGAAAAATAAAAAGAAACCCCAAAGAAATGGATTAAACAATAGGAAAAGAGTTCTGCTTTGGAAAGCATAACTAAGACTTAAATGATTTATACAAAACCTGTTGTTTCATAAATATCTCCCCAAAATCCTGGGTTTGATTTAACTGGCTCTTATCTTAATCATTTTCTTCTCCTTTGATGATTACCATCTAATTTTCTTGGTCCTTCTTTGAATAAAAAGGAAATTTAGAGGGAAAAGAGAAAGAACACTCAGAAGAGTTTTGCTCTTGAGTGTCTTTACTTTCTCTAGTATTCAGCTTTGAAAACAAACCATTCAGTCATTCATTTATTCACTTATTCATTAACTAACAAACATCTAGGGAGAAAAATGATGACTCCTTGTTAGGACATACACAATTCTGCTAAGAGAAAACTGATTGCGCTTGATGTAGATTTGGATAGCACTTATTTTTTCCTGACAACTACACCTTCATAAGATCCCACCATCTTTTTCATGTAAAATTCTGTAATACTTAGTCTCTTTATATTGTGCTTGCTCAGAAGATGTAGCTTTGTATAATTCCTGCTTAATTTTACCTTATTGTCACTGCTTCATTGTCCTAGCCTGTCAATAGTTTTGAATCCTGACACCATAATCCTGCAGTGCTATTTGCAAATTTTTATGTATTCTTAAAAGTCATTGAAGAAGTTTTCTACAGGCTAGATGACTAAAAAAAAAATCTGAAAAAAAAATTGGCACTCTATTATGTGGCAGCTGGGCATGGAAATTGATACCACTGCTTTGGAAAGCTGCTTGGAAGTACTTATTAAGTTGAGCATGTGAATTCCCTATAACCCATCAATTATGTTCCAAGTTATAAATACACAACAGAATTATGTGCACAGTTTTATCAAGAGGCCTGTACAAGAATAATCATACCAAAATATTTGTAATAGTCCAAACTGAGAGCAAACTATATGTCCAGCTATATATATTTATGTATAATGGATAAATAAATTGTGGCATCTTCATATAATGGAATATTATACAGCAATGAGTTGAACAAAGTACAGCTTACATGCAACAATTTGAACAAATATCAAGAACACAGTGTTGAGCAAAATAAGACAGAAACAAAGCAAATACTGCATAAGTTCACTTTCCTGAGTTCAGAAATCAGACTAAATAAAACTATATAGGAATGAGTCGTTAGGTGGTCAAGCTACTTTAAAAAAAAGGGCACAAGAAATGATTGTCTCTAGGGTGGAGGAACTCGGGGGACAGTGATGAGAGGAGCATGAAAGATCTCTGAAATGCTGGCAATTCTGTTTTTTGATCTTGGTTATGATTATATGGTTGTTCTCTCCGTGATAAATTACTGAGCTCTACATACGTATTTGTACATTTTTGTGTGTATTTTATTTGACAATAAAAAAGATTGAGCAAACAAACAAGCAATTATAATTAGAATGTCATGTTTGGAAGCACCCCTATAAGATCATCTTCTGGTTCATCTCCATTCCTTTAGCCTAAGCTGCCATTAAGCATCATACTTTTTTTAATGGGTGCTTTTTTATAGAGCAAATCTTTCAAATAAACTGCTTAAAGTCCTCTCTAATATTTGTCACCATTATTATTTTGTAAATAAGTGACATATTAGCCTGGAATTGCTAGGCTGGAAACATATTTCAGAAGATATCTAGATAAGTCTCCAAAAATTAAAGAAACTGAAAAATAATGACTATCACATATGACAAGTAACTCTTCTTAAATCTCAGATATTTTAATCATAACTAAGAGCTAATTCTGAAGTGAAAGTCTTTTAATCACAAATAAGTAATAACCATATTTCCTTAATCCTAAAACATATTTTGTCACACCTGTGAAATCAAGGTCCATCTTATAATCAACTGCATCCTCAATCTTTGTCAGCCTGGATCAAAGTTAAGGTCTTCCAGAGAGAATTTTCACTTACTTTTGCCAGCCAACTTCTGGCACTACCCACCTGAGACCATTTTAAATTAAATTCTCTGCTTGAAGTTCTTTGGACCACACTGGAATTGTGAATTCAGACCTCAAACTTGCATGAGTACCAACTAGTTGTTCAAATTCTCCACCCAGTGCCAAGATTGAGATATTAAGCTTCCCTTGCTGTTCTTTTCTCTGTGGCCACTGTATTGAGTAGCCTAGTTTTAAACTGAAACTAATATAGCCTTTGGTGACCCAGTTTTATTCAAAGGACTCCTGTTAGACCATGCCTCCACCCAAACTTGGTTGTGTTTTTTCCTTTCTTATTAAAGTACATAAATTCTTACAATCCCTGGTATTTTAGATTATACAGGTAGAGATTTTCTTTTTTTCCAAAAGAAAATATTTAGTCTACAAGTGCGCAGAAAAACCCAGACTGATTCTTCCATGTATCATTCTGTTTAACCACATTTTAATTTTGGTCAAAATCTTGCTACATACTCTATATTGTTAGTAAAATATTAGGTTGCAATTAAAATTAATGAACTTACTTTGAGAACTGTAAATCATATCACCATGTGAGGCAGAATTATTGTTTCTATGTGCACACTTTGTGTTCCCTACTTGAATTATAAGACCCATGAAGTCTCAAATTATACCTTTAGTAATGTCCCATTGCCTTGTACGTTTTGGGCCCATATTAAAGATGCAATAAAACTTAGTTTGGAGGGCTGAAAAACAACATGAGGTTAGCAAGAAACAAACAAAACTTCCATAAATAGGGTGTGTGTGTGTGTCTGTGTCCATGTGTCTGTGTGTGTATGTGTGTGTGTCTGTGTGGACCTGAATGCAAAGTAAAAGTAAACATCTGGGCACAGAATCAAAGAAAGCTTCTTTGTTGGTCTTCATTATGAAAATATTTCAGCTTTGTCAGGATTAGATATTATGGAAGAGTGCTTGGGAGGGGATTGGGACTCCTATCTACAATACTTGCTCCAACAGATTCAATTCACAGCCTTAGCAGGTAATAAAAGAACTTTGCCTCTGGACCATGTAAGGGATTGCCCAGGCATAGCTAGGTGCACTGGCCATTTTATGTATTAATGCCAATCTCAAATAAATCACTTTTCTGGTCTGCTGTGGAAGGAAAGAGGATATTTCTGTCAGTAAGTGAATGGAGGATTACTGACTTGCCGACCTTTCCTGACTGTGATAAAAGATGACTTCTTTCCTTTTAGCAATACTTCAAAAATGGAAATTGCTCTTTTAAACGTACAGTGTGAGAATGAAGTAGGGAGCCCGCTATTATTCCATAAATAGATCGTGGCAGAGGGCACCCCTTGGGAAAGGGAGAAATTCTCATTAGGGCTATTTTTCTGAGAGCTGTCAATATGCATGCGTTTGCATTTAAAGAATGGAGAAAGGAGGAAGCAAGTCCTGACCGGATGTATTTTTAAGACTCTATTCTTATTCCTGCAGCATTTAAATATAGTGTGTAAAATACAGCACTCCTAAATGCCTCATGCTATGTTTGTTCTGCAGATTCTTATGTCATTTTCCTGATGAAGGAGTCAGGAATGCAAAATTATTTTGCCTTGCATTGTTAGATCCAAATAAGAATGGAAATAACAAGGCATGCACTTTACCTTGACCCAGGATATGTGACAGTTGCCTGGTATTTCAAAAACAAATGGCTTTTGCTGCTCAGGCCACAGGAAAAAAGAATGTGCTAAAGGACTGGACTTTTTGTTAAATGTGTTTGAGGGTCTTTAAAGGCCTGAGAAAATTAAACAAGTGAGAAAATAATGATGCAGAATATTTAGTGATATCAAATACTAAAACAACTCAAATGGTCTAGAAGTCACACCGTATCTCTGGAGTGTTCTATCAATTAAGTCTTAAGTGACCTTTCTTTCAGTAGTACCAGTTGTCAGAACCACCCTTTTGTTTTATGTTCTGTGTGCATGTGGCTTCTCTGGACAATTTGAAGGTATTGTTCACAAAAAGCAAGGATCCTGTGTTATACCAGTGGATGCTTCTGGTGATGAATCAGTTTGTCTTAAGGGCTCGAGGCCACCTGCTGTCATACAAAATCACAGAAAAATGTGAAAGCTAAAATCCACATCAATCAATAAAACTTTGTTTTGAAATTAAATAGGGAAAAAAAAAAAAAACTCTGAAAGTGGATGACTTAGCCCCTGGATGAAAACTGTGGAGATGACAGATAATTTGACTGCCTATAACACTTTGCTCTAAGAACTAAAAAAAAATCATGCTAGCATATTATTTAAACACCTAAATATTTTGGTCTCATCACAAGAAAGAATAATCCTCTTTTTGAAGGTATTTATCTGTCACAGTGCATCTGATATTGAAATACATATTACATCAGTGAGTTTTCATGAACAAGTAATGATCTTTTCTTAAAACACACACACACACACACACACACACACACACACACACACATTTGCCTTTAGGAGGATACAATAGCAAGAAGCAGGAGGGAGGGTTTCTTCCCACCTCTTGTTTAATCCTAGGTTGAGTTGGAACACAAATGTGGAGATTAAGTCCTTGACCTTGGGCTCAGTTGTCTGTGCTTGTGTATAACTGCTTTTTCATGTGTGGAGCCACCATTTTAGCCAAAGGATGATCCAAAAATAACTGGAACTGTTAGGTTGACTTGCTTAAGCAGCCATACAGATCAGGTGTCCAGAAGAGTTGGATGAGTAGACTCTTCTACCAAATACAATTAATGTGTACACTCCAGCATGCTTGATTCTAATTGGTCCTGATTCACCTGAGCCAAAAAAGCACCAGAGCGGAGGCAATAGAAACCTTGGTTTATAGTATTGTGTGTGTGAGATATTACTCTGAAATGCTCAAGAGAAGCCGTAAATGCAAAGAAACAGGCAAAATCAGCAGGACCAGCATTCTTGGAGAATGCATGTGAATGGTGCTGTCTGGAGTTGTGCAGCACGACAGCTCTTATGGGCTAAGGTAGATTGCCAGTGCATTTGTGATGTAAGATGGGAGAGAAATTACCATGAGTGGCTTCAGAGATTCCAGGACAGTTTTCATGCCATCTAATAATTATTGATCTTTCCCCCTTAGCATATGACTTTGATCCTGGGGAAAATATACACACAGAAGGGAGTGTTTACACTAAAATATTTTCACTTCGTTATATTTTACTATGAATGAGAGAACTGGGAGCAATTCTGATGGGGAAATAGGAGTGTTAGGCACGCTGGGGTGGGATAGGAAGTATGTCAAGAAATCTTCATGTACTTCCCAATTCTTTTTTGGAGATTTAGCACAACCTGAATATTGAATCCTCTAACAAAGGGTGCTTTGTCTAACAAAAGGTTCTATTGGCTCCAACTAAAACTAGTTTAATCAAAACAGGAAATTATTGGAAGGACACAGGAGTATTTCAGGGAACACAAGGCAGCTTGACCTTACTAAGAACTGGGACCACCCACTGTTATTCTCTCTGCGTCTTACAGGGTCCCTCTTGACTGCTTCTCTCTGCATATCTATTTCATTCCTTTATTCTCTGCAGTTTTTCTTTGCCTGCCTGCACGTACCCCCAAACTCCATAGTTTATGCATTTTATTACTAGCTACATGCAGAGACCAATTCCAAATCAATAGGCAAGGGAAACAGAGGGGACTAGCTTAAGGCAGGAACCATCTCTGCTGTATGTAATCACCTCTGACCTGGGGTGCAGGGTCATGTGGTGCAAATATGGCTGCCTGCCAAGTCCTCTACTGTTCTCAGAAAAATCATTATGGGTGAAGCCTAGACTCCAGAGCTAATCAATTACATCAACCTGTCAGGTTTCTACTCTCATAACTGCACAGTCTTATACCACATAGTTATGACTAAATGATAAAACTTGGAAGATCCAACTGTTAGATCTCCTTGTCCTGTATATATTTTTCTCCAATCTTTATGCTCACTTTAACTTTGTATTACATAGATTGTAAATAATTCTAAAAATGCTCTGGTTCCAAAATAAAAAACATATATGCAAACCATTCTAAATATAAAAATGCACAAAATTTGTACATATTTATACTCGTAAATCAATACGAGCCTAACTTTAGGAAGAGCATGTCACATGTGTTTTCCCCATCCAGAGAGCATAGTAGTCCAACAAGCCTAACTGAAGTCAAACAGTGCTTTTGATTTGAATGGGCATAAGAAGTCTTAATTGTTGCCTCAACTTTTAGAGCATTTGTGATTCAAACATGTCATGCAGTTAGCAGCAGCAGGAGGATGTTGATGTGTTTAGGCTCATACTTGAACTTCCTAAAGTTCAAATACCTGCCCAAATATGTACTAATATTTATTGACTTTCTGATACAAATGGGGAAAAATAATTTTATCCATGCCTGAAAAGAATGCGGGAAAGAAACTCACAGCATTCCATGTCTTTAAAGTTGTCTGGAAGGATGTGCTAAATATTGAGGTTTGCAAAGAAATATTCCAAGAATGGATTTTCCAGAATTCTTCATTAAGAAGCATTTAAAAATATCAAGGTCTTCAGAAAATATAACTGGAAATTTTATATGAAACATTATGCCTCCATATAGATTTCTGTATTATATCAAATTTATGCCAAATTTGTTCCAACAGTGAACAGCACCCATAGCTTGGAGTTGAATGAGAAACATACTTTTCATTCCTACTGTATAGCACAGGGAACTATATACAATATCCTATGATAAACCATAATGGAAAAGAATATGAAAAAGAATGTATATATGTATAACTGAATCACTTTGCTGTACAGTAGAAATTAACACATTATAAATCAACTATACTTCAGTAAATTTTTTAAAAAATATACTTTACATGATCATTAGTGTTAAATGTTTTATTACAATATCTCATTTTGCTTCTTTCAGACACACCATGGCTCAAATAAATGACACAACCATAATGGCTAGATAATGTTTAAGAAGAATCACCTACAAGTTAAAAATGGTAAAACTTGTTCTTGATGTCAGGAATTGCCACATTACCACAGAAATGGCCACAAAGGGGAACTTACTCTCCAAAAATGTTTTGATCCACAAGTTTCCCAGAGAGAGGCTGCCAAGCATGATAGCATTATCTGTATTTTCAGTTAACACACAGTATCAGAGGCCAGCGAAGCAGTGTTTCTCCTCCATTTAACCCTTAATAATTTAATTCCCCATTCATAATCATCTTTTGTTGTTGTTGGATTTTTTTTTAACATCTTTGTTGGACTATAATTGCTTTACAATGTTGTGTTAGTTTCTGCTTTATAACAAAGTGAATCAGCTATATGTATACATGTATCCCCATATCCCCTCCCTCTTGCGTCTCCCTCCCTCCCACCCTCCCTATCCCACCCCTCTAGGTGGTCACAGAGCAGAGCTGATCTCCCTGTGTTATTCGGCTGCTTCCCACTAGCTATCTATTTTACATTTGGTAGTGTATATATGTCGATGCCACTCTCTCACTTTGTCCCAGCTTATCCTTCCTTAATAATCTTAAGAGAAATGTCTTCTGTTCAGTTTTAAAACAATTTCTTTGAACTCTTCCTTGTGAACTACATTTTTATCAAAAAACTAAATAGGTTGTATGATATTAATTTCTTATTTTACCTTTCTGATGATAAAGTCAAAGCAACCAAGGGGCCGTCTTCAGTACCATCATGTATATGCAGTGTTTGAAGTTAAAGTCTATGCCTGTCTCTCTTCTGTGTATAAGAAATGCCTTCCGGTCACAGAGAACATCCTCACCCATGCCAAAATTAGTATATAAATTATATATATAGTTTAGATACTATTTTCTTCATTAATCCACATCACACGCAGAAATTGAAGTATTCAAGGTTTTTGCTGGTTTGATGACATGATTTTCCAGTATTTGTTCCAAGCTTCTTTTATAATCATTATTTCTATGAAGTCATTCAACTTGGAAATAATTGCTTGCCAAAACTGAGTTTCTCTGGTGAACCACTCAACACAGCTTTAGTTTTACAAAGAACACCATTCTTTGTATGCTGTTAATCTTGGCTTACAAACACCACATATTATCCTTCCCACTTGAACAGTTCAGCTCCTGTTCTCTTAGTTATACTTTGGAACCATTAGACTTACGGCTGGAATATAAATGTGTGAGTCACCTAGCTGGTGAGTCTTTGAAAACAGATTTTCCAAGTATGGATATATGGACCGTCTGCTCGTGGCAACATCTAGTAGTTATTAAAAATGTGAGGACTTCCCAGTCTGCAAACCTGCCTTGTATCAGAAAAATTGTTGGCATTTTATTTCATAGAGTTTTGTTACTTAGTCTGATTTTAACTTTGACATTAAGTATCTATGACATTGTGTTCCCAATACTTGACACAGAAGTTATTCAAGTTAAATTATTCAAATAAATTAGTGCTTCCTGTGAAAATACTAAGCGCTTAATTCTCATTTTTATTTGCTCCTTTAATCTTATCTCATTTAAGGTTGCACTTCTGAAAAGCTATTAACAGAAGGTCGTAACATGAAAATTTGACCAATAAATTAAAAATCCAGGTATTCAGTGGATTATTCTACAGAATACAAAATAATTTCGCTATCAGTTAATTTTCTAACCAAAATGACTTAAAGACCACCAAAATGGAACATTGTGTTGACAAAGCATGGGCCTGACTTAATAAAACAAACCACAAACTGACTATATGGCCACTATGGCAAAGCAAATTAAAATTGTTTTCCTGTTTCCTGTTCACAATGAAATATCTGAAGGCAATGGATTTTCCCTTGTCTAATCCTAGTGAAGTTACCTCTCCATGTCTTCCAAATTCAGAGAAACTGGGTCATGGATAATTACCAGGCAGGACATGACTGTAAAGGTGTTTTGCCTGTGAGAATTCTGTATGAAAATGAAAGTATCTTATACTGAAAATATAATACATCAAATGAATGATGCTGCTCCATCGAATTAGAATAAGGTCATCGAAAAGGAAAATTTCTACGATAGAAAATTTGTGAAAATGTTAGAATTCATAACTTAAATGTGCATACTTTTGAACATCTGATATTAAATACCTCATAGATTTATGAATGATTTACAATATTTTTTTCAGCAGAAAAATATACTGTGAACCTGTCAAGATTTGAGCGTTCATGAGAAATGAAAGACATGACAAAAAATATATATTTTATATTCAAACTGATTTTATCAACACAAGAAAATTTGCTCAATTATATATGGCTCTATTTCTACCTTTCAGAAAATTTTCTGACAATCATACAAGTGAATTTTTTGCTCTAATATATATTTCTTTCCAAGTATACTTAACATTTATCTAATACACAAAGGGTGATGGGAAATTTGGACTTTATGAATTTCTACACATATGCACATTGAAAATTTAGTGTCTAATTAAAAAATAGAAATAATGCAGGAAAGCCTGCTTTAACATACCTTGCAACTACTGAAAACTAAACAAAAACCAAATTAGAGTATCAAACCCTTCACTACTCCTCTTTCTACTTGTGTGATTAGACAATAGGAAAAAGGAGAGCCTACACTATATCTCCTCTCTGTGCCTTTTAAGATGGAAAGTTAAAAAAGACACTTAATATTCTTTCTTTTATTGTTCATATAACTCAGCTGCAGAAGATGGAAAGGATTTGGGAGATAATTTGAAACAAAATATAGTTAAAAAATTTTTTACACAAAATGAACATATCATATCAAGCTATGTTTTCTAAATAACATATACTTTATAAAAGAGAAAATGAACTGAAGACATGTAATTTAGAAACCTGTTAAAGAGTCCACACAGTAGAGAAGACACAAAGTCAAACCACATCAGTGAAGCCACTTTTATTTTTATTTTTTCCACATAGATAACTTCATGTCAGCTACAAAAATCATGAAATTAAGAACTGATCGTGAAACTGCAAACTCAAAACCACTGGAGTGATAAACAGGTTCCCCCCAGAGGACTGTTAAAAAAACAATAACCAGAATAGCATGAATTCATATTTAAGTATTAAACATGTCATATATTTTAAAATAATAAATATATAACAGCAGTAGAGAAACTAATAGCATAAACAGCATGGAGTATATTTTATTTTTTAAGACAGATGAAATTTCTAGGCACAGTTTTAGGCAATAAAGAGGACACAGAGGCATAGGTTAGTGTGCGCTGCTCTGTACAAAAATACAGTCTGAATAAATTACATTGCTAGCCATACAATTAGACGTCACTTACCAGTCAGTTCATTGCATGTTTAATAATATACAGGTACATGCTAATCCATATATATCATTTATATTTCAAACACATAGGTCTCTCTATATTTATGTCTTTAAAATTTACATGTTGAACTTACAAAAAGCTAAATTGTTGTGCAAGAAATCCAAATAACTAGCCCTGCTGAGTACTTTATGCTATATGTATGTATGTATATCTCTCTCTCTCTCTCTAAGATAAACAATGGGATTGTAGTTAATAGTTTGGCTTGTAAGAAAACATTAAACAAACCTAAAGCTGCAAAGACATAATGTTATTGTGGGTGAAAAATTCACTTGTGTTGATTCTGATAGACAAAACAGTATTTTGGATGAGCAATGACAACTTTCATGTTATATTGAACTTGTTAGTAATGAAACACTTTCAAATATTAGTGATGGTAGAAATATAGCATAGGGCTCTTCACTGGGAAGGGGAAAAAAGTTATATAAGAAATCTACTTCTCAGTAAACAGCAAATATGTGTGCCTTAGCTTATACTATATTCTGTCACTTTCCAGCTTTTCATATTGACAGAGAATGAAAACTTTGTAAGACTCAAGATATGATATTGTTCTAACAGCACACTGCATCCTCTACTAGGACTAAGAAAAGTGCCTCATTGATGTCAGCACCAAAGTACTGTTTGTCCATTATTCAGGAATAAAGAGATTCTCTCCCAGTAAAGAGTGTTTAGTAGCTGAAATCCCTTTCCAACAAATACCGTTATTTCTCATGCTGCTCTGATAATACGCAATTAACAGCAAGATAGTCTGGCCCAGATTTTACTATTTCTCAAGAAAATTGCTTCAAAAGATTCTATAATAGTAATATCTTTCTGGAAAATTTCCACTCATAGTTTCTTATGATTCTATACAGAATTATATACTTTTATAAAGGTTTCTCTCTAGGATGCATTTAATCATTTTTGTCTGTCATTGCTAAAATAAGAATAAGCCTGGTTCTTCAAATTTACTTTGTGATTCCATAGAAAAGTCACAAGATAAGAGGGTTTTTTTTAAGCCTTTGAATAATAAAACAGCTTTGTTTTTTTCCTGTTGTTTTGGCAACAGTTCTTAAGACAAGCTGAAAGCAGAACTCTGCTTTGGGAGGTAAAGCAAATTATTAAATACTATTGATGTGGTCCTGCTCTTAACAGATTTTGCAATATAACAGAACACAGGTACATTTTAAATGATTTCTCCAATGCTTCTTTCAGCAAGAGGGCCAAATAGTGTCTTTGTTAACAAAAATAATTATTTATATTAGAACTGTATATTTGATATAAAAATATGTTTACAATTAAACTAACCAAATTTGTATATTAAACAGGATTAACACAAGTTTGCAGTGTAAGACTCGTTGCAAGCTTATTCCCTATTATTGATAGTTCCTTCCATTTGACCAGTCAATAAATGATTCCCTTACTATAAATCCATCATAATTGTGTGCACAAATCAGTTAGCCCATTAGTTAACTTCAGAGGACCAGGTGATAACCAGATGAATTCTACTCCTCTATTGACATTTAGACATTTATATAAATCTATCACTATTCCTTTATTTTTTAATGAAGACATTTAAAATACTTGGAAAAAAAGCAGCCTTCTATTTTAATGAATTTTAAACAAAATGATCATCCTAATTGCTACTCTTTTGAACTACAGGGCTTACAGAAGAATCATTAATTTTCAGATTAACACCATTTCAGTTTTTCTTCTTATACAATTCTATTAACACTTTCCAGTGAAACAGTAGAGAACATAGAGCAAAAGCTTTAGGGTATATGCACTTTTGTATGGTAAATAAGTGTGAATACCAATCTAAGCCTCTTAAAAATGTGTACAAGGTTAGTGTTCAAATCACTTCACTAGAGCAAACATTTATTTTATGTGCAAAAGGCAAATGCATGTGTAGGGCTAGGGAATAACTTATTACCATTTATACTAATGGTTCACCTTCTATAAAAATATTTAAGCTTGTTACATATGCACAACTGTTTGCTGTAATGTTTGGTAAGTGATTTAAAGGGTACTTAGGACAAAAGCAACTCATGCATATTTCTTTCTAGTTGCCCCAAGGAAAGTAGAGACTCAATTTTTCCTCATTCTAGATATGGCTGAGGCAAAATTTCTAACCACATAATGAAAAGCACATGTCTCCAAGTCTTGACTTCCTTCCCAGGGAGATGCTGATTGCCAAAGCATAACCTCCCTTTAAAACAAGTATTCTTGAAGGTGGAATATGTATCATTAACCAGTTACATTCAGAACCCCCATTAGATGCTGAAGGGAAGTTCACTTTTCAAGAGTTCACTCAAGCAAATAACCAACGGCCAATGTAGTCACTGGGTGGGATAAGCAGGCGATAAGGACTCTAACAGAGGAATCCTTGTCAGCACAATGGAGCTTCTAAACGTTGCTTATGCCAGCTGCTCCCCTGCAGGCAATAGAAGATTCAGGCATTTCTCATTCCAACTAGTTTCTCACAATGGTTGCTGTCATATAGACCCTTCACTTCTCAAGAAAAGTGACATGAACATATTGGAAGTTTGCAGCATTTGCCTATGTCTAATCAGCTCTCTTAATTTGTGCAGGTCCCTAAAATGGATGTAAAAGCTGGTTATGATGTTGACAGCCAAAAGGCAAAAGATATTAAACCAACTGAGCAAACTGCTTGATGCTCCACAAGTGTTTTAGAAAATAGTGACTTAGAAAAGATGCAGATGTAATCCTTTTGTTGGATGGTTGATTTTTTTAAAAATTTTAGACTATTGGTTCTAGTAGTAGTCTTCGTAGTTCTTAGGGTTCAGGCAATAAAGGATGGCACCCCCAAACGAAAATATAGTTGCACCCCAGGCCAAGCCATAACCCCAATTGAACTCATGGTAAATTTTCAAGCTCACAGTTTCAATGAACTTGATTGGGTAAAGGACCAGGCTGCAAACCTGTAAAACAACTAAAAAAAAAGCAAATCAAAATTAGGAAAATGTTATTTACAGGAAATAAAATGATATACAAATATACATATGTATGAGAATTACACTTTAATCAAATAAACAAAAAAGCCAAAAAATTTGAAGCATTGCTTATTCTAGATGGTACACTTTAAAATATTGACAACTTTTTCTGTTTAACACTATTTCACAGTACAGTAAGAATTACTCTATTAATAATTAGCAAATCACTATAATAGTATTTGATGAAATAATTAGTGTAATATAATTTATATGAGCATACAAAATAATGGTTCTCACTTTACAAACACATATATAATTATCACTATTATGGCAAGTAGTACTAGTTTAGCTAAACTGTTTCACTATACAACACCTGTAAATAGCTTCCCAAGAATAGTGACCCCAAATAGCAGCTAAAAACCCTTGTTATTTATTTATACTCTTGAGAATTTGGGGACTTTGAATTCATCTGTACTGATGAAACTGGTGTACCTGTGATTCAAGATGTGCTTTTGTTGCTGTCACTTCTCAATATCATCTAACTCAGCCCAATATTCCAAGTCCTACCTTGATGTCCTTACTCTGATCAAAAACTATTTTTATTCTTTTCTTTTCATCCAGTCCATACCTCTCATCTTTTAAAATGGGTTCAAAAGTCATCTTTGTCAAGAAGCCACACCAACTTACACCCTTATTAGATATAACAGATATAAATATATTATATATTTATTCCTCACCTACTTTCAAAAAAGAATTAAGTCTATGAAGGCATGGGAGGTAATCGTACTAGAAAACCTAAGTTAATGATGTCTACCACAATAGGGCACAAAACTTAGCTCTTACTTCTTAGTTAAATCTTAGTTCTTAGGCAGGGCTAAAGGGGAAATGTGATGAGTTATACTTAATAAAATAAAAGAAACCAGTTAATCGGGAAGGGGGAGGTGCTTTTTAAAAAAATATCTAAAATGCAGTCGGTATTTATCCAGTGGATATTTTTATATGGGAGACACTGGATTATATATGAGGTGATGTCTTCCATTCAAAATCATAACTTTCTATTGGATCAACTATTATATAATTTCTTTTTTTTTTTTTTTTTTTTTTGGCCACGCCGCACGGTTTGTGGGATCCCCGACCAGGGATTGAACCCATGCCCCCTGCAGTGGAAGCACAGAGTCCTAACCACTGGACCACCAGGGAATTCCCTTCTATTTTATTTAAATCAATTTAATGAGAATTTATGGGATGCATCTGCCTTATTCTCTACTATATGATGGCTTCCACCCTCAAGAGACAATCTTCACCCTGAAAAATCTGAGATATAGTAATATGTGACAGGGATTGGCAAACTACCAAATCTGGCCTGCTTTTTGTTTTTGAAAAAAAGTTATACTGGAACACAGCCAGGCTCATTCATTTATGTACTGTTCACACTACCATGGCACAGTTGAGTAGCTGCAACAAAACCATGTGGCCCACAAAGCCAGAAGTATTTACTATCTGGCCTTTTATAAAAAAAAAAGTTTACCAACCCCTGATATATAATGTAAATTTTGGGTTAAAATAATTATTATTTAACTCATCTTAAAAATACCATAAATTCCAAAAATGCAACAACAAAAATGTGAATGATTAAGGTGTAGGAGACAAGAATAAACTTTGACACAGTAAAAATGATACAGCTTATTACATTTTTTGAAAACAGCAAGAGGATGGATAGTGTGTTTAATTAAACTGGAATTTCGTGCTTTAAAATCTACTCTCATCTATTCTCAGTACCTGTAAAATATCATTAATACCAATATGACTAATGTTCCTAGAAAGTCTACATTAACAGTCATCTATCTCTGGCATAAGACTGATGAACTACAGAAAACTCATGAGGGGGCATGATTCCTCAAAATTATTACTTTCGATAACGCTCAGACTAGGGGTGAAATGACCTTTCTGGAAGCAGATATAAGAATTCCAAACATTTTTGCCATGTAGCTCAACACTGCTCTGGGCCAGCACTAGCCTACCATACTTCCACATTACTACTGACAGTGGATGGATAAGTAGGTCCATATAACAGGAGAATCTCTCAACATTCAAAACAGAAATCACACCTTGTTTATAGTTTAAAAATCTCAGAAAAAGTTTTAAGTCGTTGTTAGAACAATTAACAGCATATTATATAATCCACACTTCTATTTCCAGCCAGTAAGTGCTAAATGTGTATTAATTTAAAAACTGGCTGGCTCTGTGCCTTTGTGATGGAAAGGGTGCTTTCATGTTTTAAATGTCTTAAAACTAACAAGAAGTCAATTACTATCAACCATGAACTACAGAAAAAAAAATTCCAAAGTTACTAAGTAAATTAAAAAGAAAAGCATTTTTCTCCTTTGGTTTCTATACTCTGGTCACTAGTCAAATCATGACTGATCCTGCCAGGATATGATTGAAATATGAATGTGAATTAGAAACAGTAAAATTCATTTACTCATTCAACAAATACTTGAATGTTTCTAAAGTGACACAGTTTAAGGCACTGGTAACACAAGTTGCTACCCTCATGGCTAGGCACACCATTATCAGTAAATAAATATAGAATACGGCAGGTATTGCTAAGAGACGTGAAAATACAAGAAAACAAGACAGAGGGATGCAGGCTGCTCTTTTAGATGAGAGCTGAAGAAGGCCTCTCTGGGGAGGAGTCATTAAAGCACAGACCTGAATGAAGTGAGGGGTGCAGGTCAATGTAGTGGGAAGTGAGCGATCTTGGGTAGAGGGTACAGGCAGTGCAAAACTGATGCAGGAGCACACTGGGTACAGTGGAACATCAGTAAGGATGCTGTGGATGCAGTACAGCGGTACAGAGAGCAAGGAAGGGAACAGCATGAGATGAGATAGAAAAGACAGCCAGAGGCTCATTCAGGAATGGCCTTGTGAACCATGATCAGGGTTCTGGATTTCATTCTAAATGTGATGAGCAACTGCAAGAGGAATGTGAACAGAGAAGTAAAAACTGATCTGAATTATATTCTAAAAGGATTATACTGCTTCTTTTGTGAATCAGCCAGTTCCTGGAGTGAGGTGTTCACCTAGCCTGCTTTTAATATTCATTTCAATGTGTTTTATTTAGCAAATATTTGGTCTTCATGGTATAATATAATGATATAGTTTCCCTCTAGTGGGAAAAGTAGAAACACAACTCCATTAGGCTCCACTGGCTTCCTTCTCTCTCTTGAGCAGCTTTCTTAGAGATGGAAATTTATTGTGTTGTTTGCCAGATGAAAATAACCCTAAAACGCTTTATGCTTCTGAATTATTTTACTCTCTTTGGAATCACTGAGAAAAATGCATGTAATAGCAAAATTGAGAAAAAAATATAATCTTGCATTTGTAAATAATTTTCTTCATTTAATATAATATATAGATGCAGATTAAAATGTCTCCTTGCCTTTCATAGATGCTGCAAAGGAAACTAACAAACACACCTAGAGTCCAGAACTCAAGAAAATAACACCATACTATGTTTCTACTTTACCACCAATCGATGAAACATAACAGGCATTGGCTGTGGTATTTTCTATGCTCTATCTCAGAGGCATAAGTAAAGTTGTATAGCGTTTTAGAATTTGAAGGGAATTTGAGGTTCATTTTATTCCCCCTCCCTACTTTTTGGAAAAGAGGCAACAAAACTACCAGCCATGAAATTGTGCAGACAGAAACATGACAAGAACTTAGAGGTTCTTGTGTTATTTCTAGTTTTCTTTAAGGGGATATTTTTCAATGTTTTCAATATTGAAATATTCAAAATATTCAATATTCAAATAGTCAATATTTTCTAACATGGGGATATTTCAATATTTCAACAAACATTTATTGGATGCCCACTGCATTCTAGGTGAAAGAGGTAAGACAGATAGGACACGGCCCTTGTCCTTTGATATTTCATACTCTATCGTGGAGACAGACACACAGATACAAACAAATGTGTTCAACAGTAGTAGTAGAGGCATGTTCACTTATAATCCATTCATCATGTTTATTGAGCTCTAATGATATTCCAAGTACCACTTCTGCCTGCAGAAAGAAGGGAGGGCTTCAGAGACGAAGCACTATTTGAACTGGTTCTTGAAGGATGGACAGTACTCGGTCAGAAGAGAAACATGAAAACACCTCTAGGAAGAAGAAGCAGTTTCCATAAAGCTTAGAGATATAAGAGGCTGTGCCCATAGAAAATTCACATGGGTAGAATGAAGGGCACAGTCACATGGAGATGTTTGGTTTAGACTATAAAAGACTTATTAGCATGTCATAAAAATACAGACTGGTTTCTATAGGGAGACATTTCAGAGGTTATTTGAATTGTAGATGCTGTTGGTACCCTATCCATATACTCTCATCCTCATAATTCCAGTATATGTCAGCCTGACTTTCGATTGTCAGCACCTGCACTTCTTTGCCTGACTTTTCCTCTGGCCGCAAAAGCTACTTTGCCTGACTCCGAGGCAGGTACAGTGTTCTGGGAAATTACCATTGCTGTTTCCCCGTCATCACCAACAGCCCTTACCAATGACTATCAGCATTTGCTTTATAAATACTCCAATTCCCTAGTCCTTCCAGTGAGGTAACTCTGAGGGGTGTGTTCTGCACTGGTTTCCAAAATTTTTCCAGGAAGATTAAGCTCCAGGTGCTTACAGTGACCACTGGTTTGATAATGTACTCTTTATTGGCTGCCTTCTCTTCCCTGTCTCACTTTCTTTCCATATCCCTTCTTTTACCTCCCAGATTAAGTACTTGCACTTGATTCCTTGCTTCAGATTCTGCCTCTGGGGAAACCAAAGGAACAAGTGACAAGACCAGATTTGTATTTCAGAACTACATCTCATGTGTTTGTATGCAAGACAGCCTAAAAGGGAGGAGACTGGAGGAGGACAGGCCCCTAGGAGGTTAGTCAGTGCATGGATACCTACCTGTGCACAGTGATGACTAAGGTAACATCAGTGGGAAAGGTCAGGGAAAGTAAAGACTATAAAAGAAAAACTGAGTAACTGGATTCCAGGAAAGGGAAAGGAAGAAGTCACATAGACAGTTTAACTCAGACATTACCACAGAAAAATAAATTAGGGGGAAGTTCAAATTTGGGAACTGAGATGTTGCACTTGAGGAAGAGTTATATCCTCAACTAACTCAGTAATGGTGGTGTATAAAAAGAAGCTACAGACTTAGAAGATAATTTAAAGACAGAATTGATAGGACTATCCAGCCAAGTCCCCTAAATATCAAATTTACATAAAGGAAACAATATTTGTAGAATAAAAAACATTTGCCCATGAAAGGTTAACATGAAGCTATCAATTTCTCTCCTTTTTAATTTAATCTATAACTACTTAAAATTAAGCAGTACATATGAAATGAATATCTTGATGGCGATACTGTAAACTGTCCTAACCAAAGGGTAGTTTGATATGGATAAAGATCTGTGAATAGAACTCCTTTTTAGTTTGAAATATAAGCTGGACACTGATTTTTCTGTCAAAATCTAGACTTGAAATACCTCCAGCCATCTCCTTGTGCCTGACAGGATGGAGAGGAGGGCTGCAATACACAAGCCTCTAATCAGAGATGGAAAGCAGGTGCAGGACCCCCTCCCAAAATTTCCCCATTCTGCATAAATAATCATTTAGAGGAGGCTTTCTGCAGATATAACAGAAAGGAACATCCTCAATAATACAATTAGTGGGGATTCTGTCATTTAAAATCTGAATTATGAAAGACTCAGATTTTTCTGCAACTTGTCTTAAAGGCCATGGGGGAGAAAAAGGAAACAATCATCCTAAGTCCCAGTGGGGCATAAAAAGATCTGTAAAACCATACAATAAGAGAAAAGGACCCAGAAAAAGGCAACCCCTCTAATTTCACCAAGTCTTTAGTGACAACTAGATGTCAGGTATCAGAATCTCCTCATGCATTATCTGTCATTGTCAGTTACACAATAAAAAACATGCTATAGTCAACTGTACTGGACATGTGCACAGTTTTCATGATGTGCTATGTTTCAGTCATGCTGTACTGATCAGTTTGTGACACCTTGAGTTGCTGCCATCCTTCAGGTGTTGCTCCCAAGAGATGGAGTAACTGGAGTTACAGGATGGACTCCAATTGCAGTACACAGTTGGCAGCTGAATTAAAAATTCAAGGCTGGGGCTTCCCTGGTGGCGCCGTGTTTGGGAGTCCGCCTGCTGATGCAGGGGACATGGGTTTGTGCCCCGGTCCAGGAAGATCCCACATGCCGCGGAGCGGCTGAGCCCGTGAGCCATGGCCGCTGGGCCTGAGTGCTCGGAGCCTATGCTCTGCAACGGGAGAGTCCACAACAGTGAGAGGCCCGCGTACCGCAAAAAAAAAAAAAAAAATTCAAGGCTGATTCGGCTTTTATTTTTCTATGTGTTATATGTACCCAAGTACAGATAACTCGTGAAACCTCACTTGGGCTCTCAAATTAGAGAGCTGCCCTGAATTGAAACCCTGGCTCTGCAACTTACTAGCTGGACAACACCAGACAATTACTTAACCTTTCTGAGGCTGCTTCTTCACTGATAATATGAGGAAAATAAATACCTAATCTTAAGACTGTTATAGCAGAGATAGCAGTGTGCTACAGGTCTAGCAGTATGACACATGGTAGGTGCTCAGTGAATTATTATTATCATCAACAGTATCATTATAGATAACATCTTATTCTGAAGTCTAAATTTGTAGGACCGAAGGTAGAAGAGTTGTGGAACATAGGACAATGTTTTAGATGGGTTGCAGCGATGGCTACCTCTTAGATCTTCTAGCAATTATTCAAGCAGGTAGCAAACCCACCCTAAATCAAGGACCTCAGAGAAAAAGAGAAGACAAGAAAACCTCTAAAATTTGTCTGGCTGTGTTTATAAGACTTAATCATCAGCTTTTAGTAAAAACCCTTTAAGAGTATATTATCTAACACCAAGATAGTGAAGTTGCATACTATAGGCACCCAACATACATTTGTTAAATAAATGAATGAAAATATGGATATATGAAAAATAATCTTTACAACTGTTACTTTTTTGAGCTGTTTTGGTCTTAGATTTGTGGTCACAGGGAATTTGCTGCTTCATAAATTGCCAACAGAGAAATGGTTTAAGAAAAAACAAATTACAGTTAGCTAGCTGTTTTCATGCCTGTTTTTCCCTATCAGATTATAAGCCACATTCCTCAGTCTTCTTTCCGTCATTCACTCAGCTATTTACTGAGTGCCCCAGAGTAGCAGGCACTGCATATGGTACTGAATTAATGATGTAGTTCTGCGTAGAAATGTTTCCAAGTGGTAGTGCTATGTCTGTTTTGATTTTATGTACTGCAAGTTTCAGCGGAAGCAAAAAAAAAAAAAGAATATTTCTTAGTTGAGATAAGTATCATTCCCTATGTGTGTGAATACCAAGATAAAGCTTAATATTATTTGGAGAAGAAAATATTGTGAGAAAAGTGGAGAAATACAGACCATTTTCAAGCAGACCAGGATGAGTAAAAAGGGAAAATAGTCCCAAATACACATTTACAAAGAATCACTAAACTGGTGAGACAAGCCAACCACTCGAATAAGTATGTTTCCTAAGAAGCAAGCAAGATAAACAACCATGATTTTTAGCTAGCATTGTTTCAAGAAGGCAGATTTTCCAACTTTGTTAATCTTACACCCAAATCATAAATGGATTATTATGTTTAATAAATATCTTTTCCAGAAGTCAGCTACAGGCAACTCTTAATGGCTTTTGCAGATGGGAGAGAGAAACTTTTTCATGACATGTTTCAAATAACCAGTAAGTTTTACCTTGCTTATATGCAAAGTGAATGCTAAACTAATGGTTATTTCAAGAAAAGCTTCCATAAGCAGTCTCAAAAGAGAATGAGTAAAATTAAATCTCAGCACATGTACAGTTTTAAAATGTAGCAGTATAATGCTCATTTTCGGTCTCAGCAGGTAGAATAATACTGTATGAATGTTGCTTTAGGGATTTGTCTCGTTATTTTATAATTTACTAATATTTGTGGCAGCGAGAGTTAAATCAAAATCTTTTTTGACCAAATCCATTACCTTTAACTTATACTCATTTACAATATGTTTTCTGTTATAACAAGTGCTTATTTTCACATTTTCACAAATTTTGCTATACTTGGGAAAAACTATAGAACTTTTTAAGAAAAAACTGGAACTTCCAGTTATTTCTGTAAGAATGTTTATAATAGGTGCTTTAAACAACAGATTTCTTTATAGATTCTGCATATGCCATTATAAAGTAAGTTAAAGGCTAAATGGGATAGTAACTAGGTAGCACAATAATACTAGGTATTTATAAGAGAATGTCTAGACTGTCTCTATATCTTCATAAATCAGAAATATGAGTATTCTAAAAATTATTCAAAACATAATTCCAGTTTTAAAGAACTGTATATCATTTCAGAACAATTTATCAAGAAATTCTATTATAATTGACTCTAATCACTATGTTAATAAATCCTAGCTGCAAAGATAAACATACTATAATTAAAATATCTAAGTTATTTCATTGTGAAAATAGGAAAAGAGCCGTGGCAAATCCATGAACTGAGAAATAAACTGCAGAATGATGGAATCTTTAGGAGAATCTTCATGTTATACTAAATGATTCACAAAAGAGACCTTTATTACACGAGATCAACAATATAATGATATTGTTGCCACCGCCTAAGACTTCAAAATATTTTTTGTAATAGTGTTTTCTACTCTATTAGAAAGTATCTGTCATGCTATTTAGCCAGTTTTATAGATGTCTCAATATAATGTCCAGTCCATAATAGGTACCCAATAAAGAGTGAATGAATGAATGAGGGATCCAGTAGTGAATGAACCACCCGTTTAGGATTCAGTAGCCTCCTAGCCCCAGGTCCACCAGTAACTATTATGTGATCTTGAGCACATCACTTAAGAGATTTTAATTAGATCTATTTCTACATTCTTTCAGCCCTGTGGACCGTTGTTTTCATGACCCTTGCATTCTGACCAGTCTTCATGGGTATAAGAAGATGAACACAAACAGCAGGGGGCAGCAGAACACTTCTGATTGTATAATTTTAGACCAAATGACCCTTCAAATCCTGAGAAATTTCATCTATCCCCATCTTTAAACAGCTTTTAAAAATCCATCTAACAGGCTAGATGGTTCTCTCAGTGTCTTCATTGTTGACAGTCACAGGGGCTTATTTTGCAGTCTTCAAATCAGATATGACTGACAGGATAAATTGAAGGCACCAACAAGAATATTTCAGTTTCAGTCATTTATAAGAATATTTAAGGAGATCCTTATAAATGAAACTTAAACTCATATCAAATAATGTACTGGGCTTTTAGTCTTATAAACCCCTTTTCTAAATAGCTCCCTGACTTTTAGTAAAAGTTCCATTTTACCTGGGTTGATATTTTAATCCAAGCTGTGCTTCATAGAAAGATGGGTTGCTAAATTAATGAATATGCCATTGAACTCAAACGATTGAGTTGTCTGACGGGTCACATTAAACATTATGATTTTTCAGTATAACCATGTTTATTTCAAAACAGATTTATACCTTTAAGAGTACACATATTGGAATTTTTTTTCAGTTTTATGTCAGAAAAAAACAATTTTGCCTTAAGATCACCAAGGGGGCAGTAAAAGGAGGAAAAAAATACTGGATGTGAAGAAAGACTGTTGGTAAACACATCTGCTGCAATTCCTAAGGCAACAGCCCTTGTCAAGAGCCATTATTTATTCGTGTTTTAGTTCAAAGTTTAGAAATTGCCACTGTGCTCTGTGAAATGCTTAACACATTGAAAACTGATACTATGATAAACCTGTAGCCAATTTACCTTAAAATATAACAAATGCCTCTTGATCTGTAGGTAATACAGCAACCACATTACTGTTTCTGCGTGAGAAGGGAGGATGGTAGAAAGGTTCATGAAACTTTAATGTTTGAAAGTAATGAATATATTTACCTGCTGCAAAAAGCATGACAGCAACAGGTCTGTAGAAGCGCCTTCGAGATCCCACGCAGATGGAAATCAAACCCACCAGGAATGCAATGAGAATGATGGCAGCACCGCCCAAGAGTAAAGCCAGAGTAGCAATCTGCCAATCTGGAAAGAAAAAAGAAAGGCATTGCTTTTTTCAAGCAGTACACTATGCTCAGCAGCAGTCACCTTGCTGCAGCTAAATAGACGTGATTTTACTGCATACCAAGCATCCTTTGGGATTTGAGATGTTTTGCAACAAAAATTACTACAAATGTCCTTATTCAGAAAAGTCTCCTACATTAAGCTAAACACAGTTGGGTTTTTTTTTAAATCTTTTTTATCCATGTACCCAAATCTCACTTATCCTTCCAGACCCACCTTGAAATCTTCGCTAAGCACAGTTTTTAGACCACAGGTTTGCCATGCTTTTCTTCCAAGGACTCTATTAAGCATTCATGCTAAATTGGTGCCCCCTGCACAACCTATTGTCATTTTTATTATTATTTAATTTTCTATTGAACTATAAAGTTCACAAATCATAAGTATAGAAAGTAGAGAACTTGATGAATTTCATGTATATTTACACACCCACGTAACCACCACCCAGATTAAGATAGAGAACATTTCTATCACCCAGAAAGTTCCCTCGTGCCCCTCCCGAGTCAATTATCACCCTCCTACCCAGGCTACAAACCAACATTATTTACGTATTAGATTTGCCTTTTCTTAAACTTTATATAAATGGTATCAATTCTTTGATGTCTGGCTTTTAAGTCTGTATTTATTTTCTGGCTTTTATGTCTCTGATATTCAACCACGTTGTTGCATGTGGCTGTAGTACATACTCTGTTTTTTTTTTGCTGTGCTTTCTTAGAAAGCCTTCCTTTGCACACACACACAAAACCCAACTTTTTAATTGCCTTTCTCTCCCTCCCCCGCCCCCAACTAAAACAACTTCCCCAGCAAATTAGCATCAGGAAGATTTGTTGTTTTTTCCTCTTCTCTTTCCTTTCATTCTAATCTTACTGTTGTATTTACCACCATAGGGATGGTTTCTGAAAGTAAGTATTCCCAGGGTGCCAGAATGGACTCTAAGTGGCTCCTTGGCTCCTTTCTTCATTCACACGCGTTAACAGTAAGCATATACTGACCACTTACTATGTGTAGGCCTCTGTACAGATACTTTGAGTCTCCCATGCCCTGAATGAAACCGAAACCTCACTGAAATGTATTTGTTATTTCTTATAAAATAAAGATTTAGAAAGAGTATGACACAAAACTGGCCCATTTTCCATTTTATAAGAGTAGAATGTTCTCTAAGAAGTAAAGTGAATATATAAAAGCACTATCCAGCTTAGGAAGCATCACAGAAAATGACACTGTGGAGAACATTCTTTCATGGGTTTTGTTTCAAAGTCCCAGGCTGCCTCTTCTGGTCCTCACTTTAATGTATGTGCAAGAAATAAAAATAGACTTTAACCCATGGTTAAATTGCAATGCAGTCTATCCAAAGTCAAGAACTCATGATATTTTGATGCTGCACTCTGAAATTATCCCTCCAGACAGCTCCCAAAGTGCACTCTTTACCACTGCAGGATAAGGGACAAGTAGAGGAACCTACAGTGCCCTAAGATTTTCTTCTTTTATTTACACTTGTATAACCCTGCCTCAAGCATCCTCTTCCACATCCTCTCCTCCTAATAAATTCTGGAAATACAGCTGGCACTGAACTAGAACTCGCACAGCATTCAATAAACAAACAAACAAGGGAGAAAACAGAACAAGTCCATACTCCTTAAAATATAAAGATGAATCACAAGAAAGTGGAGAGCATTTTTTTTATGCCATCTATTTGTAACAAAGCAATATAACTTCAAACAAAAGTATATCTGGCTTTCAACTAGAGTTTAAGAGGATAGCCATACTATGGGTTTTTTGTTGTTGTTGTTCCATAAAAGCATGTAGCTTTGAATTAAAAAAACAAAAGAACAATCCTTACATTTGGAAGTCTCTAAATTTTTTTGAAAAAGTTTATGCATAGCACAATTTTATTGCACTTTAACATAATAAAAATCCTTCTGAAAAGTTGTAAGTTGAAATTTCTGAATAATAAATCAAATTTTCATTATATCTAAATGTTTGAGGTACAAAAAAAATAATAATAAAATCAGTCCATCCAGACATCAATCAAATTCCTGGAGGCTTTAAGAGCCAATGCTGAACATTTTCTTGTTGGAGTATTACTTTCATAAAATGAGTATTGCTTTTAGCAACTTACTCCAATTTATTTTAAATAAATAAGAATTTTGAAAGTATCAATTTTGTTTAAATCAAGATACAACTTATTCACTCACTTTAAAAATATCTTAAAAATAAAAGCACAAGATTGCTTTTTTCCAATAAGCTCTTTCACATAGCCCAAAAGGCATAAAATGCCATACATTTGACTATTTCTACTTTTCAATCCAAAATAAAACAGGAATTTTGATCAATTTTCTCTACTTTAAATATCCTCAAAGAATAGCTAAAATATATGTATTTATTTGCATTTTGTAAAGAACAAGACTAAGAAAAAAATTGGCAAACTTTCCCTCTAAAGGGCCAGATATTAAATATTTTCGGCTTTGTGAGTCATGGTCTCTGTTGCAACTACTCAAGTCTGCCGTGTTGTGTGAAAACAGCCCTAGGCAGTATGTAAATAAAAGGAGCATGGTTGTGTCCCAATAAAACTTTATCTACAAAAACAAGTGGTGGTCTGTCAGGCAATAGTTTGCTGACCCCTGGTCTATACCTCATGTACTATCTATCTATCTATCTATCTATCTATCTATCTATCTATCATCTATTGATTGATTGATAGAATGTTTTTTTTTTAATTAATTAATTTATTTTTGGCTGCATTGGGTCTTCGTTGCTGTGAGCGGGGGCTGCTCTTCGTTGCAGTGCGCAGGCTTCTCATTGCAGTGGCTTCTCTAGTTGCAGAGCATGGGCTCTAGGCACATGGGCTTCAGTAGTTGTGGCACATGGGCTCAGTAGTTGTGGCTCGCGGGCTCTAGAGCACAGGCTCAGTAGTTGTGGCACACAGGCTTAGTTGCTCCGCGGCATGTGGGATCTTCCCAGACCAGGGATCAAACCCGTGTCCCCTGCACTGGCAGGGGGATTCTTAACTACTGCGCCCCGCAAGGAAGTCCTTATGTACCATTTTAAAATGTTGAATTTTCTTTTAGGTAAAGGCCTCTCAGACAATAATAATTTCATAATGAAGTCAATTTGATTAATGAGTAATACAGGAGTGGAAAGTGATGCATATCCAGCATAACAATAGAAAACTGCAAAAAAAATCCTAATTTCACATGTTGAATTTCCTTAAAATAGTAATACTTTATTTCATACCGAAAGCCAATAAAATGCAATAGAAGCTACAGGAGAATAACAAGTATTAAAAGGGACTAGAACCTAATTAGGAGGGGAACCTCTTGTAGCAAAGGAAATAGTTCTAAAAAGTAGATGAATACAACCAGTTCTGATTTTCTTCTATATGTCCTGTATTTAATTTTAAGTATTGAGGCTGTGGCTAATGAGAAAGTCACTTTAGACATAAAGTCAAAAAGGAGCACCAGTCACCAGCATCTCCACAGTTATGATATTGCTACCCTTCCCTTTGGTCCACAACCATAGCTATGCCTGCTCAAACAGAAAAGCCATTTTATTTTCCAAGAGACTAGAATTGGGCCACATATGTCTGCCGCTGTCCTGGCCAGAAGCTGGGGCTTAGACTGAAGTATTGAGGCTATATCTCTGGTGGACGGTGCCAAGTTTCGGGATTGCTGTCATTATACCCATTTGGAATGATTCACTTGGGCAGGTTGCCCAGGACCAAAGCTTTAACTTGCTGACCAGTTGAACATCAATCAGTAAGCTGAAAAAGCAGTTTGAAATGGCTACCATAGTCAAGGAGGATCAGGGTAGTTTTCAAGGTTCAGCACTAGGCATATTGGAGCTGTGAACAGTGCACGTGGCATTGTGTCTCTTTCAGTAAACAGCAACAGAATCCACTGTCCAAATATTAGGACCTGCCTCACAGATGAGTTAAAGCCAGGGACTATGCAGATCGGTCTGATACCATTTTCCTCTTTCTTACTGAACAAGACTAGGAGATGGGGAATAAAACAAGTCAAAAACACTTTTATAGATACCTACTAATGGCCATTAAAATAATAGGCTGGGATTCACGCTTACAAAGACATGTATTTACTTATCTACCAAATGTAGATTTAACAAGAATATATACATAAAAAATATTTTGCTATATACTACAGGACTCGGGCAATTTTACATTAATACTATAATAAATGACTGGAAAACTATACATGAATCGTTTTTTCCATTAGAAGGTTTGCATGCCACAAATACTTGCTATCCCATATTCAGTGTTTGCAAAACAAAATGTCATAAAATTCTCAATTTTCAGCTCCATTTCTTCAAAAAAAATCATCTATTTTAAGTTCTCATAATTGGTTAATTTCTATATCAATCTTAGTCCCCCAATTTTATAGCCCTCACAGTATTTAATCAGATGAAGTGTTAAGAGTCCTTAGAGATTTATTACTCGGCATTAGTTTTATACATTTCTATAAATGATATACTGATACTGTAGTGGAGCAGTGAACGTAAACCAGCTCTGCAGAACATCAGTGGCCATGGTTCTGTTTTACACATTGCAGTGCTCTGCACAAGTAAAATTGCTCATTATTCAATGTTGGGCCACCTGATTTGAAATCTGAGTTTGGTTTCTAAGACCTGAGAGAACAAGTGATAGTAGGTTTGGAGGAAATAATGTACAACCTTGGTCCATAAACTGGTTAGGTCTCAAGTGGGCTGGGAGGGATGTTTTGGATCCGGAAATGAAACCTGAAATGAGGCTGGCATAGTATATGTCAGGTTCCACTTAAGAGTATTTTGGCAAAACTGACACAGTGACACACCGGATGCGTTGGAACTGTACCTACAAAAGCCAAGGCTAAAGATAAGTATGTGCTTCCCTATGACAGCTTTCTCTAACAGAAAAAAGATAAAAGAAAAAAGGAAAAAAATAATTAAAATAAATAAATATATATAGATAAAAGACAAACACACAATGTTATACTTTCCCCCGCAGCTACAGAACAAAAATTGGGCAGTCCATACGTCAAAACATCAAGTCCAACATTAATGTGCAACTCAGGAACTAAATTCAAATCCTCTTTCTAAGTATTTTTATTAGCGGGTGCCAGAGTTTCCAATGTCTATAAATGCTTTAGTATTCTGCAGAATTGTGCTGACTTACTTTACAATCTAATACATGAGACTGGCCTGAAATTGCTACTGCATTATGAAAATTCTATGGGCCACATTATAACTGCCAAATTGGAGAATTCACATTCCCTTGGGGAATTCACGGTCAAAATTTACTTCCGATTTTCAGGAAAAGCAAAATCTAAATGATGATACATTTTCCACACTTTTGAGCCAAGGTCAGTGTACCACACCAGTGCCTAAAGCTTTCCTCCACCTGTCTCATTTCAAAACCTTTAACTCATCAGACACTGGCTAATTTATTTACCTCTGCAGGTATTGTTTATACGCTGAGATTAGTTCTACTGTATGTAAATCCTTGAGCACACAATTGTCACTTCTTCTAGGAAATTAGATATAATTAAAAAGCAATGAAGAAACACATTTTTAACCTTATAAATTCAAGTCCCACAGGAGGAGTGGGTGGTACTTCCCCAAGTGTATTCTAATATTTTAATGCACGATTCTCACTATTCCTAAAATTCTCATCAGAAAGTAAAATATTGATTTTAATAACTTTTATAATCACACTGAAATGTGCCAGAAAGGCACTTATATTTTTACCTTTGGATTCTCCAAAAGAATATTCACCAAAATGATATCCATAACTGCAATCAAAATCATTCACTACTCAACCTAGAAGAGTAATCTTTTCTGTCATCTTGACGCTATCTCACAAGCCATCCACAAGTTCTCCTTAAAGTTACTCTGCATGTGGCAGATGAAGTGGAAAATCGGAACCATTTGTGAGTGAGTTTAAACTTAGTTTTCTTGGCTAAGTTGCATCCTGACCTAAATCCGTCAGCATTGCATTAATTTTCCACTGTTCCATGGGATACAGACACAAGCAAAGGCAGCCAAAAGAAGAATCCGGATTCTAATTTCAATAATTAAAATGACCATCTCCTTTTTCAAACAACTAATATCAAAACTAACATTCACATGCAAACAAATATTTATGGCAAACAACTACGTCTTTCATAAAATGACAAACAGTATAGACACTGTGTGCACCGAGCTGCACACAGTCAAGTGGAATGTCAGAGAAGCACCTACTTTAAAACCCATGTTAAGTTGGCAACAATATGATTTAAATCTCACTCTTTAGGCCCATTTATGGATAAAAAAATGTGTCAGAAATACAGCGCCAACCTGATTTTAAGCACATAAATTACCCCAGGTAACCATCCAAATACATAATGCAACAATTTTAATGACCAAAGTGCAGGTCAATTTAACCAAAATTTTGGAAAATTCTGGGGGTCCAAGAGTGCCAAACAGGTTATTAATTTTCAATCCATGACAATTTCATTCAAGACTTCTGAGTTGTTTTGTGTTGATGTTTGAAGAACACACATACTTTTTCTTTACAAATAAAGGGGCACTTTAGCTGCTTCACAGAATTCTATCACAGAAAATTTGGGGAAATGTAATTTATCATCTAAACACCATAACATAGTGGTTTTTTTTCCCCAAATAAAACCATTGTATACACTGCTTAGCCAAAGCCCTGCTATTAAAGTATGTTTCAGTATTTAGACAAAAAAGAAAGACACCATCACTGCTAATGGCTGCTGTTTCTTACCAAGTATTATATTAAAGATTTCGTTAGCATTTGATGGTAACTAGTATTATCTAATGGGTACTGGTATTTCTCAATAGTAATTCCTAATCATAGTACATATATAAACTTGTGATGTGTTTGTTACATCAAACATTGTTCTTCTCTACTCTTTGGAAAAAACCTAAGAAGGTTACAATTTGGAAAACTTGGTTATTTGGAAAAACGAGAAGAAAACCCATGCCAAGACTAGGAGTGGGTGACCTGCCTCTAAGCAACTAAAAAGCTTTTGTGATGGGTTTAGCGTAGCTAATAATAAAGAGCAGATGGAAGGCAGCCAGCCAGTCACCCACGATCAGTATTAAAACACCCCCCAGTAAATATGGAGGGATAAATTTGGCAAGCTAGTGCCCCCACCAGTTCCCTGTTAGCAAGCTTCTTTAGATGAGAGCCCTTCTTCTACCCCCCCTGCAGAAGGTGAATTTATATTTATTTCCTCCTTTATAGTACTTCGTACATTTGTATTATTTCATTAATTTGTTTAAAAGAAACTTTCATTCATCACCTTGCTCTCACCACCAGAACGACTAGCTGATTTTGTACCAGGACAATGCTTACTCCCTGCTAGGAAATCAATGAATATGTTTCAATGAAGTTAACTACTTGGATACATACAAGAAGATAGAAAATATGTGACTCGGAGTCCCAACTTCTATTTTTTTAACATCTTTTTGCCTAATACGCATATATTTTGAAAAGACAATCAATATTTGTGACCTTATCTTGAAACATGGCTCATTAAAACTATCATTTTAAATCTCACAACAGTTAATAAGCTGGTAGAGATAAAAATGATCTAGATATTTTTTTCCTGGTTTCCTGGAAACCATGGATGCTTCATTTTTGTAGGGGTTATTGTTTGTTTAGTTTTGTTTTGTTTTATTAATGGGAGTCTTTGGTGCCAAAGGCAAGACTACAATAGAACAGAAAATTGATGGTCTACTTATGTCTCAAAATCCCAAACAAATATAGGAGCAAAAAAGGGTAAGGAAGGTGTCCTTGTCTAATTTTCAAGGGAGATGATCCAATACTTTAAAAAGACTGGTAAGATTTAACTGTCCATGCCTTTGACACGTGAGGATGAAATTCTGCTTAAGGAAAAATCTGTCTCATAAATAAGTGTATCTTTAAAAAAAAAAAAATAAAGCCAGAACGCAATAATAAGTGTTTCTTGTTTTTGTTTTAATCTTTATTTATTTTTTGGCTGTGTTGGGAATCCACTGCTGCGTGTGGGCTTTCTCTAGTTGCGGCGAGCGGGGGCTACTCTTCATTGCAGTGCGCGGGCTTTTCATTGTGGTGGCTTCTCTTGTTGTGAAGCATGGGCTCTAGGCGCGCAGGCTTCAGTAGTTGCAGCACACGGGCTCAGTAGTTGTGGCATGTGGGCTCTAGGGCGCATGGGCTTCAGTAGTTTTGGTGCGCAGGCTCAGTAATTGTGGCGCATGGGCTTAGTTGCTCCGCAGCATGTGGGATCTTCCCGGACCAGGGAGCGAACCTGTGTCCCCTGCATAGGCAGGCGGATTCTTAACCACTGTGTCACCAGGGAAGTCCCCCAGAATGCAGTAATAAGTTGATAGGAAAAATCAGTCTCTTGATAAATAAATGTATCTTTAAAAAAATAAATAAAGTCAGAATGCAGTAATAAGTTGATCCAGTGAAATTTATATGCATATAATCAAGTTAAGAAACTTACATGGCTGGCTTCCACAGACTTTTGGAAGTGTTTTTCAACTTCAAATCAAGCAGTTGTTTTAAAGAACCCTATCATAGAGAAACTTAAAGAAAAAGAAGTTTTCATTGATTTTTAAGGACTAGCCACGGTAACAATGTAAAATTTGATGATAAAAAACATCTAAAACTTAATGGACTTGTCAACATAAATGAGTCTATTTGAAGACTCTTTAAATTCTATGGGAAATCAAATCTTGGATGATAAATAATCTTCTGAAAAGTAGACAGCTGTTTCACATGCAGTCCTTAACTTCTTCATCGAAAATTCCATACATGATAGTATTCAACAATCCTTCAAATACCAAGAGATAGTTATCTGCAATATTACTGGAAATTCTGAAAACCCACCCTGCAAAAATACTATGGCTAAGTACAATCTCTCTATTGAGTCTTTAATATTCTGTCTTGCCTTATTTTTCTTGTCCATGCAATAAATTTAATCGGGCAGGATTATTTTTTAAAATCTTTTCTACTCCAAATGTGCTGTGATTCTGTGACTCAACATATGGGCAATTATCAAGAGAAGAATCATGTTATTAAAATAATGAAAAAACAAGCAAACAAAAAACATCCCTGCAATTCTCATACCTTTCTAGCACTACAAAACTTGGCTCCTGTATGGAATTGTTACATTTTAGTGTTCATGTACAAACCATCTTGTCAGACTCATACAAAACCTTCTAAGAAAGGCTAAAATTTTATCATGAAACATGAAGTAGCAAATTAAGAGTTCAGATTCTTAATCAGTTTGATCCTTGATCATTTGAGACTATAATCCAAAAATGACCTAAGGTTGAATTTATATAGAGAAAAACGTTCTCTATTTGTAGACAGGTTAAGTTTTTGAGGTCATTTGATTCCAAATCTAGAGTAATCCCATACAAGTGACTAATCATTAAAGCCATGTGTTGGTTGAGGGCAGTTTTTGCCCCAGCCAAATGTTATTTATACAATTGATTCAAAGTTCTTAAAGAAAGAAGCTATGTAGTTGTCTTGGTTCTTCAGAGGCAATAAAGAAAGAATGCAGATTTCCGGCTAGACTCCAGTGTCAGACTATATACTTGCACATGTGGCCCAAGAGCATTTCCTATCCTACATGCTCTTCTACAATGTGACCTTGCCACTGCTCCATCAAGAAGTAGAGCCCAATTCTCCTCCCCTGGAATCTGGACTATACATATGGCTCCTCTGTGATTTCCCAGGCTGGTTCAGACAGAGACTGGTTCTCTTTGAACCCTTGCTCTCAGCAAAACTACTCATCCTGTAAGAAAAGAAGTCCAACTATGCTGAGACCACCATGCTAGAAAGGCCAGTCCCAGCTGAGTCCAGCCTCCCAGCCATTCCCAACAATAAGTCAAACCCTGTGAAACCATTTGGAAGAAGATCCTGCAGTTCCAGATGTTCTAGTTTCCAGCCATTCAAATCACCCTCAGCTCCAGCTCCAGACATCCTGGAGCAGAGACAAGCCATCCTCATTATGCCCTATCTGAATTCCTGACCCACAAAAGTCATGAGCATAAAAAAATAACTGTCATTTGACACCACCAACTTTGGGGTTGGTTTGTTTTCCAGCATTAATAACTGGAACACTCTTGGAGAAAATCTGTCCCTACCACTGATTGAGAACTTGGTAAACTTACAAAAATACCTGGTCTCCTCAATAATATATGGAGATAACATTAGCTAAACTGCAAGTTTATTCAACACTGGGAATAATAGAGATGTCTGGCCTGGAGTAGTACTGAATAAAAGGTAGCTATTAGACAATAAATTTGTGATCATGATTTACCAAGAGCACTGTTAAATGCTGGGAAGTACATATCAAAATTTAAATTTGAGACTAACAACACACTTCATCATTCAATGCAAAAAAAGTTTACCACTTAAGGAGGAAAAAGTCCTCAATTATTGAAAAAAATTATCACTTTGGGTTTGCTTCTCTGAATATATAAGGAAGAAATGCAACCCTAATGAGCAGGTATGTTTGCATATTTAATCTTCATGACAAATCATCTGATGACAGTAAGCTGTATGAGGTCATATGATTGGTAAGTGGTCAAGTTCAGGGCAGTTTGAATCCAAAGCCTCATATATTCTTCACAACACTACTCTGCCCTCCTAGAGGATTATGTTATAATTTATCAGAGTTCATAAAGAAGTTTACTGTGATATTTAGGTAATATAATCCAGGGACTTATTTTGGAGCACCTAAAATCCTTTTCACTAATATATCCAGTAGTACTTTGCGGTCTCACTAAGTGGGCTTAGTATTAAACAGAAACCTGAAAGTGATTCTTCAAATTTATTCCTGACAGCGGGCAAAATCTATTGCTTGAGATATGCTTTTGTTTGTTTTGGTTTTGTTTTGAAAGGTTTTATGAAAGGCCAGGCTTCTCACATATTCATCAAATCCCTTAGCTGACAAAGATTGATCTAAATGGCTCCCTGGAGATTACAATCATTCTACAAATGTGAACAAAAGAGGAATTATATCTGCCCACAGATTAAAATGTCCTTTGTAAAAATCAATCTGGGGAACTTCAGAGTCTTAGGAGACCTTAAAAGGAAATCATCATCAAGATCTTGAAATGTTATACTGGGTTTTCTCTGGATTATTAATCAAGAAAGTTTTGGTGCTAAGTGCTGCTTTTTGAATAATTTTCCACCAGTCTACGCTGTATAGGTTAAAAAAAATTCCATTTGTTCTACTTCTGTTCTTTCTTAGGAAGCCAGAATAGAGTATAACTGTTGTGACCTCCAGGCTTGCTGAGCTATTTGTAAACATGCATCAATATCAACTCATTTCAAGCAACAAGCTGAACTTTCCCTGGAGTAAATCACATTGCAAAGTTTTCCAATGAAATTACGTTTCCCAATTAAGATATGGATTCAAAATATGCACAGATGATACACATCTGAACCCAGAATCACTGTATCTCAGATTTTCTAAGATTTGCAGGTGTTTAGGCAGTTCCGTTTATCTTAAACTACCACCCAAGACAGGTTTTCTTATAATGCCTTTTAAAGTGGATTTTTATATCACAGTTTTTAAAAAATGAGCTACATACAAAGCACTCTTAAAAGAACCCCTTGTCAACTGAAAATAATAATATTCACCTGTTATTAGCCTACAGCGCACTGCCATTTCAAAACTGCCAGTGACTCGTTACAAATGCAGCTATTTTTAGGACAGTGCGCTAATGTTAATATTCCTTGAAAAAGGAACCAACTATTTAATCAAGTATTTTGTGGATGGAAAGCTGGATAAATGCCACTTGTTATATCCCAAAATTGCTCTCAGTAAATTGTGTTCATTTGGCCATCTGCACACCCTTACATTTTGCTTAGTCAGTAAATAACACAGACGTCAAAAAAGCGATCTGATTTATATGAAATAGCTACGTATTTATAAATTTTAAAGAAGAAGTATAAAATTACCCTAGAGGTTATACAGTACGTTTGAAGTCAAGTTTAGGGTGTCAGCTTTCTGTATACACTTGAGTAATCCTATTTGTACTAAGGATTCTCTTATAATTGCTATGGCTGTGAAACCCTATAATTATATTCTAGGAAAAAAGTTATCAAAACTAAATGCGACTAAGCAAAAGTCTAAAACATTACTATCATTTAAAAATAATATTTAAGATGTATTAAAAGGCTGCCAAAATCATCCTTAGAAATTCTGTGGCCAGCAGCCATGTGAGTACTACCTATTCTAAACTTCCTAACAAGCATACTTAATTAATTTATTTTTTTCCTGTTTCCACCGCGAATGACAGTCTATTAGCCATTTTCTCATTTGTCTTTTTGGGAAATTTACAGCTTAAGGATGAATGCCTGGATAGTCCCCCATACACTGAATTGGGACACCGGAGAAAAGCATTACAGTTGACCGACACCCGGATTACTGGTTCGTACTAGAAGTGCTGACGCAACCTACAATACACCAGGACACAAAAGGAATGGTTCTGCTGCTTTTGCTTAAAACCATAAAACAGGTTATAAGCGGCAAACGATGCACATTTGGTACCAAAATTAAAATGCGGCTTTAAAAATAATGGCTGAGGGGAAAGTTTCCCTAGAAACTGGGCCTAAGTAGGACATATTGTCATCGGTAGAAACATTCCTGAAATTTCCCTTCTGTATTTACAAGCTTGCCTCTTCACTGGCAGTTTCAATTCTAATTAAGACAAAGGTTTTTAATTAAGCCCTGAAGATGCTGGTAAAGGGCCTTCAGTAAAACTGTCCTTGGTGGTTCCTCCTGAGGTAATTCATTTCGAGACAAAGAAGTGGATCTCTTAAAATCTTCAGAGAAGACATTTCCCTCCCTGCTTTCTGCTATTCAACACAGCAAACAGACTGAGAAAAGCTGCCTGCCCTTTGGAACGGGCAAGGAAAACATTGCTCGTTTCACTTCAAGCTTCCCCCTTGTTTCAGAATACTGGTGCACAGAAGCTTCAAGTGCACCGAACACTGTAAGAAAATAGACTTTGTAAAGAGGGGAGATGAGCGATTTTCCAGATTTTGTTTCCTTTCCTCCTGCATCCTCCCCGTCCACCACCACCTTGGGGAGGAAAAATGAACTGCTACTACATAAAGAAAAGTCAATAACTTGTTCCAGATAGCCTCCAACAAAACCATTTCCACCAGCCCAATTTGCTTCTGAAGTATACTTTTTCTAGGATGAAAACTATTTTATTTTCAGGAACGCAACAAGAAATAAATGCTGCAGTATGAGTTTCAGCAAGAGGGTAGAATAACGGGTTTAGAAGAAAAAATCAGAAGCTGTACCAGCCTCCGATTTTTACCTTGCAGAGTCCTATTACAACTGTATTTGCATTAAGCTTGTGTCTCCCTCTTTCCTTGCTTAGAGAGGAAAAAAGCAAAGATAAATGGGTATGGAGGCAATGAAGGAAAGATTAGCAAACACTGCAGACGCGCCACAAACTCGAGCTGGCTTCTCCCCATTCCCCACATTCCTGGCCGAGAGAAAAGGATACGGGCCTGAAAAGAAAATGGGAGTTGAAGCTTGTTTCTCCTACCTATCTGAAAAGTCTTTATGCAATCAGGGGGCTATTATTTCAGGAGACGGAGAGAAAGGGGCAAAAGATTCACGTTGCTAAGGAGACGTGCTGGAGCTGGCATTCCTACATAAATTTCCATTTCTATTGGAGAGGGGAAAGAAAGCATATTTTCTCCAAAGTTTATTTGGATCCCCTGGTTACTGAAGAAAGGCATTTTACCAATTTATTTTATCTTTAGTTGTAAACAACCAACCCTGAAAGAATTAAAAGACCTAAATGTTGACCTCCCGCTGCCAACCAGTCCCCTCCACAGTAAATTAAGCAACAAAGACGAAATCCTTCAATGGAAATTTTGAGGTAATATCAAAGAAAAAGCCTTTTGTAAACAGACAAATTTATGGAAGAAACTAAACCAAGTGCACTAATTTCTTTTATAACAAGAAACCAAAGACAAAAGCAAATCTGATTTTTGTGGCTCTTTGTCCTATTTCAACTTGCCTGGAACTTGACACGTTTCCAGTAAGGCTTTATAAATAGTCCCAGAGAAGACAGGGAACTGTCACGAAGGAATTTAATGAGTTTCTCAGGGGTGCGCGTTTAAGTGTATAAAATCACAGCCTGGTCTTCTGCCTTTTATTCCCCTTTCTCTGCACTGACACCAGCAGCTGACGAATCAAGATTAGCGAGGAATAGGGGTTTGCAGCAAGAAATCGGAAGTTGTCAGATTTCTGCTAAGGGCGTAACATTGGGAGGGCAGGGGAAGGCAACCGGGGCTTAAGGAGAGAGTAAAGCGGTAAAGGCCCTCCGTGACTACCTAATTCTCCGTCGTCCACCCCATCCCTTTGCTGTTTCCAGGGCTGGCTGAATAAGCCACAACTTTCCAGGCATCTGTGAGTACCTCATGCAGAAGAGCAAGAAAGATCTGGAGGACTGAAGAGGCATCTGGAGTGGGAAAGAAAGAAGAGCAACTCTCAACCAAGGACGGTGTCACCAAAAAAGGCAAGGAAATTAAAGCCTGTCCCTCTCCCAACTCTTCACATCGCTCAAAAATTTAAGGAACTAAAATCCAAACCGAAACTCACGGGAAAACCCAGGTAAAGTGGAGTAGAACAGGCAGAAACGGGGGCACTCAGAGGTAAACTCAGGCACATTCCTCCTTGAGAGAGAAGTGGGGAAGGCAGACAGAACCCACAGCATCCTGGTGGGAGTTGGGGCGCTTTTGCTTGTGTCTTTTTTAACGCGGGTGTGGAAGGCGTTGCATTTCCAACACAGCCACATGGTTCTCGCCTTAAATGATAACAATTACCCAAAATAGCATACGTGTTACTCCAGAGCCCGAGGAATGGCCACGGGAGGAGAGGGCGTGGGACATTGTACTGGGTTTGGCGACCGGGATTGGGGAGAGGTGAGGGGTGGAGATCAGGGAGTTGGCTGGAGCCCGAGGATCCGCGAAGGGCCAGGATGGAGGGGGCGGACTAGGGTGGGGGACACAGGAGAGGCGGGTAGAGGCAGTAGCTGTCCAGACAGCGGGGCGCGGGGCGGTCCGGGGCGGGAGGCAGGGGTCGCGGCGCGCCGGGCCCTCACCGCTGCTGAGTGTGGACTCGCAGTGCCAGATGTCCAAGCTGGCGGGTTTCCGGCAGGACTCCCACAGGGACAGGTAGTACTGGTGGTCGGCCGTGACCCAGGCCGGGCTCAGCACGGCCCCCAGGTCCAGACACAGTGCGAGGAAGATGCACACCAGCCCGACCAGCTTCAGCGGGGTCAGCACCGACACGCGCACCTCCTCCATGCCGCTGCCCGCCGAAGCCATGTCCCGGGCGCCGCAGCCGGCCCGCCCCGCCGGAGACTAGGATGCCAGGCGGGTCCGGAAAGCCGGGAGCCCGACCTCCCACGGAGGGAAGCAGCCGAGCCGCCGCGCGCGTGGACTCGCTCCCTCGGGGATCCGCGCGCTTTCCGCCGCGCCACGAAGGTGGATCTGAGGGGCGGCCGGCCGGGGACCGGGTCGTAGGTAGCCGCAGCGACGCCGTTCCCGCCGTGGACCTTCGCCGCCGGCCCCGCGCAGCGCTCTGCCCGCGCCCGCTCCGCCCCGGCGCTGCCCCGCTCGCTCGCTCCGCCCCGGCCCCTCCCCGGCTGCGGGAGGCGGTGCCGAGCGGGGAGGGGCAGCGGTCAGCACCCGGGCCGACGTCAGGCTCCGGCTCCTGGCTCCAGGCTCCCGGCGCGAGAGGCTTGCGCCCGCCCCACCCCTGCCCGGTGCGCGCGGAATGGGTCCGCTCTCTCTCTGCCCACCGTGCGCTGTGCGCGCGCATTGAGTCCTCTACCCTAGTGTGCTGCGCGCACATAGCCCCATGCGAGCCCTCCGCCCCAGAACCGCTGCGCTGGGCAATTCCTCGAAGCTGCCCGGCCCCCGGCCCCGCCCCTGGCCGCGCTCGCTCCGGGGTCGCCTGGCTTCCCGCCCCCACCCCCTCCCGTCACGTGGATTTCCTTTTCTTAGCGAGCTGGGGTGGGTCCTTTTCTAGAAGGCGTCAGCTGTAGATTCCTAGGTTTCTTGGGCTGTGGCCATTGGAGCAAAGAGAGGTTCTCTCTCAGCGATGTAACACACCCCCTCCCGCCCCGCCAATTTCTCATCCCGGGGGGATTTGGAAGAAGGTGGAGAAAAGTGACAAAAGGCATTTTGTTCTCTTTTCAAACTCAGGATGGACCCAGTCTTGGACGCGATCTCTTCCCCCCCCCCCGCCCCCTCCCGCCAGTTTTCCCTATTTCCTAACTTTCCCCGCCGGCCTACTGCGGCTTCTATTCTCTGGGCTCGCCTCCTTTCGCGCCCCCTAGGAAGGGCGGCGTGAAACGAAAGAACGCAGGAGCTAAAATGGGAATGAGAGCTCCCACAAAATGTGATGTAAACCGTACTTGCTTCCCCGCTGCTGTGTTCTTTGTACGTTATTTAAAACCTTTATTCATTCGGCTTTACATTATGCCAAGTGGGATCTGAATCCCTCCATTGCATTAACCTTTTCCTGTGCCCCGAAGACCTAGCCCAGGGCCTGGCATAGGAAAAGTGGCATATCTTTAAGTAATGAATCTACGCATGTTTACTGTGTGCTTGGGGCTAAGGATTCAGCCCAGTTCGACCTTGTCTCTGTTTTTAAGGAGACGCTCTATTTTTTCCCCCTGTACATGAGGAATAAACTCCCATTGAAACTGAATTTGCAATTTGTAACTGACTATAGTTCAGCTTGTGATTGGTAGGTTATCTGTCTCCTGTATCTCTGACTACTTGCCCTTTTTCCTATAAAAGAAACAACTTATTGATAGTTCATTGGGGGTAGGGGTGTTCCCAGATCTTTCACTGTCTGAAAAAGTTGGGAAGAAACCCAAAAATAGTGGTTAAGATCTGAAGAATGGAAGAAATGCCTTCTCTCTTTTAATGAAACACCATCCTCAACGTTGCAGGAGTTCATACTTTTTGCGGATAACAGTTTCTTTTCTTCTAATCACCTTTCCATAGGGCTGACTACATTTTGACCGAAGCAACATTTTGAATGCAAGAAACAGTTGAGTTAGTGTCAAATGACGAGAATAAGAACCAACTCAATGTGAAATAAAAACCCATTGTTTTCTTACATTTGTTCCCCTACCTCTCCATCGTGATATTTACCGCACTTAACAAAGAATGCTAGAGCACTCTGAGCTCCGGAACCTCTAACTTCCAACAGGATTCTTGGCCTCCCAACCTTCCAAGAAGAAAGAAGCTTACATGCTTATCCTTGAAAACAGTTCCTAATGGAACACTGCAAAGTTATAAACCAGGACGATTAATAGGGAGGACCAGGCTTGGGATATCTTTCTTTTACCTGGATATATGTTCGTGGATTTATAAGGTACATTTGAAAATAATTTTTAAGAATATTTCTTGACTATGCCCTCAAAGTTATCTTTTTGTTCTCCAAGTTCTATCACTTGCCCTTTAATAAGTTCCAGTCCCAGTCTGCCAGTATTTTCTTTATCTTGGTTCCATCTAGTTTGGGCTTCCTTCCTCCTCCGGCCCCACCCTCCCCTTGCTTCGTTTTTCTGGCTTGTACTAAACTGCTTACTTGAACAACTCCATCCTTCATTGTACCACCTATAAAATTGTCTCTGTACTGTCTCAAAAATTAGAAAAATAAGGCATTTTTAACAACAAAAAAGCCAAATTCTCCTAAAATACTCCATTCCTCTTTTAATATGTCTAGAATTTGCACAGCATAATACAGATCACCAATCCTTAATCCTCATTTTAAAAATACAAAAAGCTCTCAAGACAGAAGGGTTTTTTTTTTTTTCCTTTTCATAAGTTTGTAGCAAACTCATTTGGTAAAAACAAACAAATAAAAAAACAAAAAACAATTACAAACTGATGTGAGGCTATGTATGGTTTTGGTTTATCCCACTTAGTGTGAATAAATATGGAGCCACAAACCCTGTTGGGTGTTGTCTAATTTACAACATATGAACCATAGCATCATTCAACAATCTGAAAAAGTTCCTCAATACAGCTGGCCCCAGAGGTTTCATATAAGGGATAGTGGACCTGCATTTACTCTAAAAAGGGAAACGGTGGAGCAGAGATTCATAGTTAACATTGAATGAAAACCTACCAAAAAACAAAAAAGGTATCTGGCTGGAAGTAGGATGGGAGGTGACAGCTAAGAGGTGTGTGTGTGTGTGTGTGTGTGTGTGTGTGTGTGTGTGTGTGTGTG
>NW_021703779.1:30904810-30932909 GCF_005190385.1 Monodon monoceros
TGTGTGTGTGTGTGTGTGTGTGTGTGTGTGTGTGTGTGTGTGTGTGTAGGAGGGGAGTAGAAACAAGAATTGAAAAAGACCCATATCTGAGGGACTTCCCTGGTGGTCCAGTGGCTAAGACTCCGCACCTGAATGCAAGGGGCCCAGGTTGGTTCCCTGGTCAGGGAACTAGATTCCGCATGCCTCAACGAAGATCCCACACACGGCAATGAAGATCCTGCATGCCACAACTAAGACCAGCGCAGCCAAATAAATTTAAAAAAAAAAAAGACCCATAACTGAGAAATGATATGGGCCTACATTGAACTGTGAAGAAAGAGTCCCTTGCTTAGGCGAATTTACTAGAGATCTCTTAGAAGTGATGACTTTTTGGCCCTTCATTATGGTGCCACACAAAGGCCAGACACCCCCTCTTTCACCTGAACCTAGCCTGGGCACCATATCACCATGGTCACCCCTCTCCCTAGACCTCAGGGAGGCAAAGGCTAAGGGCCCAAATTCTATCCCATGGTATAGGAGCTCCATGAGAATTAGAGTCATAGAACTCTGACGTGGAACTCTGCCTGAGTTGTATAATCAGGGAAAGGCAGGAAGGAGTCATTCCCAGACTCTGAAGTAAAGGAAGAGCTCCGCCTCAGGCTTGCATCAGTCAGGCCAGAAAAACAGGGCAGCAATGTGAGAGGTGAAGTCAGATGGAAGAGACTGGGAAGTTCATTCAGAAAAGTAGGGAAGTGTCATGGTGGGAGGTAGAGGATATGGAAGAGATGGGGGGGTGAGGAGGGAGCACGTTCCAGACTTTGAATGTGTCTTGAGAGAATAAAGAGGAGTAAATGTCACATTGTCTGCTCACAGCCTGTCAGCAAGGGCACCATCTCTACATTTGCTTAGCAGTTGAAAGGTACAACTACTAAGGTTCAGTCCTTTGGGATCACTCAGAAGGGATGTAATCAGTTAGGAAGGGAGAAATGATGTACTGTTTTCAGGAATGATCCCAGAAAATCTCATACACTGTTCAAGTCACCAAACTTGTCACTGTCACAGCAGCCTCTGGTCAATGTCAATCCTGTGCCCCTTCTTTAGGTAGGCAGTGGGGAGGTGTCATCCAGTTTTTCTGAATCCAGGTCACCATGCATATAAAGTAAGCTTTATCCATCAGGGACAGGGCAATTTGGCTCTGCAATTTTAAGTCATGCTTCTCTTTCCAGCTGCTGGAAAGGTCTTCCTAGAGCAGGCACTAGTTTGCTATAGAGAGGAAGAAACAGAATGGAGGAGAAAATTATGAAGCAACCGTTAAAAGATTAGAAATATCCACTAGCTGTTTGTCCAGTGTAACAGATAATAATGTTGGCAAAATACTTTAGAAATTAGAAACAAAGACTACTTCAGTGGTTTACTCTCTTTACTATAATTCCATTCTCGAGGTCCGTGCTAGAAGGATTCTGATGTGAGTGAAACCACGATATAATAAGTCCTGCCTGCTATTTATGATAATTAATAAGGTCCAAGAGAGGTCCAGGTTATGGTGTATTCTGTATTGCATTATTGAGATTTCTTCTGTTGTCACAAAATTCTTGGCTTAGAGTTATCACAAATAATTGTGACTAATAATTACAACTTCTGCTCTTTTAAGAAAAGAATATTGATGAAAATGAAGAATTCCACATCCAAATAACTATATTCAATCATTTTCTAATGTCTTTTATGATTTAAAAATGTATAATATTGAATCTGTTAGATTTAAGTCAATAAGAGCACATCCATTGTTTCACATTATGTGTGAGTTTTGACTTCAAGTTACTTCTTATTTCATAATAGTGCCTATGACCATAATAATTTACTTGCCCACAGAGAAAGGAAATAAATCATGAAAGGGAAAACACAAGAGGCCACTGGAGTTGAAGGATGATTAGTTTTAAAGTAAATATGTTTATTGTAATGAAAGAAGTGTGTCAGATGCCCGGGAACTAGAAATACAGGGAAAATCAGAATATTCCCAGTGGGATTAATTCTAAATGCCTCTTCCATCTCTTTTTCAAGCTTCTATTTTCTTAACAAAATCAATTATGGCACAAGTTTTATTCCACATTTATATTTTATTTGTATTCACTTAGAGCTTTGTGGAGAAATGACCAAGTAAGTATAAGCACTTCTTGTACTTCATGACTGCATTTTTTCTTTTTCTTTTTTTTTTTTGTGGTACGCGGGCCTCTCACTGTTGTGGTCTCTCCCGTTGCGGCGGAGCACAGGGCTCCGGACGCGCAGGCTCAGCAGCCATGGCTCACGGGCCCAGTCGCTCCGCGGCATGTGGGATCTTCCTGGACCGGGGCACAAACTCGTGTCCCCCGCATCGGCAGGCGGACTGTCAACCACTGCGCCACCAGGGAAGCCCCATGACTGCATTTTTAAAAAACATTTTATTGGAGTATATGCCTGCATTTTTAAACTTCTGGTTTCTTTGTTTCTACAACTATAAATTGAAACTTTCAGTTACCCTGAAGCAAATGCATGCCTACCCACATATTCTCATCCTAGTGGCATTTCAGTTATCCTTGGCCATCATCATCAGGATACATCATTTCTACATCTCTCCTGGTGTGCCCCACGCTTGAGGACTAAATCAAAATTGGAACAATGGAAGCCTCAAAAATAAAGGGGTAGGATGACCAGGTCTAGATTTTGCTTGGTGAAGCTTGAAGGGGACTAGTGTTGAATCATGACTTGGGTTTGACTTAAACACAAGTCAAGGGAAGTTAGAGTAGAGATGGATCATCATCATTAGGAATCATCATGGGAAGTTGTTCACATTTTCCATTGCTCTCTTTGGAACCCATTAGCTAAGCTTTCTCTGTGACTTTAGATTTCAGTTTAAAGCCATCTTTGTGCACTTCTTGCTGGGTTTTCAGAGACCTTTTACTCTTGGACTTTTAAATGAAGACACCTGTGACTTGATGGAAAAATTCTAAGAAGTGCCTGCTTAGAACCTCCCCTCCCAAATTAGACTGCAACAGTGTCAGTTTTTCATCTCAAAAATAGTTTCATCCATGATGGTTGGCACTGTTTTATCCTCTCCCATGTGTTTATTTTTTGTAACATAGATGGTCTTAAAATTGTTGTAACTGGAAGCCCTTACAAGCGCTCTCCTGATAGGGACTCTGTAGTGTAAGAAAGTTCTCTTTCATTAGAAAGTGTGGATCCCTTCTCTGTTTTGTGGCCTGAAGCACTCACTCACACTCACAATGGAAAAAAAATTAACCCCAATTCATACATCTCAAGTATAGCAATGGCTCAAAGTTAATTGAAGGAAAGGCTGAAATTAAAAAAGGATTAAGTAGAAAGGAGGGTACCTGGAGCAACTTATATTCACACTTCCAAGTAGAAGAAAGCAGCTAAGCGATTTCTCTCTGGAATTTCCAAAAGGTGGTCTTAAATGTCAGCAATGCTGGGGGATTGAGGCTAGTGGAAAAAAGATCCTCTTAGGAACTGTATTCCAGTGTAACTCTCAGCTCTAGATTTCACCTTTTAAAATTTGTCGGTAAAGTTAGTGAGTACTGCATGATTCATCAGTAGTTTGTCAAAATTCAAAATGTCAGTTCATTCAGGTCCAAACAGATATTGGTAGAAATATCAGAACAATATGAAGATCAGAGCTTTTTGTCATTCCCTGAATCATTTTTTTCAACTTTACCTGTTTCACATTTTCCCCTCTTTCCTTTCAGGCTTTCTGGTCTTTGGTAAACAAGAATGGGGCTTGTTTTATTCAGCCAGACCAATGTTAAGATAATCACTCTGGAACCTACTGAGTATATGGATTTGGGCTTGCCATTAACGTCAGATCCCTTCTTTATAAAATAGGGTGATACCTATGTCATCGAGTTGTTGTGAGGATTGATGAGGTAATCTATATAATGTGTAATGTCTGGCATATGGTAAGCACTAATCATAATTATTATATTAGCATAAGCCAGATGTCAGCTAAGGCCTTCTTGTCCCTAGGAGATTTAGGGAAACTTTGTTTAACTCTATAATTTCATGATCCTTCAGAATCCAAAATCCTTTCCCAAATCCTTGCTGCTTCTGTTCTTCTCTGTATCTGGTTCTGCATCTAGTCAAATGCTCAATTCTACCCCTAACCAACCTAGGTGCAAATGTCAGCCCTCACCAAATTTCCAGGAAAAACACATCAAGTAGCACCGTATAGTTTTGAATTTATGAAACTTTTCTGATGACTTAAGGAGTCATGAGGAAAGGGTGCTACACTGCAAAGAGGAAAACCTTCCACGTCTTGCTTGTCTCATCAGAGCCCGCATCTGTCCTCTCTTCTCTCACTGTCAGTCCCAACCCTTCCTTCTCTATCCATCTGCTCATTCCTATGGCTCTAAATCCTTGCCCCTCGAACTGTGGTCCACAGATGCCAGCAGTACTGGAGTCACCTGAGAATTTGCTAGAAATGCAGATTCCTGACCTCTCCCTGGACTAACTGAGTCAGAATCTGTAGTTTAGTGGGATCCATAGTGATCAGTGTACAAATTAAAGTTTGGGAAGCGCCTGATCTACATCATCTTCTCAGGTCTCTCAGGGCTCAACCTCTACTGCAGGTAGCTGCATGAAAGCAGCTGCTAAGAGAATTTTTAAAAATCACCATTTTCTTCCTTACTCTTCAATGCATTATGTGGTGACCAGGAGAATGGAGTTTCTTTCATGTCCACTTCTCAGCAGGCTCTAATTGTCACTGATTTTGATCCCACTGGCAATGATTACTCCATAAGGGTCATCAGGGTTTTCTTGATTCAATAGTTCTAAACCACCTTTTTTTGTTGTTTTTTCACCTGCTTCTGAGAGCTGTCATTCTCAGTGTAGTCCCAAGAGTCTGAAGATGTGTTAACTGACTGATGAAGACAAATGATGATGCTTCTTCAAGTGCACATTAAAAAGCAACTTTTAAGACTGAGGAACACTAAGAGTGACCCCTGGCTTTTTCTGAATTCATTTTGAGACATTTATTGCAACTTCACAGCACATAAATAAACTACTAAGGATCAAGAAGTAAAAGGCAAAAGTTCAATTAGCCTAGTCATCTGAAAGAGCATCGTAGAACAAAGTACAGCAGGACACTGATAAAGACCATCAAATACAGAGAGTCACAGGCCTGGAAATTATATGTGTAAGTAAAGTAAGAGGATGAAGCTGCATTGTTGTGCTTTCAAACTCAGGCCACTTTGACATTTGATCTCCAGACTCTTTTTAAATTCCTTATCTTTAGCCAACCCAGTTATTAGATTTGGGAAACTCACATATACTATTCTTAATTGATGAACTGACAAACAAAAAATGGTGTGCCAGTGAACAGTGTTGAGAACATAAGCAGCCTGTGGAGGCGAGAGTAAGCTAAAGATGTCATTTGGGAAAGTTTATCCAGGGGACATGATGTGTGGAGTGAATGGATACAGGATTTTTCAGTATGATGAAGAGAAAACTAAAGTTAAAGACAAATGAAATTTACTTTAAAAATTATAAAAGCTCAATTATATATAAATAGTTGGCAGGTCAGGGGAAAATATAGAAGATAAATAAAAGTTATTGATTATTAGAGTTGACAATTGAGACTGAAGGACAGGCTAGTAACCCTTGTAGGGACCAATTTTTCATAGCTGGCATAGAATTGGGGTGATTGACGCCACCATTCTATGTTTTGACACCATCACCCTACAGTGAACTAAGTGAAGCTGTGATTTCTGATAACCCTTTATTATTTCTTGACAAGATATCACCAATTTTGATAAAGCAAGACAGATAAAGCAGATTCTTAAACACATTCAGAGAAGTACATTTTTCTAATATATTCTATTCAGTATCTTTTGCAATTTTTCTCAACATGTTTTGAACCTTTTTACCAATTCACTGTCACTTTCATATCAATTTCTGGACATTTCTTTGGTCATACATTTTAATACTTTGTGTGTGTCCAGGAGGGATAGCACATATTTTGTGTGTGTTTTTGTGCTTTGGGTTTTTAAATCTTTTTTAACATATTTTTTCATTGACTGAATTAGTGTGTGCTGCTGTTTCTCAGGCCTTTCCTGGAGTACATTTCTCTCTTAGAAACAGGCTTCTTTTTAGGAGAAAACCCAAATCTGGTTTTCATTCTTTGCGCAAGTGTCTGAGTACAGGATCAAATAATGTAAGAAAAAGTAAATACATTAAAGTTGTTCTTTGGAGTCAGCAAAACTAAAATAGAAATTATTTTAAAGGGTGTGATTTTAAATATTGATAGACTTGCTGCAAAATCCCTTCAGTTATGCCATGCTTCTTAATTCTACTTTCATTTATCATATTCTTTTAAACTCATGGTGTTTTCCCGATGTTTTTTGGTGTTTACTCCCTTTCCCTAAGTCCAGTGAGAAAAACGGAGAGAGTGGTTAAAACAGTCAAAAGGCATTTCTAAAGTATGTGTACATGATTTACCTTTTCCCATTTTAAAAATCTTATCTCTTTTTATTTCTTTTTCTGCTGTTGTCATATTTAGTCTCTCACATGATCCACATTCTGGCTTATTATTTTTTTTAATAAGCAAGCAGTAAATCAAATTGAAACACACACACACACACACAGAGCACCACACAGCACACACAGCCCATACTCAATTATTTGTATGACATCAAATACTGGTGAATATCCTTGTCTCTCCCCAGGAAATATGTAGAACCTTCTTTCCCTGATGTACAGTCAAATTTCACTTGGGTGTGAGCAACTTCCCCAAACTGAAAACTGTCTGTGTATTTTGGGATAATATTCCTACTGCTGTTTTACTGAATATGGGGCTGGTTTTGCCATTACCAAGCCAGATCCATTCCAATCAACATGTCATCAAACCAAAATTTAGTACACAAGGTCTGACCAACTAAGTGTTCTAAAGGAACAACAAGGCAAAATATTAAAAATCAAGAGTGCCCTGCAAAATCCAGACATAGGATTGCTGAATCTATAGTGCAAAATGTTCACTCTATCTTTGATCCGGGCTCTCAGCCAGATTTCTTCACTATTGAAGTGGCTTTTTCACCACTCCATTTTCTCTTCACTCTTTCAAATGGTTTTCCAACTATGTCCAAGTTTCTCATCATATCTGCTAATGCTGCAATGTTTGGTCTTGTAATGGGTTTCTTGCTTTCCCATTATCCCTTCTGGGTAGTATCAGAACAAATGTTAAGATAGTAAATTGTGTACATAAACGAGGATAGTGTTGGTGGTAATCATTAATGGTGCTTTAAATGGAAAGAGATCAGAAATAGAGAAATTTCTCTAGATTTAGTTAGAGTTGACTATACTTTCAATAATTTATTTGACAACGACTCCATAAGAAGAAAAAGTTTGGAAAAGCATTATATAGAAAAACATGCAAGGCTTGTTTGGAAACAACCAAGGTATGTGATACTAAAGAGTGAAGAGTTAAAAATGATTCCACAATTTAAGTCTGTTTGAAAAAGATATGATTCAAAAGGCAACTTACAGAAAGTAGAGTAGTGGTTGCCAGGGGCTGGGAGGAAGGCCGGCATGGGGAGTTACTGTTTAATGGATTTAGAGTTTCAGTTTTACAAGAGTTCTGGAGATTGATAGTGGTGATGGTAGCACATCATTATGAATGAATTTAATTCCACTGAACCATACACTTATAAATGGTTAAAATGGTAAATTTTATGTTATGTGTATTTTACCACTATAAAAACATTGGAAGGAATAAAAGGCAACAATTTTTTTCTTTCCTCCAACGTCCCTTTAAACATTTTTAGTGCAGAGTAATCTTCCTCCACTCTTTGTTGAAAACTCTTATAGAGCTCATAGGTGTCTGTTCACTTTCATGTAATAGCGAGTCCCATGTCAGTTTAGGTGGCAAATATAATTTTGATTCAGCAATTAGAATGTCCAGCTGTGGGACTTCCCCGGTGATCCAGTGGTTAAGACTCCCAGTGCACGGGGCATGGGTTTGATCCCTGGTTGGGGAACTAAGATCCCACATGCAGCACAGTGCGGCCTAAAAATAAGAATGTCCAGCTGCAATATATTAATCAAAGCTCCAAACTTCATTTAGCATTAATTCTTTGTAGATTGGACGTATAAAGCCACTCTTTTTATAAAGGGGTGCTGCTTCTATTCTAGGTCTCTTTTTATGCTGCTGATCAGGCTGAGGGGTTCAAGAGATGGAACTGATCCTACTCTTTTCTTTGTAAATTCAGTAATTGGAAGAGGGAGTCTCTGTCACCTTCACTCTGGCATGTCAATATCTTTTCTATTTGGTATCTCATCTAAATTTGAGGGAAGGAGAGTTCCATTATAAGACTCTGTTATGATGTGCTGTCAAGTTTGGCTAGAAGGTTGGGAAAGAGAGAAAATACTCTGGGCATCACTCAGATGACTGGTCAAGGACTGTCAGAGACTTAAAAGTTGTGACACATGAGTATTAATAACCTAGTGTGTGAGAAATGTAAGTAGCTCCAAATCAGATTTCATTGCACATCATTTTATTAATATTATTATTAATTATAATTTTTGAGCACCTATCAAATTCTAGCGTTTTCTAGGTGCTTTACTCATGCTTTTTAAATTTCTTAAATGAATACAGCCGCACAAAGAGGAAGGTGCCAGTGCTGCTTTTCGGGTGAGGTAATTGAGTTGCGTAAAGTTTGAGTTACTTACCTAAGGCCATGCAGTTAAGTAGTAAAGCTGAAATTTTTCTCTTCTGTCATCTGAAATTGATAGAACATCAAGATTGCTGCATTATTCCTAACTAATGTTTTTTTACAAGGAGGCCTAAAGCTATGTTATACTGAAGGAACAAGAGTTGACAAGCACTGCTAATTGCCTTTTGTTCTATTCCTGCTAGTAGACTTCCACTCAGGACTGACACCCCCTCCCCCCCACCCCCGCCCCATCCTTTTTCTTCCTCTGGCATTGCTAGTTGCCTTTTTCTCCACCTTGAAATTTAGTCTTTCAGACTAAGCAGTATTTATAAAAATCACACACCAAGGTCACTTTGTGCAAAGCATGATCTGAATACTAATACCAAAAATTTGTAAGACTACTGTGTTAACCGGGGATGAGTGATGTCATCTTAAGTGAAAGATATTATATAGGGACACAGTATGTCCTAGTTCAGATATCTTTTGTACTGTCATACTTTATATGTCTTTTTTGTTTTGTTTTGTTTTTGTTTTGTTTTGTTTTGTTTTGCGGTACGCGGGCCTCTAACTGTTGTGGCCTCTCCCGTTGCGGAGCACAGGCTCCGGACGCGCAGGCTCAGCGGCCATGGCTCACGGGCCCAGCCGCTCCGCGGCATGTGGGATCTTCCCGGACCGGGGCACGAACCCGCGTTCCCTGCATCGGCAGGCGGACTCTCAACCACTGCGCCACCAGGGAAGCCCGTTTTTGTTTTTTGGTCACAACCTGCACAGCTTGTGGGATCTTGTTCTCTGACCAGGGATCAAACCCTGGCCCTCGGCTGTGAAAGCACTGAGTCCTAACCACTGGAACACCAGGGAATTTCCTGTATGTCATTTTAATGTATCATGATCTCATGTAAGAAACCTATTTCTATACAACCAACTAACGAACCAAATTAACTAACACTCTCCACTGTCTGGGTAAAGCAGGCCAACTGATGCCCAGGGCATACTCAAGACTCAGGACTACTAGGCTAATCTATTGTAGCCCCACTCACTGTGGAGATGAGTGTTTACTAGGAATTATGTGTTTGTTATGATACCTGTTTATGGTGCTTGCCCATGTTTTAGTAATTGTCAAATTAACTGTGGGAGAAGCAATGGTGAAAAGTTCGAAATAATTACACAAAAATCTAGCTGCAGTCCAGCTCTGGAATAAGTCGTAAGTGTCTAAGTTCTCTTTGTACTTAAAATAAAAGCAAAAACAAAACCCAGATAAGCATTTATTTATGAAAGATGTTAGGAGACTTCTAATAAGGAGTCATTCAAAGAAAATGTCTTGGACCTATATCACTAGATTCATAAATAGGTGCTCCTTTATGAGGAGGTACCATTCTACTTGGAAGAACAAGGGCTGAGAATGTGAGTGCAACATTAAAAATACATACACATGTGTACACACATACATACACACAGAATGATAAAGTTAGAACCATAGACCAGGATACTCCTTTGTCCCACAAAGGATCCAAACTACCAAAGGCCTCACCTCAGCAGTGGACAAGGAACCATCAGACCTCAGACAACCAAAGTCTAGCTGTGACTCCATATGACAACACCATGGTATTAGAACCAGACTCTCTAGCCTTCTGTGTGCATAGATTCTGGAAGAAGAATTGACCAAGTAAATTTCTTTTCCTTGGTTAATGCAAGCTAAAGCCCTCAAAAAGGAAAAATTGGACATACTACTAGTAAGAACATGTGAGGTTTTAAGCAATCAATTTGAAAAATAAAAGAGATATGACCTTGTTTACATCCCAACCTATTGAAAAAGGTCATCAGCATTAAACCCCATTTTAGGAAAAATTGTTAGATTGAATATAAAATGATCTAGTTATCTTTTCAAAACAAGAAATACATTTTTTTAATATCCACTTATTTCCAAATGTAAAAAGCTACAGATTTAGAGAAATTCTGATTTGTACAAAAAAGAATTATAATTTCCGCATTTAATTTAAAGTTATTTTCTTGCTTTTGTTTCATCCAATAATTTCACTTAGAGGTACATATCCTAGAAAAATTCTTTACAGCTTTAGTATTAACTTTATTGTTTTGATATTGCAGTTGGACCAATATTTGCACTCAGCTCCATCCAGGCTAGTTGTTTTTTGCATCACAAAAATGATGTGAATATACAGTTAAAAGAGCTAAGCTAAAGCTGGTACATATACCCCTTTCTCCCTCATGAAAGAGCAGGGCAGGTTCTGGCCCTGGGCTGGAGCATTACTTATTCACGGGCCATGCAAGGAATGCAGATAAAGGATTAATATATGAACCTGCATCCTGGGGAGAAGCCAGGTAGACCACATAAACAGATTTTCAACCCTAAAAGTGCCAGACCAAGAAGTAAAATCCAGGGATGTGGCAGCCAGTGGAACTCAGGGAATAAGATGGTATTTAGGAGGTTCACAATGGAGAGAGGAGAGGTGCAAGGCATCCAAGGCCTCTCACTGTTTAGGAGGGAGCTTTCACAGGCTCTCCCATGGCCTGAAGGCCGTGGGTTATTTCTCAGCTAAAATCCTATTTTTCAGTTTCCACTGGGCTTGTGTATACTGTTTTAACTTTGTGAAGACACTACTGAGCGTGGGTGAGGCGGTGATGGGTATTGGAGCACAGTGTAGTTAGGTCCCTAGAAGGGGTTATGTCCAAATGACCATAAATATTGTTAATGATTTCCTCTACTCTAGAGAAGCAAGTCTATATCTGACCGAGTCTACCTCTGAGCAAACCGCCAACCTAAAGCTGTTTTTCTTCACAACCACATTTTTTATTATGAAATACAGCATATTTACAAAAGGGAGGTATATCAATTTAACCAATAAGAAATTAATGAGTTCTTGTTAACCATATTAGAATAGAATATTAGCAGCTCAGAGCCCCTTGTATGTGCCTCACTGATCTCCCCATCCTTTCTTCAACCTAGATGTGCACATGGTCTAAAAATTTCTATTATTTATTCTCTTGCTTTTACTTTATACTTTTACCACATAAGCAATTTAGTATTTAGCTTTATCACATTTAGTGCTATATGAATAAAATCCTATAGCATGTCTTTTTCTGTGACTTTTTTGAACTTCATAAACACCAATGCATGCAGCTACTATACTTTCATTTTTTTCTCTTGCATAATGTTCCACTGCATATTTATACAATGAATGAATATTTGTTTGTTCTTCTGTGGAAGACCATTTGGACTGATTCATATGCCTTTAAGAACAGTGCTGCTCAAAATATTCTGGAAGCATTGCTTAAGGCCTATGTGCAAGTGTTACATGCTATGGAGTGGAATTGTGGGTCATCAAGTATGCACTTGTTCACCGTTACTGGATTTATACTTCCACCAGCAGTGCATTAATGTCTGCATTAAAAACCGGACATGATCACCAGTTGACCTGCAAGCTGGACCCGGTTAATGAAAGGCTCCTCACCCACCCCCCTGTCCTTGGAATTACACCCACCATTCCCACACTAGGAGCTGTTCCAAGGACGCAGCCTTGAGAGAGTAATATGTTGTTGAGACCATCTGGATGGTATATGTGACTAAACCCTGTTAAGGCTTCTATATAGACTTTTAAGATTCTGGTGGTTGGGTGCAGAGATCTGCTCATCTTGCATCCACCCAAGACAAGCCACCTAACAATATGGAGTGGTCAACCCCTTTGGTCTCCCATTGGCCCTTTGTGTACAGGGGCCAGTTTGCAAACTGAAAATGAAATATATTTTCTGTTGCTCCATCTCTTCATGAACATTTGAAATTTCTGAATAGTTCTAGGAAAAACATCTCAAAACTGTTCAGCTGTGGGGAGAAGGAGGGAAGCACTGATTGATACTTTTTTTTTTTTTTACCCTGTTGTCCAAGATGGGACATTGGGTGTTACCGACTCTGTACTTTTAGGTTTTGCATGCGTAAGTGCAAGTGGGCTCATGCAGGTAACCCTGGCCAGCATGGGTTCCAGGAAGGGAGAGGTAGAGGATGCAGCCCCAGGAGAGGGAGCTCCTGAAAGTAACTGTTAAACAAGTCATTAAAGGCAGCATGGAAGTGGTTGCTGCAGCAGGAGATAAAATAAGAGTTAACACACAAGAAGTTTTATAATTTTTGTCAGTTTTCATTTTTGTAGATGTCCTTTATCAAGTGAATAGTTCCTTTTCTAGTTTTGTCAGCTTTTTCAAGTAAAATATACATAAAGTAAATTCACCAATTTTAAGTGTGCAATTTAATGATTTTTTAAATTAATTTTTTATTGAAGTAACATTGGTTTATAACATTACATGTTTCATGTGTACAACATTATATTTCTACTTCTGTATATACTACAGTGTGCTCATCACCAAAAGTTTAGTTTCCATCCTTCACCATACAGTTGACCCCCTTTATCCATTTCACACTCTCTCTCTTCCCCTCTATCTACTACTCTATTCTCTGTATCTATGTGTTTGCTTTGTTCATTTATTTTATTTTTTTGGTTTATTTGTTTTTATATTTCACATATGAGTGAAATCATACACTATTTGTCTTTCTCAATCTGACATTTCACATAGCATAATACCCTCAAGGTCCATCCATGTTGTTGCAAATGGCGAGATTTCATCTTTTTTTATCCTTGAGAAGTATTCCATTGTGTATATATACTACATCTTCTTTATCCATTCATCTGTTGATGGGCAGTTAGGTTGTTTCCATACCTTGGCAATTGTAAATAATGCTGCAATGAACATAGGCATGCATATATCTCCAACTATCCCACTTCTGAATATTTATCCAAAGAACATGAAAACACTAATTTCATTTTTGACTAATGCATATAGTTGTGTAACCTCCACCACTATCATGATATAAAACACTTCCATCACCCCACTATGTCCCTTCATGTTCCTTTGCAGTCAATCCCTCCTCACCCCAACCCCACCCCAACCCCTGTCACCTAGACCTTGGTAACTGCTGATCTGCCTTCCATAGTTAATGATAGAGGTTAATGATTTCCTATTATTTCTAGTTCTCTAAAAATTCTTATTAGGAAAGGATGTTGAATTCTATCAGATGTGTTTTATTGATCTATTAATATGATCATGTGTTTTTTCTCTCCTATAGTCTCTTAATGTAGTAAATTTTACTAGTATTTTTTGTAATATTAAAATAATTCCTGGATAATACCAATTTGGTAATGATGGGTTTTTTTCAACAAGACTATATTCAGGTTGTTGTTAGTTTGTTCATGAGTAGTGCATCTGTATTCACGATTTGTTCCTGTAACTTTTCATAGTATACTCTTTGGAAGGAAGTTATTATACACAGTTCACAATTAAGGAGTGGAGACTTACGCTCTCTCTCCTTAAGGGAGGAGGATTTACATAAATTATTTGGAATTCTTCTGCACAAGAGACTTGTTTCTTCTCCCTTTACTTTTTTATTTGGCCACACCACAAGGCTTGCAGGATATTAGTTCCCCGACCAGGGACTGAACCCGGGCCCATGGCAATGAAAGTGCTGAGTCCTAACCACTGGACCACCAGGGAATTCCCTAATTATTTGTTCATTTAATTATTTATTTGTTTATTAATATCACTATGGACTCATGGATACTTATTTTATATTTTGGGTTACAACTCAATGCTATGTTATTTATTTTGTTACTCAAATGTTGCCTCCTATGTTCCTTTGACATACCCAAACCATTGAAATATTTTGTTTTGTTTCGTTTTGTTTTTTTAAACGCTTTCTTTCTGGCACTAAAAGATGCTCCAGGCTTATTGTGTACATTTTCAGCCCCAGTCCTAGAATCAGCCATTTCTCCAACGATACCAGTTCTGTAACTTTTTAATACACTATTTTAAAAATTGCTATAAAGGTTATTATGTCATCACCAAATGAGTTGGAGGAAATATTCCTTCTTTTTCTCTACTGGAAAATTTGATTTATTGTTGGAATTCTTTGTTATTTCACATTTTCTGGAACTTCCCTGCAAAGCCATCTGATTCTAGTGTGTTTTCTGGTAGGATAACAAACTATTGATTTTGTATTTTAATGGCTTTCTATTTGTCTAATTGAACGAGTTTAGGTAGGTTGCATATTTCTAAAAATTTTTTCCCATTTCATCTAATATTTTAAATTTATTAACAAAATTATTCAGAACATGATTTTATCTTTTTAATCAGTGTAGTATCTGTAGTTGTGTCATCTCTTTCACTCCTAATATTGTCCATTTTGCCTTCTCTATTTTGTTTTATTTGTTAATATGATCAGAGATTTGTTCAAGTTATTAGTCTTTTCAAATAATTGTTTTGTGGGGCTTTGGTGGCCTCTTCCGTTCCTATTTTATTTATTTATGATATTTATTATTTATTCCCCATTATTTTGGGGAGGTTTATTATGTTGTTCTTTTTTTATTCTTAGGTTGGATGCCTGGTTAATTATTTTTAAATGATTCTTCTTTTTGAATATACATACTGAAGGCTATAAAGTTCCTCTAAGTACCACTTTGGCTATATTCTACAGTTTTGATATGTGTGATTTTGGTCATTTAGGTTGAAATATTTTATAATTTTTTTTCTGACTCAAAGGTTATATAAAAAAGTGCTTTTAAATCTCCAAATTCCTTCATTCTTTATTCGTCCTACCAGTATTTGTCACAAAAATACCAGCAACTGCTCTAGTCATTAGTCATATAGCAATAAATAAAGCAGAATAAAAGCTATGCACTCTAGGAATTTACATTCTAGTGAAGGGAGACAGATAAAAAAATAAGTAATGTTTTAGATGGCATGAAATGATTTAGAGAAAAATAAAGTAGGGAAGAGGGAAAAAGAATGAGTTATGGATAGGGTGTTGGAGGCCTCAGTAAAAAAGGAGTATTTGTAAAATAACCTAAAGGAGATGAAGGAGTGAGTGTTCAGATATCTGCAGGAAGGATCCTGACAGAAGAAACAACCATTGTACAGTTCAGAGGTTGAATCAGGCTTACTGTATTAATGGAACAGCCAGTGTACCTGGAGCACACTGAGGGAGAGGGGAGGTTATGGGATTGGAGAAACAAAGCCAGCTTGGAAGGGTAGGTGTGTAGGCCTTGTGGACTACTGTAATGACTATGAATTTCAGCTTTCACTTGTAGCATGATGTGAAGCCATTGGAGAAATTTGAACAGAGGTATGACTCATCCAGGTTAGGTTTTCCCAGGATCATTGGGGTAGAGTTGAGAATAGATTGGATAGGAACAAAAGGGAAGCAAGAAGACAAAAAAAATGTATTGCCATTCACTTCGTAGATTAGAATGTGGCCAATTTTCATAATGTTCCTCAAGTTCTTGCAGAAAACATGTATTTTTCAGTCATTGTATACAATGTGACATATACATTCTTTAGATCAAACTTATTTATTGTGATATGCAAATCTTCTGTATTCTTGCTAAGTTGTTATCTCTTTAATCCATTAGTTACTACAGATGTGTCAAAGTCTCTCAATGTGATAGAGGTTTTGTAATTTTCCATTTAATTCTGTCAATTTGTGCTTTATATAGTTTGAGGCTATATTATGAAGCCCATGTGAGTTAAAAATCATTATTATTGGGACTTCCCTGGCGGTCCAGTGGTTAACACTTCATCTTCCAATACAGGGGGTGCAGGTCGGATCCGTGGTTGGGGAGCTAAGATCCCACGTGCCTCGTGGCCAAAAAACTAAAACAAAACAGAAGCAATATTGTAACAAATTCAATCAAGACTTTAAAAATGGTCCACATCAAAAAAAAAATCATTATTATCTTCTGGCAAATTGAAACTCTTGATCACTATGTAGGCCTCTCTTTATCTCCAATAATGCATTGGTCTTAAAATCTACTTGGTTTGCTTTCAAATACATTGAGACCACCTTTGTTTTGATTAGTGTGTGCCTGGTGTATCTTTCCATCATTTGACTTTCAATCTTTCTGAATTTTGATAATTTAGGTAAGTCTCATGTAAACAATATATGGCTAGATTTTTCTTTATTTTGTTTACAGTCTGGAAAATCACTATCTTTCAAATCTAGAGTTTAGTCCATTTACATTGTTATAGGATTATGGATATATTAGAATTAATTTCTGCTATCTCCAGGCATTCATTTTGTACTGTTTATCCCTTTCATTGCCATTGCTAGTTTTTCTTCTTTTTTATTATATTTTCGATTAAGTTATTTTAGATATTATACTCTATTTCTTTTGGTATTTATTCTAGCTATTTATACATGCATACTTTATTTAGTCTCTTTCACATTTTCCAAATCTTTGTCTCTCTGAGCTGCTTTCAAGAGAGTTCTTATGGATCCATCTTTCATTTATTCTTCTCTCTTCAGCTGTCTAATTTGCTGTTTAACCCACCATCAAAATTTTCATTTTAATTATTTTGGTTTTAGTTTCTACAAATTCTTTTGATTCTGTTTTAGATCTGCATTCTTATTTTTTATTGTTCGTTATTTCTTGTTTAAATCTCTATTTCATGTTTTGAAATATATAACCATAGTTATTTTATGTTCTGGTTCTGAGGATTGCAACATTGGATTTCTTTGCACATTGGGTTCTTCCTCTTAGTTGTGGTAACTGGTTTCTGTGGCCTTTGTATTTTTTTTCTGTGATCTCATGTCCCTTAGATTGTTATCTGTGGGAATTATTTGAGGGCTGGGTTGCAATTGTTTCCCCCAGAAGGGTTTGTTTGATTCTGCCAGTCATCTAGGGGTCCAGAGCACTTATCTTAAATGCTTCTCTTGAAGTTTCTGCTTATGTAAATTTGGGCTACAGACATATGTGAGAACTGCTTTTGTTTAAATATTCTCAGGGCAGACTGTACTCCCCTTCCATACAAGGTGAATGTCAAGACAGGCAATTTCACTTGCTGTCCCCATGGTGTGCCAGGTTTATTTCTCATTACCATTACATGGAAGGTCTATCCTTTCTGGATCCTAGCTTTAACCTGAGAGTTGTATTAGACTCCAGCCTTGGGCAAGCCTTAGGCTCTGCTCCTGTCCCTGTGACTTTCAAAGCAGCAGAGAATGCTCTGTTCAAGGTCACCAATGCTCTGTTCAAGGTCACCAAGCAGATGCCCTGAGGATAAAGCCTACCTTTATTTCTCTTACATCTTGGGATTTCTATTTTCATTTTATTTTTTGTTATTCGCCTGTTCTTTATTTCTTGCCAGATCAGTGGTAACATTAAAAAAAGATGTTTATATTCTATGCAAATTTTTCCTATTTTCCTTAGAAGGAGTGTTCAAGGTCTCAAGTCTGCCATACTGCTTCAAATAAAAGCCACTTCACACATGCTCTCCTTCCTTACATGTAAATATATTATTTTTCTCTTTTATGTATTTCATATGTAAATATGAAATATATTGTTTCATTTTGACTCTCTCCCAAAAGATTATATACTGTGAAGAAAGAGGTAACTGTGATAATAAGCTAAACCTGATAATTTGATAATTGTTGGTAAAAATTGGAGATAAACAATAATTTTGTATGTCACAGGAAAATATCCAATTATATTATCACCTACGTCTACTAGAAATCAGCAAAATGTAAACCATAGTTTTAGTATAAAGTGTGGACAACCATTTTCCAAATTGGTAGTCTGAAAACTAGAGGTAAAAACCACTCAATTTAATCTCTATTTCAATGTTATATTTCTTCTCACTATCTCCAAAAATACTAGGAAATTGACAAGTGATGTGATAGAGAGATGGATAAAACACTATCCTGAGCTTCTTTCTGATTTCTCCCTAGTCATTAATTTCCATTTTGACAACTATGGAATATATACTTAAAAGCTTTTGGAATTTGATTATCAAAAATCAGAATCTTTTAAAATACTGACTATAAGCTCCTTGACAAGAGAAGCTTATTTTCTATTAAGAGTTTGGATTAAAGGAAAAGTGAGATATTATCTCTATATTCAAGGAAATCACTGTGTGCTAGTTTAGCCTAACCAACAAAAACATGTTATATTGGTATAATGAATAGAGATTTATAAAAAGCATTAAGATATCACATAGGAAAGCTCTCTGATCTAATATCAGAGGGATGAGATGTTGAACCATGATGCACAATCTAGAACAATTGGAGAATTGAGTAGGGAAGAAACAGTTGGTGCTCAACAGTTATCCCATCTATAATTTACAATCTGCTTTGCAGTTAAGTTAGGCTATATGACAGGTTCTGGTCAATGGACAATGCATGAAAGTAGCATAAGTCACTTCTTAGCTAAGGCAGTTAAGAGTGGGGGTACCTCTTTCATCCTGCTTTGCCTGCTGACATGACCTGTGTGTTCCAGATGGTATGGCAACAGTATGGAGAAGAACTGACCAGTCTTCATTAGACTTCACAAAAGTGAGAAAAGATATTAATTGTGTTTAGTTATGAGATGTCTGGCTATAGCTGCAGGTAATGTTAATTACCTAGATTAATACAGTAAGGCCTTAGGTTGGGATCCACCCAAAACAGACCCCAACACTGGCATTTGAGAATGAGTGGTTTATTTGGGAGGTGACACCAGGACACACCAGTGAGGAAGTAAGATGGCGAAGAGGTGATGGTGAATAAAACATTTGTTTTCAAGCAGTTGCTATGGGTAACTTGAGCTTCATCCTGCTGTGGAATTCTGAAGGACAGTATAGACTATACACTTCAGAGTTATTCCTAAGTGATTACTAAGGGATGATGGGAGTGTGAGTTTTTATGCACCAGCTTCTGTTAGCCATTGATTATAGGTTTCTCCTGGGAGGTGTTGATTCCCCAACACTTTTTGCCTGATATACAAGTGAGAAAATGGGCCTTGATGGCCAGAGAAAGCTCTCAAAGAAATGCAGGTGTGCACAGCGTGGTTTCACTTGTATGAAGGCACAAGACAACATGATATATCATAGGAAGTATAATGTGAGAGGCTGCATGGCATGAGATAGCAGTGAAGAGATAATATGGCATCCAATCATGGAGGCTCTTTTTTGCCATATGAGGACCTTTTGTCTTTTGGTCTTGTCAGTGACAGAAAGCTGTGGATGGATTATAAGTGTAGGAGTGATGTGGTCAGATTTGTACTCTAGATTGGTCACTCTAGAAGGTATTTGGAGAATGGAATTGAAGTGGACCAATTCAGTGATTGTTACAGTTCTCCAGTGATGAGATCACAGGGCTCGAAACTATGACGATGATAATAGAGACAATACTGATAAAAGCTAATATTATTTAGCAGTCAGTATGTGCCAAATACATAATTTTAACATAATGAGTCATTTAATACAACAACCATATCAATAGAAATTATTATTATATGTATTTTTAGGAACCTGTAGTGGAGAAAGTTTGAGTACTTTATTGAAGATCAGAGTTAAGAGGTGGATGAGCTTGGATGTAAACCCAGGATATGTTGTTCCAGAGTCTACACTCTTAACAAGCTCAACACTGGCTGTTGGTAAAAAAGAATAGATTTGTTTACGTTATTTGGTGAAATGAGCAAATCATGGTGATTTTTTCTAAGGAAGAGGAAAATGTAAAGGATGACTCCAACATTTCTACCACGGATAAAAGGTTAGATGCACATTTATAAGCAATATTTTTAAAACAAGAGAAAATTCTTCATTGCATAAAATGTTGCTAAGAGGCATTTATTTTAACAAAAGCAAAAAAGCTTCTGAAGTTTATTTTATCCCTATGGTTGTAATAAAAGAAATGAGCCCTGAATTGCACTAATTTCTTCCAAGAAACTGATACACTAATTTGGGGCCAAAGAGCTAAAGTATGAAATAGCTCAATGACAGGGAGTATAGTACTTTCTTTACTGGCAATTTGGCAGGTAGTGTCTTCTGACCTGGGAAAATGGTCCTGTAGGCAGGAGGGGCTTATTTTTGTCATGATGTGAAAAGCAAACCTAACATGGATAAGATTAGTAGCCTTACTTGTAGTGGCCACTTCATATAGATTTGAATTTTTAAATATTTTTTCTTAAAGACAAAGATGTGCCACACTTCAAATATTCTTTCTCTAAAGATGGCTGAAATTTTATGGAAATGAGCTTGAATATTAATTTTGGTGGTACTGACAGCCAAATAATCACCATGAGTGTTGTGGTTCTACTGTATAGACTGAAGGTGATTGTCATTCAGTCTTCATTTGAAAGTACATTTCCTCAGATCAGTGCTCTAAAAATATATTTCATAGGCTAGGTGAGTGCTGTAGGAGAAACTTATTAAATGTTGGTAGGAACTACAGTTGACCCTTGAACAACATGAGTTTGAACTGTGAGGGTCCACTTATACATGGAATTTTTTCACCAAGTGCATACTATAGCACTACACGATCCATGGTTGATTGAATCCAAGGATGCAGAACCGTGGATACAGAGGGCCGACTGTTCAGTTATACATGGATTTTGAACTGCAGGGGTCAGCACCCCTAACTCCTGTGTTGTTCAAGAAGATGAGCCAACCATCCATTGAATTCCACAAACACTCAACAAAGTAACACCTTCCAGAGAAGCACAGCAGGAAAATAGGTAGCAGGTGCCACACCCTTGGCATCTGCTCAGAGTAAAACAATCTCTGGTTCCATTGAGGCAGAAGGAGGGTGTTCTTTCTTGTAGCTGTTATTTTTCTGTTCTCTAGCAATGCAGAGTTATATTTATAGTTTATTTATAAATGGATTAAAAATATCTCCACGTTTCTTAACTGACACATTTTGAATACTTACCAGTCTTTCAAATTTGCTAAAATTGTTGCTTATCTACTTACTGGCTGACTGATTGCTTGTGAAACTTTTTTTTTCAGTCATTTAAGCTTTCAGTTTATTTTAGAAAAATCATAATAAAAAGAAGGTAATATTTACAGAACGATAGGATTCAAATTCAAAATGACCATTTCAAGCTATGACTCTTCTTCTACGTGTAAGATCTTGAGTTATAGACTTAACCTCACAGTCTTGTTTCTTATCTACAAAATAGGGTTGCTGTGATTATTAAATGCATATGGCCCAAGGTAGAATTGCTGGATATATAATAGGTGCTATTTTATGCTAAAAATGTCTTAGGAATACCATGATACAATAATTGAATTTGAAGTGTTCCTTAAGGATCACCTATCCCAATCCTACGTTAGCTGGTAAGGAAACTGAGTAAATTGTTGGTGATTACAAAATTATTAGTGGCAGAATTAAGGTTTGTATCTAGATTTCTTAATTCATGTTCTAATTTTCATGGACATTTCTTAATTATAGTTCTTAAAGATAATTTTTATTACTTAAAAAGGAAAAGAAACAGTTAAAAGCAGTTGCTGACTACTCATGGCAATTTACAGTTGTAATATCACTTTCATGAATAAAGAATCCAATAAATAAATATTGTAGCGACTCTGGATGTTAGATGTAGAATAGGATAAAATGACCAGATGGTTGATTTCAATGTAAAATACTTTTCTTGCCTATTTCAAGATTTTTCAAAATCTAAAAGAAAGCATTTTCTTCTCTGATTTAGAAGGAGAAAAACCAGCACAGCAAAAGTGCAACTGTTGAGAGTGGGCAGGGTTGTGTTGGGGTAAGGTTGAAATTACAACCTCACAAAATTTTATCTTGTAACAAAGGGGGCATGAATCCATCCTGATTTTGCCATCGAAAAAGTAAATTCAAACAAAATAAAATGAGAAAAGGTATTTCAAATTATTTTGAAAAGTAATGATTTCTGTATTGGTATATAAAGTATATACTTGCTCATATTATTACAAATTCAAAGCACTGATATATATATATATATATATATATCCACACACATACATATGTATGTATGTCACTTTGCCTCACTTAGATCATAGACTGGTTGCTCCAGTACCATCCTTAAACTAGGTGTCATTCACATTACTGAGCATATTACACATGCTGAGTTCATTTACCTTTAGAGTTATCCAATGAGGTATGTATCATCTTAACTTTTGGTTGAAGAAATTGAGGCTCAAAGTAGGTAAGATGTTTGTTGAAATTACAGAAACAAGGTTTTGTTCTAGTTCTCTTTAAAAAAATATTGGGTTATAATTCTGTGAGGTCAGTGTGCCCCGTTTAAGCCACAGGGTAGTCTAGCAGAAGTCTCACACTCACTCCCACAGGGAGGGCCATGGATTAGAGAAGAACAAGGGCTGATGTTCAGCCAGTAAGAACCAATTTAGCTAAAATGATTGTTAACATTTGGAAATAGTACTTTCCCACCTGCCTTGCACCAGCCTGCCTGACATCACCTTACCTGGAATCTAGGAAATTCCTAGATTTCTCCACAATCCAGTAGGAAAGAAAGCATAGCTGGCAAAGCAAAAGCTTCCTGTATCCTGCTCAGGGCTTTGCCCAGCAGCAAAAAAGTGAGGGTGGGGAATTGGCTACCGCCTGCTTTCTCATTTCAAGCCCCGAGAACAAGGGAGTATGGGATATGCAGCCTGTAGATGTCAGCCTTCTGGGGCACAGAACCAAGCAGGGGAGAGGTAAGAATGGGTATGGGGGGGGGGGCTTCCCTGGTGGCGCAGTGGTTGAGAGTCCGCATGCCGATGCAGGGGACACGGGTTCGTGCCCCGGTCCGGGAAGATCCCACATGCCGCGGAGCGGCTGGGCCCGTGAGCCATGGCCGCTGAGCCTACGTGTACGGAGCCTGTGCTCCGCAACGGGAGAGGCCACAGCAGTGAGAGGCCCGCGTACCACAAAAAAAAAAAAAAAAAAAAAAAAAAGAATGGGTATGGTGGGGCAGATGGAGTATAACCAGCATGGCTGTGGAATGAAAGATCATTACAGGAATTAAAATGAGCCCTAAAGAAATACATAAATCTGCAATTCTAGCACAGCTGAGTTTATGACCCTACGTTCATGTCTGATATAGGAACCGTAAATTAAGAGAAGGAAAGCAGAGGATTTGGGTTTCAACTCTTTCAAGGGCTAGTAGGTTTATGTTGTAGTTGCTTCCTCTTCTGATCTAGAGGCCTCTGTAATAACCCCCCTGGCGTCTATGTAGATGCAGGGCCCTGAATTTGTCTGTCATTCTCCAACTGTTGGAAAATGTCAATATTCACTTCACATTTACTAACAGTCAGGTTGTTGAAGTGGGAACATCTGCTGAAGAGGATTTATGACAACAGTTCTTGGAGTTAGACTGTGGGGCTAATGGCTTTCAAGAACCCTGGGATGCTGAGTCATGTGTATTTTTTAGGGAGCCTTTCTTAGGCAGATCTCACTTCCTCTTGCTGCGTAAGTATCATGAACATGCTCTCGTTCAGTTTTGTTCAAGAGGCAAAATATCTAGAATTTATAAACATCTTTTAAATGGAAACATATAGATCCTTATGTTAAGTCTTCTAGGGGGATGATGTAAGTCTGATTATAAAAGAGCAATAATATAAAAGCCAGAGTATAAAAAAAGGAATTTGAATGTTTTTAAATTCTGACAGGAATTTACTTGCATGAGAGTATCATAGGAAGCTGTGTGTGATGGAGGAAGGTGGAATCCAGTGAAAAGCCACATAAATCTGTGATACCCCTAAATGAGCTCTGTGTTACTGTGTTATCACTGTACTTCCATTAAGTTCTACATAGCTGTCTAATTAATTTGGAAATTATGTTATCTCTATGTATTAATTTTCTAGGGCTGCTATAACAAAATTCCACAGACTGGGTGGCTGAAATGACAGAAATATATTTTCTCACAGTTCTGGGTGTCATTGGGTTTGTTTCTTCTGAGGTCTCTCTCCTTGGTTTGCAGATGGACAACTTCTTGCTGTGAACTCACATGGCTATCCCTCTGTCTGTATTGTTTGTGTCCTAATCTCCTCTTCTTATAAGGACACCAGTCATATTGGATCAGAACCTGCCCTAATGGCCCCACATAATTACCTTTTTAAAGACCCTATCTCCAAATACAATCACATTCTGAGTTACTGGAGGGTTAAGGCTTCAACATATAATTTTGGGGGAAGGGGACACAATTGAGTCCATAACACTCCATGAGGTCCATTATCACTTTTCTGTAACCCTCTTAATGAGCTGTATCCCAGTATGTCCTGCACAGTTATATAGCATCAGTATGGCACATTTTAGTCTGTGTGATGTCTATTCAGTATCCATTTATCTCTTCCTTTTCTTTAGACTACCAAGATATTCCCTCAGGTATCCACCTGTTTATGAGATCATTAGCACCAAGCGGTAAGCCTGGATTGGCTTAGCTCAGTCAGCATATACCTTTCTCTTTGGCTACAGCCACTGGTGCAGTGCTGGACATATGATCTATGCCAGCCCAGTTACTGTGAACCTGTAGACTTCTTTCTTTTACTGTGGCAGATATTTTTTCTTCTGAATATGGACAAGAAAGCATGTAACCTTTGGAGTTTTGGGCAGCCATCTTGTGACGATGGATGAGAGCCAAGTCTAAGATGATGCTGCAGAAGGAGAGAGATGAAAGGGATCAGGATTCTTGAAGATTCTATTGATTATTGAATCAAACCATCCTTGAAATTCATCCCACATCAGGACTTTCCAACTATGTAAACCAATACATTTCCTTTACAGTTTGAGCTGTATTTAGCTCTTCTTTTCTGCAGCTGAATGTATTCTGATACAAGGCAGTGATGCTTTGTGCTTTCTGACTTTACAGAGCTAACCTCCCATCAAGTCAACAAATGTTTTTTGTTCATCTGCTATGTATGCGCCAATCACTTTATTAGGTGCAGGGGAGAAAATTTTGTGCAAATTAGATAATCCTAGCTTTCTTAGCTTATAGTCTAGTTTGGGACACAAACTTTCATTAAATAATCACAAAAAAAGGTATAATTGTAACTTTGAAAGCACAAAAAAAGAGATATACTCAAGGTTATAAAAGACTATAAAAGGAGGAGCTCACCTAGTACTTGTTCTAGTCAAATTTTCCACAAGGAAGGCCTATTTAACCTGGAATTTGGAAGAAGAGTACCAGTTAACTAGGTGACAGAAAGGAACAAGGACAAAGTCTTGAATCAGGAAAGAAGAAGGCACAGCATTTAAGAAATTAAATGAATGCCAGTGTGTGTGGCTCACATAGATTAAGTGGGAGAGGACATGGCATGGCGTTCTTTTAAAACAATGCTTGTTGCAGGATCTGAGGTGTGGAGCTTCTCGCATGCTATTTATTTATTTATTTATTTAAATCCATTTATTTATTTATTTATTTATTTATGGCTGAGTTGGGTCTTCGTTGCTGCGCGCGGGCTTTCTCTAGTTGCAGTGAGCGGGGGCGACTCTTTGTTGCGGCGCGTGGGGTTCTCATTGCAGTAGCTTCTCTTGTTGCAGAGCATGGGCTCTAGGTGTGCGGGCTTCAGTAGTTGTGGCTCATGGGCTCTAGAGCGCAGGCTCAGTAGTTGTGGCGCACGAGCTTAACTGCTCCACAGCATGTGGGATCTTCCCGGCTCAGGGCTCGAACCCGTGTCCCCTGCATTGGCAGGAGGATTCTTAACCACTGTGCCACCAGGAAAGCCTTCCCATGCTATTTAAAAACAAATTAGCTGTCATTATTTCATTGTGCTCCTTATCTCAATGGTGAGACAATAGAAACTCCTAATTATAAATTTTATGCTGAAACCATCACGGACATTTCTTTCTCCATTTTACCTGGAAGATTTGGAATATTCAAGATATGTAAAGATTAGTGCAGGGTTTTAGTGTGTGCATGCACGTCTGTGTGTGTGTGTGTGTGTGTGTGTGTTTATGAATGTCTGTGTGTTTATGAATGTCTGTGTGTCTATATGTGCATATTTATGAATGTGTGTGTGTTTGATATGTGTACATATTTATGAATGGGTATGTATGTGTAGCAAAGTCGCTAAGTAGAGGCTTGGCTCTGCCCATGCTATGGGGCCAGGCCTAGGCAAACATATATAATTACCTTCAGAATCCATTATTATAAAGAGATTTTCTCTAAGATTGTCAGAAGGTTAGCTTAGGATAAATGGAACATTTACCAAATTCTTCAAAGTTTATTGCAAACATCAGCATCAGCCCTTTCTGGCTCCTTCTCTCTAATTCCCAAAAGAACATTTTAGTCCTATTTTTCTGCCAAGAGTCGAGTTCCGAGAGCAGAGAGAAGTTATGGTTTGAACAAAGAACAAACTCTGAACTGACCCTTTGAGTCCCAGACACTTAATTTTTAAATTTCTTCTCTCAAAGAAATCGATTTATAGACTTAGTCTTCCTTATAGAAAATATCTGAAATATTTGCCCCCAGGTTCATTATGCACAAGGATGTCAGCAGCACAGTCTGATGAATATTGCAGAAGATTCAGCAAAAAGAACTATCTGAGAAGACAACACCTTTACAGATAGCTACAAGTCCCAGATTTAATAACACAGTGGGCATGTTTTGATAAAATATTTTCAGTTATTATATGCTATGATGTAGAAGGAAATATAAGAAGTCTTTCCCTTAAGTATGTTATATTTGTGAGTCATATAATACAACTATGTTTGGAGTTATGCAGCTACAAGGCAAGGAATGACAAGAAATGCTGGCAACCACCGGAAGCCAAGAAGAGATATGGAAAGAGACTGGAGACTTCAGAGAGAGCATGGCCCTGCTGACACCTTGATTTTGAACGTCAAGCATTAAGAGCTATGAGAGAAGACTTTTCTATTGTTTTAAGCCTCCCAATTTATCGTACTTTGTTATGGCAGCTCTAGTAAACTAATACAAGCTCCTATTATGAAGTTCATGGAACATCAGGTTTAGAATTGATTCATTATACTGTCGACCAGTATCTCAAATGTGTTCTTAAATCTCCTTTGAGATGTTGGAAGATGTTCTGCAAAAAGGGATTCTGATGGACCAATAAATTTGGGAAGTATTTCATATCTTAGCTCTAACTTAAAAATTCACACTGAGTTTTGGGGATATCAAAGATTACGAGAAGTAGAGAAACTGACTTTGTTTATCCTGAATTCCTCAAGTATATTTGATCAAAGATTCCTCTTTTCATCAGACACCATGTAACATGTCCACAGACAAATGTGTTCTGAGGGACTTGGGTCAGACATGCTAATGTAAGGAAATACAGGCCCTTGAAGGAGAGCTATGACCAGAGTTATGTTGAGGAAAAGGATCCTGCAGCAGCAAGTAAGATAAAGAGGAGAGAAGAGGAGATAGAGGCAGGGAAGGCAGACCTGAACAGGGAGGAGGGTGGTGAGGAGAGAAAGACGAAGGTTGACGAGAAAACCAAGGGAGAAGGCACGAGGGCTGGAGACATTGGCTGGACAGCTCTCTCCTATTTACAACACAACAACTACAGAGTTCAAAACATCTTTTACATGTGAAATGGCTTTTGTTAAATTTTGGATTAGTGTTCACTATAGTACTGTAGGAGTTTCCTTATTATTTTTTAAATTTTCTTTGGTTTATTTT